>NW_022705028.1:15573-49669 GCF_011630105.1 Anneissia japonica | reverse complement strand
TTACAGGGAATAAAGGACAGGTAAGTAACAGTTTTGAACAATCTCCTTATTAAACAACACCAAATTATACGTATATAGGTCATTATTATTTTCAGCTGCCAATCTTTGGAACTCTTCCCCCGAAACATATTGCTAAATCACCCTCAAGTGCTAATTTTAAGACCATATTGAAGCATGCCCAGGCAGCTTTGATTTTTACTTCTGTTTTAATATTGGCGCTTTATAAATAATCAATTATTAATAATAGCTGAGGGCACAAAGTATTCAATGCTAAATCATATTTTGTTTTCAAAAAGTGTATATGTTATGGTTCTTAAAAATTCATTTTTAAAAATTTTACAGCCAGTTACAAGTGACTCGAACACAATGTTTGTTGGTGACTTGATAGTGGTCCTACAGAACATCCTAGAGAACCCATCAGAAGAAGCTAACGAACATCTTGGAATGGTCAGCATTGAGATTTTGATGGTTCTGTTGATAAGATATGTACGGATGGTAGACCAAGGCATGCACCACGAAAACATGTTGAAGCTAAAAATAAAACTCTGTCATCTTTACAAAAGTGTAAGTGGTTGATTTATTTATTCTTGCTGTTGACTTTATTATTGTTATTATCTAAGTCAAACCTAGCCACTAGCAGAAGCTTGTTAGTATAATGGTAAGATACCAGACTAGATCAGGCTGGATAAATCGTCAATCCTGATATAATATTATTAATGTCATCATAAATATTGTCCTCTTTTTCATCATTGAAAAAATTCATCTTGATCCACTAAATATTTATCATCCTCACTCTTATTATTGTGATATGAATTGAAATAATTTTATTAAGAGCTCTAATTCTCTAACAGTTTTAAAAGAAAACTGAAATTCATTCTCTTGACATTACTTTTATATAATGTTTTTGTATTTTCCATAGATGATGAATAGGAGAGATAGTTTGACATTCCGTCAGGAGATAAAATTCCGAAACAAGATTGTGGACCACTTATCTGACTGGATCCTCTGTATTTCTAGGTCAAATGACAAGGCAAGACTTAGGTAAGGAAGAAGAAAGAATAAATATTTTATTTCATTTCATTTATTTTATCTTTTGAAAAGTAACAAATTGCTCATATCGGTTATATTTTGAATCTAAATTGACATTTTTTATATTTAACATTAAAATACTATCAAAGAGTAAAGTGCAAGAGTGTGCATTGGAAGCATAAACAATACAGCGTACACAGCCAGTGAAGGACGCCTGCTGCTGTTTGTATGCTCTTTATTACCCTGTGCTACAGTTTGTTTATCTGTTTCTTACATGATACTGGTACTTTCGTAGACAATGGTAGAATTGCTTTGTTTTCTGTATCAACATACTGTTGAAGTAGGCACATTTCTTGTAAACTCATACATAGAGGGGGCACTCCATCCATGACAACGATGGCGACTTCCATCGTAACTAGGAGAGTGACATATTTACAAACAGGATTACACTCTCTTGCTCTTTATACAACTCTTTGATACTGATTGTATTGATTTCTTTTATAATTAATTACTAATTATTGAAATCTTGATTTCTTTTGCAGGGAACTAGGAGAAGCTACCATGGAGGCAATTGCCAGTCTACTTGTGAGCCTCCCGCTGCAAACCGAAGAGGGTGAAAATGGTACCCTAATGGAAGCCAAGTCAGAGCTCTTCCAAAAGTAAGATATTTTTATATACTTTATTTTTATTTTATATTTATTAAAAAGTTTTGTTATAAGGATTATTGAGTGGAGTCGTTATTGGTGATGAGAAAATAAATCATAACCAGTCATAGATGAACCATTTGATTGTGTAAATAAAAAAATACTTGTTTAAAAAAAACTATTGTAAAAACATGATTATAACCTTACCATATCAAATCTTGAAATCTTCAGATATTTAAAACTGTTCATGAAGTTTATTGATGATCATGACGAGTCGAAAGAAACAAGTCATCGTCAGATAGCAAGCAGTGTATCGTTGCGTAACCACACCATCTCAGCCGTATCCAATCTACTAAGCGCTAACATAGAGTGCGGCCTTACACATTCCATTTGTAAGTTTAGACACTTTATTTGTTTCAGCACAACCTACGTACATATTTTTTTTCATTATTCATAATATGCTTAAGAGAGCAGGTTAGCTCAGTTGGCTAATCTGGTGGTCCGCTGAACTGTGGAGATCTCTAGGTCCCCGGTTCAATTCCCATCGCTGCCTCTCCTTGTGTTTCAGCTGGAGGGCTGAAATACAAGTTACAATAGCGCACTGTCTTGCGGAGGAGACGTTTAAGCCGTTGGTCCCGTGTGCATTTATGGCCCATGTGCATGTTAAAGAACGCAGTACACTCTTCGGAAAAGAGTAGGGGATTGTCTCCCGGTGTACTGTCCAATCACCACCAGAAGGACCCCACTGGAAATAAGTCTTGGTGTTTACACCTAATAAATCCAATCCAATCCTAAATTATCTATGAATCTGACCCTTTGAAAGATAAATTAGTTCAGCGTAATTCCAATATTAGGATTTAGTTGTATTATTTATTTAGTAGAATAGGTTGCACAGCATCAAAAGTTGCGATCAAGGAAGTGATGTTTAACAAATAGGGATAATTCCATTATGTTGCAGCTAGTACTCGGTGCATTTTGTGTTAAAACCTACTAAGTACTAAGTTGCACTCCTGGGTGGAGAAAGATAATCGTATGTAAAGTGCCTTATCTAAGGACACAAGCTAAATGCACAGCGAGGGATTGAACCTCTGACCTCAAGGATGACAAAGCAGAACCACAACCGCTGCGCTAAACTATTCTTATCAATGATAATGAAACAAATTTTTGAATTATGTGTAATTTTACGAAATACCATTGTGAAGATATGTAGTATTGAGCAAGAAATATTTCCTAACAGTTATAGTCCTATTTAGAAGTGTGCGTACTAGATATTTTCTAGATAATCTATAACCTTCAATTTACATTTGATATGACAGGGCTTGGTTACCATAGCGATGTACAGACGAGGGCAGCGTTTCTTGAAGTATTGACTCAAATATTACAGCAGGGAACAGAGTTTGACACACTTGCAGAGACTGTACTAAGCGATCGATTTGAACGTCTTGTTGGATTAGTGACCATGATGGGTAACAGTGGTGAACTACCTATTGCTATGGCCCTTGCTAATGTTGTACCCTCCACTCAAATGGTAAGCATCTTCTCAAATGCCTGGTTAAATCCATATATGGGTACGTGCTTAAGTACACACTTAAGTACTTGTTTAAGTACAAGCATGGAAGTTACTTGTAACTCAACGGTACAGGCATAAACATTGTAAATAATGCTTGTTTTCTCCATATTAATAGATGCAACTAATCTAGATCTATTTTATACCATTTGAATGTTTTGTATTGTATGGATAACTTATCCCTAAAAATAATTGAACGTTTGCAACAAAAATGAATTGCAAATACACGTCTCCCTCCAATTAAAGACCACTTATGGGACCAGGGTGTTTCCAATGTCTTGAGCAGCTTTGGTCTTGAATTAGAATAATAAAGATAAACATTTTGTTTAGAACCACAGAAAAATGATCTTTAATTGGAGAAGACCTGCAGATGTCAATACAGTAATTATTTGTTTATCATTTGTTTCTCTATTAAGGGGTAAGGTAATGGCAATCAAACATGTACAGAGAGCCCATCCCTTTTTGTAAGCATTGGGGTCATTAAGGGTGGATTATTAGTAAACTCAGAATTTAATTTTGTTAAATAATTAATTAAAGGAATTTTCACAACAGACATTTTATTCTGTTTTCAGGATGAACTTGCCAGAGTATTTGTAACTTTATTCGATGCAAAACACCTTCTGTATCAGTTGCTGTGGAACCTCTTCTCAAAAGAAGTAGATTTAGCTGATTGCATGCAGACCCTATTCAGAGGCAACAGTCTCTGCAGCAAGATTATGGCATTCTGCTTCAAGATGTATGGTGCCAGATACCTGCATAAAATATTAGAACCACTTATTATGGATATCCAATCCCCCGGCATGCCCCCTTCATTCGAAGTTGATCCCACAAGGTATTTAATATTTCATAAGTGTTTATTTATTTTTATATTAATGATATTTAGCTTGGTAATTTATTTTTAGCCTGATAAAAAAATGTTAAAATCTTTTTGTTTTTAATTAAAAAAAAAAATTATTTTACTATTGTTAATTAAGCTTAGTAGTTATTGTGCTCTTTGAGTAATACCATTGTCATAGCGCTACTGAATATTGCATTCTGGATATTGGTGCAAAACATATCTTCATTGATTGATTGTTTAGTTGATTGATTGATTGATAAGTAAGTACCATACTGTTTTCCCACTGTATTCATTTTCATAGCCTCTACTAACAATTTATCTTCTTGATTTCAGGTTAGAAGAAGGAGAAAATTTACGATCCAATCAGAGAAACCTTCTACATGTTGCCAAGAAGTTCTTTGATACTATAATTAGTGCAGCTGATAGGTAAGGGCAATAATATTAATTTGTCAGAGTTTTTCTTAGGCCTGTTGATCTGAATAATTATTAAGTTTTGCAATGCTTATTTCATCATATAATTTACAAAATTAATCTTAAATTTATGCAATACAGTTTTACATTGATTTTTAAAAAGAAAAAGTAAAAATTGTCTGTAAAGCAAAATTTGACTATTTTTAGGCCTATAATTGGGTATGAAGTTATGTCATTTCAATAGTAACATCACCGGGTTACTATTAGAGCATGGGTTAATAATACGTACAGTACAGGGTTTCTATTAGAATCTTTACAAAACATATATTGCAACAATACTGTGCAGTTAAACTTATTTTGACCACAATAAAAATACCATCTGTAATGCATGTAAAAATCTTTTAGTGAACTGGAAGTAATTACAAATCTCCCTCCAGTTGAAGACCACTTTTGAGACTGGGATTTCTATGGTCTTTAGTAGCTTTGGTCTCTAATTAAAATAATAAAGATAATAAACATTTGTAAATTTGAGACCACAGAAAGCGGTCTTTAATTGGAGGTGGTCTTTAATTGGAGGGTCTTTAATTAAAGGGAGACCAGAATTGTATTTTGTGCATTAGTATAAATACTGATTCATCTGTTTTTGTTGTAGTTTTCCCTCCCAGCTTCGTAGTATGGCACACTGTCTTTATCAAGTTGTCCTCCATCGATTCCCTCAAAATGCCATTAGTGCTATTGGCAGTGCCATTTTCCTACGGTTTATTAATCCGGCTATAGGTAAGGCTACCAACATTTGAGTTGGCCACTCCTTTGAATTAATTAATTAAATAGTTTTTAATATTAAATGCCTAACTTTTAAATTATGCTTGTTTTACTACAGATTTTTTTAAATATTTAACTTTAGATGTTTTATCTATAAGCAAAATTTTATATTTTAAGCGTTTTTTTTTTGTAAAGGGCCCCCACTTGACAGTAATTTAGTTCACTTTCATGGTGTTCCTGCCTTGTGTTCTTTTGTGCGTGTTTTCAAGCAAAGGAACCTTTGTGATAGCCTTCGTGTGTATGTATAGTATGTATGTATGTATGTATGTGAGATATATGTTATGCTGTTTTTTGTAAACAGGCAAAAGTGACTTTCCAGATATCTGTTCGTTATGAATGTCCGTACCCAAGCAAAACTGGATATGATGTTGTGCCCTATTTAATAATTGTCTATTTTGACAAATATTATTTAATTAAGTATTTAAGCGAAATTGTTTTTGTCCTTTTAAAAGTAACAGAGCTTTTTAATAACTCTGATTTTTAATAATTCTATTTTGCTAAATTGTGAAATCTTTGTTTTGGTTTTAGTGTCCCCTGTAGAGCATAGGATAGTTGATCGTAAGCCCCCTCCCAAGGTACAACGAGGGCTCAAACTGGTGACCAAGATCCTGCAGAACATTGCCAACCATGTGCTCTTCAAGGAACAGTACATGCTACCATTCAACGACTTCCTCAAAGAGAAGTTCGATGAAGGAAGACAGTAAGTTTTTATGAAAATCTGTTTTGTGAATACTAGTATTCATGGCTGTGCAATTTTCTTTTAGAACTGGTTTGAGAATTGTCTGACCTTAAGCAGACATGAAAGAAATGTTTTTTTCAGATAGGTTTATAAGTATATTTTGCACTATTAAGAAAGTCTGATTAAATATTTTCTAACAGAAAACATATAGCAATGCGTGGCTTTTGACTACTCACTTTATCTGAAATTTGTTGTAACTATTTATACATTTTAATGTATTTTTGTCATGAATACTTTAATGAACTGATATATGCCATTTTCCTTTATTTCATTCATCATTCATTCAATCTCATAATTTCTGGTGGGGTTATTGAGGCAGTAATGATGATGTCTTGACAATCTCCTCGCGCAGTGACAGCCTTGTCCACTGACAGATGATGTCCTTCCATCTCCTCCTGTCTTTCTCTTTTCCTTCTTTCTTGTAACTGTGCCTTGCAAGATGGTGTTTGCAAGGTAGTGTGGTATTTAATGCTAACTTATTATGTTTTCCTAGGTTCTTTATGAAGATTGCTTCTGATTGTAAATCAGGAGGCTGTATGAGCCCAACAGTATCTTACATCACCGAAGTCAACATCTACTCACTCCATCGACTACTTTGGCTGAACCAGGAGAAGATGGGCGACTTCTTAACAAGCAGCAGGGACCATCGTGCTGTTGGTAGACGTCCCTTTGACAAACTCATTACCCTATTAGCTTACCTTGGTCCTCCAGAACATGGAAAAGTAACCATCGATACACAGTAGGTTATCTTTCATTACATGCATTTAGATTTTATTATTTTTATTAATATTAATTTTTCTAAGTGGCATATTCATTCACAAGACAAATATAAACACAAGATGCTCTACATAAACAAAGTCTCAATATGAAGCTTAGGGAATGGAGTTGTTTTGGTCGTGAGAAAAAATCCTGTTATCATGACAGGAATTGAACTCAGGACCTGGGAAGGCAGGCAAGCATCTTCAAAAAATATATATATATTTAATTTTTCACTTTTGATATTTAAAATTTTAATTTTGTCTTTTTACCGAATTGTATATTGTATGAGGGTGCAGCTGACTTGAAAAAGTTATAGTGATTTGTTTGTTTAAGCTGCCCCCGACCTTGTTGGTCTAATAAATAAACTAAACTAAACTAGCCACCAATCTATTCAACTTTAGATGTTTGTGTTACAGGAAATAGAACAGAGAAATTAAAGTTATTTACACTGTAACTACAGTAGATTAAATGTTTGAGGGGTCTAACATTCTATTTGTTGTTGTGTTTTTCAGTAGTGATATTAGTCGTATTAACCTGGGAGAATTAATGGCAAAACGTGGTAACAGTCAAGAACTAGAGAAATTAAGGACGATGAAGATATTTTACCAAGCCGGTACATCAATGGCAGGCAATCCAGTGTTTTATTACATTGCAAGGAGATACAAGTAAGATCAGTGTTCTTATTGTACATTGATTTTGAGAATGCATCCTTTATGTGTTACAGTGTGGTGGACGACGAGCGTTGCTGGTACCGGGTTACTGGGTAGCACAGACACGAAGGGACCCTTACGGGCGAAGAAATTTGTCATTGATCAAGTTCCTAGTCCACATTTCAAGCGCCCTGAGCATCTTACATTAGATGGATTTGTGCGCTATATAAAATCACACTATTATTATTATTATTACAGTAAATGTTGGAAGTGTTTGATTTGTTGATTTATCAAATTGTATGAATTTGATGTTTGTAGGTCGGGTCAAGTAGATCCTGATCACCTGTTGTGTCATGTGATGAACTCATTGAAGGAGTATGACAAGAGACCAGTGGAAGTTGTAATTGATTGCACCTTCTTTGGACCAGATAACAGATTCAAGGTAATACAACAAAATAAACATTTGGACTGTTCATCAGCCTCTAAGCTCAGCCCTGTAGTAGCAGCCTCTAAATTCAGCCATGTAGTAGCTTAGTAGACCTAAGCTTCTAAGACAGGTCCTGTACTTTGCCTCTAAGGCAGGAACAGTTCTTTTTTGGCATGTCCACCCTCTATACTACTTGGTCGCTAGGGCTAGGCTGTAGCTCTTTCTTTAAGGCTGTGCCTGTTGCATAATCACATTTGGAGGTTTTGTACAATTATTCTAATGATCATTTTTTACTTTCAGCAAAATCAGTTAAATCGCTGGTTAATGCTTGGTGAACGCATCTTCAACAACCTCTGCCAAGGCTACATCTACAACTGTAACACTTATTTACGAGACTACATTAAACGTCATGAAAGGATTCTGTCGCCAAGTCTCAAGGTAGCCATTTTATCATTTTAAGTCTCATTTTAATATTACTTGCATAAATATTTGATCTGTATTCAGATGTCTATTTTGTGAATACTTACCTGGATGAACCGATATAAGCCAGATTCCTAATGGAACTTACCTGCGACAACTAAGTTCCATTAGGAATCCAGCTTATATCAGTTCAACCAGGTAAGGCAAGACTTTTTTTATTCCTTGTTTCGCATACTTATTTTTTTTTTTGAGATTATCGGAGGAGGGCGAAATAAAAATAAAATTTTGTTTTCTTATTTAGCAAATTGTTTTGCCAAAATCATCCCAGATGGTGGAGAAAACAAAAATAAAATTTTATTGCTGAATGTAAAATAGAATGTTTAAATGCTTCAAATTTATATAATTACAGTAGAACCCCTCATTTACGTACGGCACGGGCCCAGAGCCGTTTGTAAATTTGGGTATTCGTAAAATCGGGGTTGACCCAAATTCCTATATATTTGCACTGATACTACTTACACTGGCATCAACTAGGCCTAGGCTAGGCCTACTGTACAGGCTTACGCAGCTAAGTCTGAGGGGGCCTAGGCCTACAGTTGGCAGCTTCTAAGCATTCTGATCCCACTCTAGGCCCTGCACAAATTTGTTTTTATCGGACATTTTTACCTTCTTAAATACCTAGATCGTGGATTTTATTCCAAAACAACTTCCATAGACACTTGTTTATTATATATATTGATCATTCAATAAAACAATCAAGCACTATGTTGAATTTTAAAGCTGAAAACGATGTTTGAAAGAGAAGTAAAATTTGTCGCAAGCACATGTGAAGAGGCCCGTTAGAGGGCCTCCTTCACTTGAGAATTACATAGTACTGTATAGTATGGTGTGTTGTGTTGTATGCATGGTAATAACAGGTACAATTCGAGCGGGTTTTTTTTTTTTTAATCTTTTGCTTCAATTTTTATGACGTCATCACCTTTATATTATGTTCGTAAAATCGGGAATTCGTAAAATCGGGGTTCGTAAATGAGGGGTTATACTGTATAAAGAAATATACATATCTTACCTTTAGACATTTCAAGGCAGCAGAGGGCGTTATAAAAATAAAGAAAAACTTTTATTTATTTCTGGAATTTTCACTATTTCTTTGCGGCGGGTGCAGTAATTGGCCTAAAATAAAATTTTATTTTTATTTGAAATTATCAATATTTGTAGTCGGCGGGTTCGCTAAACAAGGTATAAAAAAAAGTCTCGCCTAAGTATCTCACTCATAGACCAACAACATTACATCTGACTTGTGTGATTCATGTCACATTTCTGGACTAGAGGACTTAGTGAAGATGTAGTGGATACATTCCAATTTTTTGGTAAATCATTCTCAATATTTTCCTTGTTTTAATTACACTGAAAATTTTAAACTCAATCAAATTTGTATAAATTACTTCAATTGAAAATTACTTAAAGTATTGAATTTTATTTTTTACAAGTTTAGTTGCTAAATTTAGAAAGTATCTTCAAACAAACATCATTATGTTAATAGTGATTTTCATCATTAAACTTCCCTCCAGTATGTAAATGTTGTCATTTTTTAACCAATTGCTATGTGTTATGTACTGTGTTCAGAAAAGTTTTGAATATCCAACATCTGAACACAACGCTCGCGAGATTGGCTCGACAACCCGTATTTACAACATGCTGACTAGCCCTATCCCAGCTCTTTCAAAACAGGTAAAGGATGAAGAATGAGTGGATTGGCATGATCCGATCTTAACACAACAGCATGAGTGACCTGTAACACCCATGTTTTAACACCATCTTCAGTAAGATTTTAAAAACACATTTCCCCTAATGAGTTAACCTTATCAAGTTATAGGTTTTTGGCTCTTATTTTCAAATGAAGAAAGCCCTTGGAAAGTTGAGTAGTATTTTTTGCTATAATGTGGTGTTAATCTGTATTATACTAAAAGAAAAAAGAAGGAACAAGATTTTGACACCTATGGATGGATGGATGGATGGATTTATTCGGTATAAACAAAGTCAAACACTTATTATTAGTTGGGTCCTGGGGGTGATAAGACAGTACACCAGGAGGCAATCCCCTACTCTTTTCCGAAGAGTGTTCTTTAACATGCACATGGGCCATTAAATGCACACAGGACCAACAGCTTCAATGTCTAATCTGAAAGATGTGCACTATCCTAATTTGCATTTCAGCCCTCCAGCTGAAATATAAGGAGAACAGTGATGGGAATTAAACCGGGGATTTCCACGATTCAGTGCAGTCACTGTGGCTACTACCATTTTAGCTGACTGAGCTAAGCTGCATCCCATAATAAAGTGGTGATGAATGACATAGATTAGAGGGTCATCAACTACAACACATACAAATCGTGAATCATGTCATGCTGAAATCCTGAGAGAAACAAGCCTGATGTTTAAATGCATTAATTAATGCTGCCAATGAATATCTTTGAATTCTTCCAACTAGTGTGATGCCAAGTAACAATCTGTTTACAACTAACATGTAATCATTGCTTTCCTCTAATAACTATGGGTTATACTCATCAGGGGCAGATCAAGAGACGTGCAAAAGGGGGCCGAAAGTGGGGCCAATCGAGATAATACTATTCTAGCTGGCCCCCTCCCACCACCAAATCCACTCCTGCTATTTTCCAAGCTTGTGCAAGGGATCTGAGAGCATGTCATTCTTATTTGCAATTTTTCACATTAATTCTTTTAAATGAATTATCCCTGGCATAATAATACCTTTTTTCATTGTATAATATTTTTCAGGGCAACCGAAGATTTATTTTTGTAGAATCACCTCGTAAGCTGGAAGAGTTTATTGATCTCGACCAGCAGAGACTCCCAAAGTCAACAGTGTCAATCGATGAAGATTGCAAGATCTTCAGTGGAGCACAAAGACGTTACAGCGACTCAAACAAAGATATTAAAGTCACTATTAAAGTAAATGAACATGTTTTTTAAAATACAATCAAAGTTACATTGCTAATTTAAAAAATGGTTTGAATGGAGTTGGATAGCTTAGTGGTTAAGATGCTTGCTTTCTACTCCAAGCTTCTTGGGTTCAATACCTGTCACAGTAGGACTTTTCTCACGACTGAAAATGACTCCGCTCCCAGACCTCAGTAAGAGACTTTCTTTATAAAGCATCATTCCATCCTGGATTTTGAAGGAATTTTTTTTTTTTTAATGATTTCTATTTCATGAGTACGTACCAGAACAAACCAACTGTATTGTCGTTGTTTCCTTAAATAGAACACCCATTGAAAATAAGAGTAATCATCCCATTGCATGAAAATGAAATGAGGATGACAATGTTGTAGTTAGCATGGATATGTGAGGCATGTCACGGCAAAGGGTTAAGTTTGTCACACAGGCCAGTAGTGACTAAATGAGCTTTGAAATATGGGAGCTCAAAAATGATTTAAAAATCCATATTTTTTTCACTATAGATCAACATTTTAATGTCTAGAGTAATCATGTCCAAAGTCTTAGTTCTGGAAATGATCAATAAACTGTTTATTTAATGTTATTTTGGTAGTTAATTCTATTAAACAATGTATGCACAAATAGCTTTGGAAGGCAATTACTCAAAAACATGTTTATATTGTTTACTTTTACTCCCCAATAAACTACTGTAAGGCTTGAAATGTCCAATTTCAATGAATGACCTTTCACTTCACAGATTACATACTAAGCACTGAGGTATCTGAAAATAATATCAATAACTTGAATTTAAATTTTAGCTACAACTTAGCCATTTTGCCACAACATGCCTCATGTGTGCAAACTTGAACAGACATTTCTATTATTTTTTAGGTGTTGTAGTTGAGAAAATATTAGCAATAGTCTGTTTATACAAATAAAAAGTCATTCATAGACTGTAAACATCACTTCTGATTTGTGTAACTATAAGTAATGTTTCAATTTGTTTTTACTAGGTGGGACAAAGTGCAATTCAAGTTACATCAACTGAGAAGACAAAGTTGTTAGCACATCAAGTTCTTCTTAATGATATTTATCAAGTAACTGACATTAGTGAGGTACAAATTGATTTCGTATTTATCATGTTAATATTTTCAATTAAATGTCTAAATAACTAAAAAAAAAATGTCAAACACTTTGACTTAATTTAAGAAATAAGCATTTATAAATTTATTATTTATAACAGTTCCTGCTTCGTAAAAATCTTCTTTCCTGCTATCTGAGTGCTTTTTTTTCAGATTATAAAAATATCAAGAGAAATGAACAATAATTGACTTGAAAACAAATATTTAAAAATTAGTGTAAACAAAATCCATATTATATTTTATTTTTAAAAATGTGTGCAGATAATTTTAGTTGAGAACGAGAACCAGTTTGAGCTTTCATTGCGGAATGAAGGAAGAAGTCTGCATTTCTACCATTCCAACAGCCTTGTGGTAGCACAGGCAATCCAACAAATCAAAAACAAATATGAAATATCTAAATCGGTAAGACATCTCCATCATTATGTTAATAAAGCTTGGTTTCCATACAATTGCTACACACAATCGCCGACAGCATTTAGTGATGCTAATTGGTTGGGGAGACTTCCCGATTGTATCGGGTACCGCTACGCAGTAAGGCAATAGCGCTGTAAAACACTGTAGCGACAGTGTAGCGGTTTTAAGGAAACCAGGCTACAGTCACATGACGGCTACATGTGACACCTCTATTGCTATGTTGGGACATGTGATTACATGTTCATTGTCTTCTGTAAGGAGGTAAAACACCACCATCTTTAATTTAACTGTCACATGATGCACCAGGCTTTAGTTCTGTTCACTAAGTTTTTTGTAATAATTATTAACAATTTTACCATATATGGATATGGTATGACACCATCAAGCCCATTTGCAAATGTCAGATAAATGTCGCGTGTAATTTTGTTATTATCGAGAGCTTTGGATTTGTTCATGTTGTTTGAAATGAAGTAAATAAATAAAAGGAATACAACTGTGGCCTTATACATTGGTAGAAAATTGGTAATATTATAAGAATAAACTGTACAAGTTTGTATAAGGTAGCAAGACAATGTGAGTTAATGTACTATCATGAATCTCCACCAGGACATGGCCTCGGACCATCCTAAGATTCGGCCGACAGACGTGCCCGGTACGCTACTCAACATGGCACTTCTCAACTTGGGTAGCAACGACCCGAGTTTACGCTCAGCGGCATACAACTTGCTCTGCACATTGTCAGCAAGCTTTGATCTGTCAATGGAAGGGCAGCTTCTGGAGACATCTGGTCTGTGCATCCCTGCCAATAATACTCTGTTTATCGTGTCCATCAGTACCACACTTGCTGTCAATGAGAGTCATCTTACTTTAGAGGTTTGTTTCAGATTTTTTCACTAAATAATGTTGTACATACTGTACACAGTTTAATATACTAATTCTGCAGTTATCCTCGTCCAGGTGCGGCACAGGCTTTGACAAGTATAGAAGTAGTTAAATATCTATATTGTCAACGTTATTGTTTGTAGGGCATCACCAAAATACCAGAACATTGATGTATATCTTATTAGGTGTATTCTATTAAAAGTTGGTCTGTCGGATATTGTTTTATCTGACTTTTTTTTTAAATCAACAATTTTTATCATTTTTGTGTACCTAAATAGTATTTCAATTAGCACAAAATACATGTATATATATTTTTTTTTTTAGTTTCTGGAAGAATGTATCTCAGGGTTTCGTAAGTCAAGTATTGAGATGAAACACCTGTGTTTGGAGTACATGACTCCTTGGCTACCAAACCTCTCAAGGTAAGACTTAGTCCAGACTGCCAAATTTCCTTTGACAAAAAAGTGTTCCTATGATATTCCTATATATGCTCATGATGTGATTTTATGTCCATATTGAGGCATGTCACATGATTTTATGAGGTAAAATTTGATAGTCTGGAAAGGGCATAATACAAAAATATATTAGGGAGCTTTTGATTTGCGCGATGACGTGACTCTAGAATGGATTCACTCATGCATGACCGTCTTACGTTCTCTACACAACATAGGTTTGACCAAATTGCATCCTAGAATCCACATGACAAGGAGAACTTAACATTCCTGCATGCGCAGATGAAATATTAGTGACGTTTTAGATTCTGTCGGTTCGTGCTATCAAAATCTCCCTATTATCATGGGAGGATCATGAGGCACTGCGGGAAGTGAAGGGGAATGGACCCTCTCTGGATGAATTATTTTGTAATGATTTTTTACTACAGTAAGATATAAGGATCTATTACTCTTATTAAAATATAAATCCTTGCTGAGCCACTTACGGCTCATAAGGCTAAAGCATCCCCAGTTTGTGTAGCGTGAAGCTGGGTGGGATGCTGGTCCACCGCAGGTTACTCTCAGCAATTTGCTGGTACCCATTGCTACAGCTGGATAAACTGAAGCCATGAAGTGCCTTGCACACAAATGAATGACTATTATTAGCATTACTATAGTTATTATCATTATCCAGGCTCATATATTTTTCTTAATTTTTTGAATGAAAGGTTCTGTAAGAGGACGGATGAAACAAAGAGAATGAGGCTGAACGTCATCCTAGACAAGCTGATTACCATGACGATAGATGAGAAGGAGATGTACCCATCAATCCAAGCCAAGATCTGGGGTACAATTGGTCAAGTTGAAGACATCTTAGATAATGTCCTAGACAGTTTTATTAAAGTAAGTGTGCATTTATGTTATATTTGTTTCACACACAACAGCAACAACATTCATCCAGTAATATCAAAGGATCAACTTATATGTGTCTTACAGTTTTTGTCATAAAAGAATAAACAAAGTTTAGACATGGGAAATAATTTTAACAATAACAGGATATAATTATTTAATGCTCTGTCCTTGCTATCAAATTTCCTCTGTTCTTACCATATATGGGCACGATGATGTCATATTAATGAGCCAATCACAGGTTTTGTCTTGATAGTGTAGACAATTCTTAAGTCTTTCAGTCCCTTTGGAGTAGAGTTATTAATTGTGAGAAATAATCCCAGCATAGTACAAGATTTGAACCACAACCACTGAGTCAAAACTTCTCCCAAAATTAATAAATAAATAATACATACAAGTTAAGGCGCTTGTGGTTGAATGTAATGTAATTATTGAGAATAATATTTTCGTATTTAAAATTTGTTTTTTTTCCTTGTCTTAATAGAATAGTGCAACAGGAGGCCTAGGTTCGCCAAGGGCTGAAGTAATGGCTGAGACAGCTGTTGCTTTAGCCTCTGCAAACGTTAAACTTTTCTCTGCAAAGGTCATCGAAAGACTCTGTAAGGTGAGTACACAAACACCTATCTTTCTCTTGATAATATAGTGCAGGATGTAACCTAATGTGAATTTTTATGTTTAGCGTGTATGTGTGTGTGTTTTTGTATATGAGTGGTCAAATATAGATGTAAATTCTGAAACATGTCTGTAATATTAATTGAATTATGATTGACATGTCATTGAAAGGTTCTGGAGAAAACATGTAATGCACCAACACCGAATCTTGAGATGCATCTGATGTGGAATGATTTAGCAATCCTGGCCAGGTACCTGCTGATGTTGTCATTCAATAATAGATTAGATGGTAAGTATTTCATAATATTGATAATGATAACAACAATAATATTATCTATAAGTTAATTATGATTTCATTAAATTAACCTATAATTTTTATTTTCTATCTTGAAGTGTTCAGTAAATATTGAATGATTTGTTTTGTAGATTGTCTACTAAAAAGTCAAACAAACCTGTTACACTATTTCACCGCAGCACTACTTAGAGTACTAAACCTGCCAGCGAACAATCTAGCATTCCAATTTGATGGTGTTAGCTCTTGCGCAAGCGTGAGCAAAACGTAATGCTTATTAACTTCCGCTAAAGCAGAGATCAAAACAGTTAATTTTTCACCGACTTTATTAGGAAAACACTTAAATTTATCATGTCATTATATTATCTAATAGAAGATACCTAATCAGTGCAAAATAATAAACATAATTAGTACAGTGTAATAATGATGTTAATATAATGTATAATTTTTTTTTTCAGTGGCAAACAATCTTCCAGCATTGTTCCACATTACAACGATGTTAGCATCTACTGGGCCACCACCGTTGAGGGCGTCTATCCACGGACTAGTCACAAATATTATCCACTCATTGTGTACTTGCAGTCAACTAGAATTTACCGGTAAGTGATTCATATTGGATATCTGGCAACCTTAGTATCATTCATACATGCATAACATACTTATATTTTGTGAGTACTTACCGCAATGAACCAAACTATAGCCTTTGTTGATCTTGCCAGCTTTGACTGCAGTTTTATCATTCTGCTACACTAATATAATAATAATAAACAAGCATTTTTAAAGAGCTCTATAAAATAAAGTCTCAGAGCGCTAGCTAACTGTGCAGAGCTCAATTCACTCGTTGGTTCATCCAGGTAAGCTTGCATAATTGGTAGTTTCTTGAGTGAGGTACTTACCTGGATAATAGTCCACCCTCCAAATGCCAAGATCGGCACTGGTCTCAAGGCAAATGAGGATGACTACTGTACATAATGCATATCAATTACATATACAGTACTGGGCTGGGGTGGATGATTCCATTTTGTTTTCAATTCCAACCCATTCAAGTAAGTAATTCACCCTGACTACCATCATTACTGTTGATTTGTATAATAAAGTAACTAATTTTGTCAATTTTAATAGTAATTTTAATGTTTATTTTTAATGATATATTTTTTAGGAATCAATTTTATCGTAATTTTGTTAATTTGACTTGAATTTATCATTACTCATGTCTTTTGTGATTTATGTAATTTTTATATTTATTACCTTTTGCATGTACATATACTGTTGTGCTTTGTTTTGTGAATGTTTGTTTTAGCTTATCTTTGTTAGATTGACACGATTCAATTCAATACTGCAATGTCAATTTTTGTTGTCTTAATAATAAAACAGAATGAATGAATATACTTGGGTACTATAACTGAAACACTACAGTTTTTGCCAGCTCAAAAATTTGACTCTGGTATTAATTATTTTACAGGAGACACAATACGAGTATTGCAGCTGAGCCTGACGGAGTTATCATTGCCACATTATTATGACCTCTTTGGTCTCGACAAAGACAAGTCTGCTGCAGTGACAGCATTTCGCTCCAGTTATAAGGAGAAGCCGTACAGTCCGACGGGCGACTCCATGCCTTTGCCAAATTTAGAAATTATCACAGACACGCTGCTTGAAATCCTAGAGGTCAGTTATCTTATTAATTAATTCAACCTTTTGATTAGATATTCAACTTTCATCAGTAGGCCCCCTATATAATAATAGTGATAATTTTTTTAAATGAATGAAAAAATAATACTAGTAAAATCTTTATTTTATAACTCACTTGAGGACATTTCTTGCCTGAATAAACTTAACTATATCTATAAATATATTTTGTGTATAATTCTGCCTGTAGAGCCTGAAAAATTCCAAGTTTCCTTTTACGGTGGAAGAAAATGAAATCACATTTTCTTAGCGTGCTGCAATCCATACAAACATCCTCATTCTCTTTTCACATTTTTAGCTTACCAGCAGAGCAAAATGTGTTTTTAATTGTAAACTTTTGAAAATGTTGTTATTGTGTGATTTTATATATGAAAATGCAGGCTTGTATGAAGGACATTCCAAACTGTAATTGGCTTAACGACTGGACAAAGCTGACAAGAAAGTAAGTTATTGGTTTTAATATATTTTCTATTATTTCTTCTTTATATTACATGCACTTTAAGTACTTTTGTGATGTTTTTCCTAGTGCTACACTAGGACATTAAAAGACAGAAGAGGGAAGCAACAAAATGAAATTTATAGTCTTAAATTCATGTAATTTTAGTCTAATATTGCAAAATACATGACACGAATCTGGTTACTAGTTGTATAGAAAACTGAAAAAATAATAGGCATAACTAATTATCATTTATAATTTTTTATCAGATTTGCGTTCCAGTACAACCCAGCGATTCAGCCCAGGGCATTGGTAGTTCTAGGCTGTATAAGCAATTCCACTAGCAATGCAGAGGTCAAGTACCTGTTAAAGATAATGGCCCAAGCCCTGGACAAGATTAACCCACAGGAATCCAGCAATGTTGGCTTAATTGAGGCTATAGTGATCGCACTCACTCGACTACAGCCACTTCTACCACCAGTAAGTGTTCTTGCACATTCTCAGGCATTTCTAATCTCATATGAATTGTTTCTTTAAAAAACTTTCGTAATAGAAGAGTTAAAACCGAAATGGCAGTCAATCATAACCTGTTTTTAACCAAATGCGTACAGTACATTATTATAGCAGTTGCATAAACCATAAATCATCATAAATAAAGCATAAATCACTATTTTTTGCCTTTAGTTTTTTTGCTTTTATTGGAAAATCTCTCAAATGCTCCTGAAATGTAACCATTGGCTAAGAATGTGTAACTCGTTTGGCTAAACATTTAGTTGTTTTAATGGTCAATTAAATTAACCGGTTTAATTAGCTATAAAGTAAGCATTTAATTCTAATGCATTGGCTAAGCACTTCCTTAATTAGCTAACAATTTACCATGTCTGATTAATTAAGCACTTGATGTCTTTGTTGAGGTGCTTGCCTCTGTTGATTGGCTAAGCACTTATTTTTTTTTATATTACAGGAATCTCCACTACATCGACTTCTCTTCTGGATAGCCATCTCTGTGCTTCAGTTGGATGAGGTCACTCTATATTCAGCTGGAATGGCACTCCTTGAACAAAATCTGCTGCAACTTGACCAGCAAGGAGTTTTTGAAAATGAGGTGAGTTTATCATAATTTGTAGACACACTATTTATATTGTTGTTGGTGATGTTTCACTGCTGCTGCTGTTGGTTTTACTGTTTTTGAGACTGAGATCATATGGTCTTTGATCATCTGGTATTGCCTGCTGGCAGAGTATCGCCTAGCACTAGGTGGGGAAAGTGATCCATTATTGTTGCCTTGGCAACAGTATTCTAGGCACAAAAAGAACGTGTAAAACATAACAAGTGCCTTGAGGCAACTAAAACGCCATAAAAAAATGTCTGGAGCCCCAGTAAACTAAACTTAACTACATACTTAGCTATAATATAAAAAAAAATATATACATTCAAAAATGTAAAAAAAGTGAAAGGTCAAAATAAATTTTAAAAAGACCAAAATAAATTAAAATTATATTAAATACACAGATGTTAAACACGATTAAATAAATTGATAAAAATTACGTAAAAGAATGATAAAACATTTATGAGTCGATTAAAAATTGTATTATTGATATTGTTGCTGTTGTTTCTGCTGCTGTTGCTACAACTGTTACTTTTGTTTTAGTTCACTGTTAGTAATTTGGAAATGAAATAAATGAAAATGTTTAAAATTAATAAACAGGTATTTGACTCATTTATGAATATTGTATTATTACTTTTATTGAATTTTTTGTCTGACAGTGTCCTCAAGAAGTGTTCCTTAAAGCCAGAGAGCGTGAATCATTGCAGCTTTATTTTGATAACATTGATAGGACAGCTGCACTCAGTTTCAAAAAACACTTCCATTTTGCCATGGTTGGACATTTACTCAAAGGTTGGTCTTATTTTCGTTATTTTGCTCTTCATATTTCTATGAATATAGATATCAGTAAATATAATATTTTGCATTTCTAGAGTACCTAGTGGTTACAAAGTGCAAAAAGCAACAACTGCAAGTGAATTATTTTAATTATGTAACTATTTGACTTAATAATGACTGATTGATTTACTGATAGATGATTAACTGACTGATTGTATTACTATTATAAGTCAATCTTGACATCATCATTTTCAACATAATTTTCCTGTCTTCGAGCAGCCAATAATTTGATAGGTTGGCCGATATCTTTTGTTTGACGTTGCCAGAAGGCTTAAACAAAGCCCTGAGGGCATTTTTTTTTTTTTTTAAGGGAATAATAGCTCCTCGGGCTTCTATTTTTCATAGTGTCCTCAGAACTAATTATAATTGCATAATATTGAGTGCCTGATATTGCTTAGTAGGTCTTTCTGGAGGGTCAATCAAACTTCACAACTGACCAATCACAACAGGGCCAGGAATATGCTCATGCCTCACAAACACACATGTTGTCCCACAAACGCATGTATTTGCGTATTTTTTGACACTGTTGTTTTTGGGACCTTAGCAACAATATCCAAGGGGGGGGGGTGCTTAGAATAAAGGTCCATTGACTGACAGATTAATGAGTAATTCATTGATGATTAATTGATTGATTATGATTGCAGGTTTTCGACATCCAAGTCACACTGCTGTCTCACGGACAATGAGAGTACTTAACCTAATGTTGGCCTGCATTGCTAAATACAGGAATTGGTAAGTTTAATGCTTTACAATTCTTTAGTCTCCTTCTCTACCATATAATATTCATTATAAATAGCAGATGGTAATAAGTGAATATCAGTACATTAACTGTTAGTTCATTAATCATTAGTGTCTGACAAGTAAGGATCACTGTAGCATCAAACACTGCCATCCTGAGACCATCGGAGATGACATGGGATGGTCTTCATAGTAAACCCAGATCCTCAACTATCGTTTTTTTTTATTGTAAATATTGTAAACTAAAGCATTACATTTAATTTAAAATCCTGTGTTTCAAGAATGTTGGGGAAAAAAAACCTATTAATAGTTATTCTATTACCCATTTTTTTTTTTTTTTGCATTATTTCGTATAAAAAATTGATACAAAAATAATAGTTAAATGATTGTATACTGTATATTGAATATATTAATAACAGTAGTAATGTTAATTTTATAGAGCGCTTAATACAAAACAATGCTTCTGAGCGCTTACACAAATTAAACACAAGAAATGGAATGAAACCATAAAATATCCTAACAGTCAGCAAAAAAATACCAACTAAACGTAGAGGAATCATTTTCACTGCTCTGGTCTTTAGCACTTTATTGCTCCCATAATTGAGAGCTCGCTGGAACAGAACTCACAGAGCTCAAGTGAAAATGGTATTTGATTTTCCTATCCTACTAAAAAAGAAAACAATTTTGAGGAGGAAGATGTTAATCAGTTTTTGAGTTTAAATAAGAGGAGCAAAGTAATTTGTAAAAAGATTATGCTTTAGAGGTTTTTTTTTAAATGTCAATTGACACGTCTCTTTACTTTATTTTGTCTCCGTAGTGACAAGTTTGAAGTGAGCAATGAGAGTATAGCATATCTCATAGCATTATTGCCAGTGTCTGACGAAGTAAGGAGTCGCTGCAGCACCAAACACCGCCATCCTGACCCCATTGAAGATGACATGGGACCGGTCTTCATAGTAAACACAAATCCTCATCCGCCATTACCATACCCAAGACCTACCTCACCCCAACCTTCACCTCCGGACCCAACGGGTCTATTCATCCCACGTCCCAGACCCCCGATGATGGAACCGCACAAGCTTGTCTACCCACCGTGCAACCTGAAACCTCCTGATTACGGACAGTCGCATCTTCCGAATCTGGATGTGAAGCCAAAACGGAACATGCATCCACAGCCGGTGCGAAGAATATCTACTGCCACGGATAATGTGCTCTTAGATGAAGATGTGCTCACAGATTATGAAACAAGGCTGCTTCTCCTTACTGTGCTGGTAAGTAACTAAAAAAATGTAACTACTATATAACTGTGAACTTTTAATATAAATTTAAACTTTATTTCAATTCTTATCTTATATAATAATAATTATATAATAATATTAATAATAATAATATGTTAGTCTTATAAAGCGCTTTATGCTAACAAGGCCTCTAAGCTCTTCCCTGGGAAGAATTCCATAATGTTGCAGCTGTAATCAGTGCATTTTGTGTTTAAACATACCAGGTACCCACTGATGCTCTTGGGTGGAGAGAGCAAAGTGCCAAACCGCTCCAATTGTCGTGTCCTGAACCTAATACGACTATAGTCTACAATCCTGGTTAAAATTCTCAGAATCGCTTTATTTTAAAATGTAGTGTATAATATCCTTCAAACATCAAGTTTTGTGTGACAAGCTTGTGTGATTTGCCTATATATGGGCATAGCAGTGGGGCGAATGCAAGACTTGGCGGTAAGGGGTGCGTAAGAGTTCACACCACCTCAGGTCGATCATGGTTGGGGCTGAGGTGAGAAAATTTTGAGAATATGGACGCTAGGTGCCCAGAAATTGTACTCTCATACCTTGAAAATCTTACCGGTAATTCATATCAACAATACAATACAACAATTATTTTTCTTAATACAATTTATGGGGTGCGATTGCGCCATCTGTATCCTTCCCCCCTCCTCAATTTTGCATCCACCCCAGCGGTATGACATTATTTTGCCAACATATCTAGCAAATCACACAAATGTTGCCTGGTTTTTTGTGCTGCTTTTTTATTGTCTTGTGCAATCTTTTTTCTCCTTGTTTTACATTTTATTCATGTATTTATGTAATTTTTTATTTATTGTTTTCTAATTGGTATTTTTACAATGTGTGTACTTTTTTTTTGTTTTTTATTGCTGCTTGATTACTCTTTGTATTTTATTGTACTTCCTAATGTTAACACCAGTGTAATTCATTTTCAACTGTGAATTTGATGAATAAAACATTCTTTAATAACACTTAAATGATAGTGTGATTGAATGATTGATCGATTTACATTATATCTTCAAGCGTTAACCATTTTTGTTGTTGAAACAGGCCACCCTTGGGCGTAATGCCAACGAGAGTGAAGCACGTATTTTGTTTGAGTATCTGGCTGAGGCAAGTCAAGTATTCCCTAAGGTCTTCCCCATTGTGTAAGTATAACACATAAGTTCTTCTTGTAAATTGTATGAATACTTGACAGATAAAACATCTTATGTTATTGACAGATAAAAGTAAGTGTTTTCTGGCTAGAACTTCACTTCTCTTTAAATATTCTAGTTTTAAAGTCTAGATCAAATATTTGTTGGAAATCTAGAGAGTAGACTTCTGAGCAACTAACTTTAGTTTACATTTTCTCTGTTATTGAATTTTCAATGCTTTTTAACATAGAACATAAATTATGTGATATATTATTATACTTTATATATAAAAAAAATCTAATGCACTAGTATTTGTTTTAGATGCTTAGAATTCATGTAAAATTCACACTTTTTGAAGATTTGAAAGATCTTTTTAGTTAGTTTAACACTAGGGCCTTAATATCCAGATCGAGAGACCGATCTGTCACCATATGCGTAAGAACGCCCCGTCGGTTAGATCTAACCGTACACAGGAAGTGGATACACAACGGTTGATTGACCTAATTTGTATCATTAACCAATCAGACGTACGCATTTTCAATTTCCTATTGGCCAGTAATCCCACAATCAACTTCTTGGTATCTGGATGGGGGATTTTTTTGTATGAACACAACCATGAGCATGTATGTTATTAATCTGGATGTTGTTAACTGTTATATTATGTGTGTGAACATAGCTAACATGAATACATACTTGAATTAACCAATATATGCCAAGTTTTTTTGTGTTATTTTTATTTCAATTGTTTTATTTTTATCATATTTCAGGCATAATTTGTTAGGGTCTAAAATAGTAACAGCATTGAAGGAGTTTCCAGATGGTGCCACTTTATCAGCTGTCCAATGTATCATACAGAATAGTACGGCCTGTGATGATTCGGCCAATCATCACTTAGCTATGTTACAGAGTAAGTACAAAACACAGATCAATGGAACCTTCTGCTAAGGCCCCGCCCCTTGGATACTGTTGCTAAGCCTCCGAATAATGACATTGTAAAAACTTATACAGGCACTTGCGTCACACGTGTTTGTTGGACACATGCATATTCCTGGTTCTATTCTGATTGCTCAGTTGTTGAGTTTGAGTGCCACTCCGGAAAGATCCATTATATCACTTGTTGATAAAATTAACTTGAAATAATAATGTTAGCTACACCCCTGTGTAACTACCTAAATTGGACCAATCAAAACATTCCATGTGAGTATGAATATATAATTGATATTCTAATAGAGTTTTTGACTAAGGTCTCTAAAAAAAAAACCTATATTTTACTGTTTCACTTGTGTAATTTTTTATTATGTTTACTACATTTTAACATGAATTAAAAACTTCCTTCATTTTTTTTTTAATTTTTTTTTTAATTTTTTAGGTATGGGCTTTGGAGGTCTCTGGAGGTTTTCTGGCCATTTTTCACATGTAAGTTAAAAGTTAAATGTAAATCAAGTTTAAAGGATTGGTTTTTTTTTTAAAGAGTTTAAAATTTTCTGGTTGTACACAAGACAGTATGGAACAAATGCAGAAGAATACGATTCAAGCCATCATAATTCAGGTTGTCAAGCCCTGTTCTGGCTATCAAATTATGTGATATGTCTAAATATTGTCATGATAGAGTAGAGCTTTACCTTGGTGGCTAAGATTCCTGTCATGGTAACAGGATTTTTTTTCTCATGACCTAAACAACTCCACTCCCTAACCCTCATAATGAGACTTACATTATGTAGAGCATCTTGTGTTTATGTTTGTCTTGTGAAGGGAAATGCCAATTTGAATAGTGACTAAGTTCACTGCTTGGCAATCTTTGACTTTCAGCCTGAAACAGTTAATAAAAAAACAAATGATGACATCACATCATGACTATATATGGGCAAACACCTACAACAGGTAGTGATTATCGGGAAAGAGCTTAACAAAAAAAGATTAGTTGGAATTAAGCTGTTATTTTTATTAGGTAATAAGTTTTAATTAATCATTTTGGTACCTTTAAACCATAATTTTTATTCCTGTTGTTAATATTTTACCAATTAAAATGCAAGAGTGGTGCCTCTAGAAGTAAATCAACAAACCCTGCCAACCCAGATTTTCAAACAAAACATTTTTTTAGAATTAATTTTGGAATATCTTGGCTTGATTTTTTTTTTTACAGTGTGGTCAGCTTGAAGAGAAAGCTGAAATTTTTACAAAGCTTTTAAGGACGATAATTTCAACGTGTATCCCAGGAGAAGAGTTGGAACCAGATGAATCCAATCCTTCAAGTTTATTAACAATATCAACAAACGTTAGTTTATCAAGCTCAATGTCGTCTCTGTCCTTGTCGTCTTTACAATCTCCGACGGAACTTGATCATTTTGATCTGACAGCATCCGTTGGCAGCAGTCGGTTTCGGCACGTGTCATCACCATCCAACGAAAGACTAGGTCGAAAAAACCAGACAGGGGGCAGATAGCCAAAGAAAAATTTTGTGTGTAAACTTGGAAAACTTACGATAGGTACTTATCAATACTTATCAGTCATTTATCAATAGATTGCTCAAAGGTGAATATATTAGAAAAATTAAGGTAAATTTTGGTGGTGGAATTTAAACACAAAAACACTCTTGAAATTTAATTAAAAATAGGTGGCCTACTGTAACAGACAAAGTATATGAATGTTTTATCTTACAGTTTGATATTTATCTAGCCAGAATCAATCAAACCAAGTTTTATTGATAGCAATGAGAGATTGAGTTTTAGAGTTTTAAAATACACACATATCAAGACTTCGCCACAGACAGCTGTACCACTGTGTTAGAGGAAATATAGATTTAGGATATTTATAGAAAAAAGTAAATAGTAATAATGAATAATAATAATAATAATAATAACAGTAGTATTTATTATTTTTGTTTAGCATAGAGAGCGAGCACCAGATCTACAAATTGTTACTTATTACTTGTCACCTTGTCTCACGTAAGGCGGTGTTTACGCAGCACACCATTATCCAATCACAAACTTAATCGTAACCCATCAAATTTGTGCAGAAATTTAGGCTTTCAACTCGCCTACAATGCTCTGTTAATTATCTCATTCACATATTTCCTCTTCCTACATCAACAATAAAAAAAAATGCCTAAAAATGTCATGCAGTGAAGTTAACTCATTTAGTAGTGATATTTACTATTCATTACTATGTTTCCCATTAGAGTTTGGTTTAACCAGAGCTCAAATGTACAACCAAAAGAAGTAAATTTGAATTGTGGTTTATAATATCCAGCAGTTGGGGTATTTTTGTAGGAAATTTTTTATTGGATAATATTTCAATTCCTGCATAAACACAGCCAATAAAAATCATTAACAATTTATAAGCAACTGAAATTATAGTTTTAAATTGTGAAGGGCTCAATCAGTGGGTTTTTTTTACAAAATATTTTATAAATTGTTTCATCATCACCATCATCATCATTATCATCAACAGCAATGGTATAGTTTTGATGAAATTTCTTCTCAACTTGAGTACAGTAGTTGTAACAAATCAAAAATAGATTTCCCAGAATGTTGACAATCAGTCAAAGAACAGAAAACATTTGTGCATCTTATCTGTAATGACTCATTTTCTTTCAGCACCTTTTAAAAAATATTTCTATGAAATTATTTGCGTAATAAACATGCGATTTTAATACGGTATACTGTAGAGTACATACGTACGGTACGTTATACCTTGGTTAAAAGAGCGTGCTACAGCGTTCCACGTTAAAATAAAAACTGTAGCTTAATATTTAGGTATGTCGGTAAAAATAGTATACGCCATTGTTTCTACACCTCTTTATATGTCCTATCGGAAAGTATTCTAACAAAATTTGTAATGTTAAAAATTTTAAATCCTGGAATATGAAGAAAAAAGTTTTTTCTTAGTTCAACTTTGTAATAGTTGGACTTGCTGATGCTGTAGCTAAGTGATTCATTAACTGCTATAATTTGAACACAAAATGAGTCCCAATGTACAGTCTATCATTATATGAATTGCTTCAATAGTTACCGCCATTAAATCGTGTATCTTTTCTTAAGTTTATGCCACCTGCCCACCACCCCAGCATTTTGTGCAATCACTAACTTATTAGTAATCAATACAGGAATTAGTTACGATTATAACAAATACTTTAGTATGAGAAATGTTAGGTTTATTCACAAATACCACCGAAATGTTATGTTACAGTTCTTGTTGAATGTCCACATAAAACTGATCTGTTTTATCTTATATTATTTACTTGTTTTGATGAGAGTACTTACTGTGTTTTAATATGTGATTGGTGTATTATTTTGTATACTATAGTTTTATTAGCATTATCTTAGTTACTTGATGAAAGCCATGTTTTATTTAAGATTTTTTTATTACAACCTATTTAGTATTACATCCTATAATAATGATGCATCCTAAATGTATTACTGCGCACAATCATGTTACAAAGTAATTTATGCAATCATAATTGCTTAAATAAAATTGACTTGTCATTTTTTTAATTTATAAATGTCATGCTGATAGTTAATTATATCCCCCTGTCATATGGTATTACTTTAATTTTTGATAAAGCAAACATACAAAATTATAATATTCTTGTAATATGGTTTACTGTGTGATCAGTGTTGCTTACTTTAAAAAGGAAGTAATTAATTGCATTTTAATATTGATAAACTACTTGAGCTTGCCTGGCCAGAATTAAGCAAGGATTCTAATACAAGCAGTTGGTTTCCTAATGCCATGTGAAATGCTGTCACATGACATGGTATGATGTATTGTCATGTGACTGGCATCCTTCCAAATTTTTTGAAGCAATTAATTAAAAAAAAATGCTGAAAGAGAGCGATTTGGTTGATAGACTTGCGTGTATTGTACTTGCCTGCTTTATTGTAGTTTGTGAATTCCATTTAATTTTATCAGTCTATATAAAACCTTGCTAAAAATTCACTTATTGCACTTGATACTTTATCATTATTTTAATTTACCTATGTACTTGTGTTTCTAGAAGTCACCATAAAATACTTCTCTTTTAAATTGTTATCCTTGTTTTTCACCTTTTTTGTCCTAATTTTATTGAAATTTTGCTCATTTCCCAGACCAATCTCAGGAACCATTTTGTTCTTACCAGACACCATCTCCTTTCATATCTTGTATGTTTCTATCTGTTGCCTCCCTAAACATTGAGAAGTTTTAATGCAATGTCAACAGATGTAATGAACTGTGTGTTTATGATTCAATATTTTATTTTAAATAATCATTATTAATATGTACAGCTTCCTGGTTCCACTTTATAATGTAAGTGTTTATGTTGAAATATTTGTTTTAGTCAAATCTCATATATTGATCACTAGACAATTATTATGTAGTGTTGTAAAGTTTAAATATAGAAAGAAATATTAAGATAATCCTAAATTTTTTAATTTTAAGCCACAGATAATGTAATTGCAGAATTTGTAGATTTTAATCAACCAAGAAAAATTGCTGAAAAAATTTGAAAAGTTAATGATTTAAATAATAATCATTGATCCAGAAGGTATAAAGATGATTATTGATATCGTCTGTCTAATTTTACGATGTACTGTAGTTACACATACATGTACGTAGGCGTGGTTCTAGTGGCATGTTATTGTAGTTTTTGTACAAAAATTTAGATTCCACTTTCACTGAATTGTAAATAAGTTATACTTGGTATATGCAAAAAACAGAAGCCATTTAATTGTGGGGAAAATAGCATTATTTTGTGCCATCAAAATTGTATATGAAAATAAATTACCGAATATTGAAAAGTGAATAAGAATAGATAAGAATTGTGTTTGCCATTGTCTCCTAGAATGTCATTTTTAACGGTAAAGATGCTTGCTTTACAAATTTAGTGCAGTGGTAACACCAGCTGGTGTTATGGAGAACATACCCTCCACCTCAACTGATCCTGGAGTATAGTTCACCAGTACTTTTTGAAGTTGGACATTCCAGAATGACAGAACAAAAAACAGTGAACACAAATCACCTCATGATTTGCATCTTTTTATTTACAAAATTTTAACATTTCTATCCAGGCAAAAACAGCTTTCCTGTCTGTACTTTTGGAAGAAGAAAGATGGTTTATTTTGCCTGTCACATTTTCCCCATCACATTGCTTGTTATGCTAGCAACGCCAAAGTCAAGGAATATGAAAATTACTACTGATAGTATTGCTATTGCAGCCATTAAAAAAGACAGCAATGTGGGGAGAAAAAAATATCTGCCACCAATTGTTACTGCATCAGGCAAACTCGCACACAAAGCGCCGTCAAATATGTTAGCAGAGGGTCAGCTTTCACATTGTGTGCAAGAGTCTGTAGCAAGGAGTTAGAAACTGTCAGGGAAGTAATTCACCTTTACAACAGGTCGAAAATCCAAAATCGTCTTTGGTTCGTTGAGAATCAAACCTTCTTCCTTTAATCCTGAGAGAAATGCTTTCATCTGGAAAGAAAAAGAAAAAATTGAAAAAAATAATAATTGACATACGGTTTACCCAGATTAATATTTCACTAATAATGATAAAACAAACACCTAATTGTGCTGTCTTACATTTTTTTAAATGAAAAGAAAATGAGTTTAGTCAAAAAGTATTGTACTATTATAGTAAAAAAAATTCATAAATTGAACGTAACCTTAAGATTATGGATTAAATTGGAATGTAATGTATGCCACAGAATGTTTTATAATTATAGGTAAGGTGCATACGTCACCTTTTCATATGCCATCCATTCCTGTGGGATGTCTATGTGTACATAGCTAATGCCAAACTGTAGACAGCGACGAGCTAGAACCCTACCAACAGCAGTCGTGGCCACCACGTCATTTGTACTGTACAGATGCTTTTTGATCGCCCATTCCATTGTAGAAGCTGAGACGACGGTGTTCCCACTACAGTGTTCGACGTGTGCATTTACATGTCTATTTGTTGTAATGTAATATAATCTGAAAAATATAAGTGAATTATTATATTTTAGATCCAAGACCCCTTCTCCCCCCCCCCCGGCGCCCCCCCCCCCCCCCCCCCACCTACACACAAAAGAAAGGTTGTACCACAGTTTTTCCCCAATTGAAAATGTCTGAAGCACACTCAGTTATTTAAAAACCACCTCATACCACCTCCATTTCAGGTTAGAAGTGAATTCCAGAAGATTAGTAGTGGCAGATCCAGGAGTTGGACTTTACAGGTAGAGGGTGCAGACCACCTCAGCTTTCAGCCCCAGGTAAGCGAGGTAAGAAAAATTATGATTAAGGCATCAGATGGCCGGAAATGGAACTCTCAGACTTTGATTATATTTTCTTTTTTCTCCACTTATTTTAAATAATTTTTTTAAATGGGAGATGGGTTATTTTCTCAGAGATTTTTGCTTGCTTGCAGGAGGCCGTCCCGATTTCCGGAAGACTTGGGACCAGTTTTTACCATGTCTTCAAATACTGTAGTAAATAAAAATTTGCTGTATGGAAAAGTCATTTGTACTGGATGTTAGACAATGTGTAGACCTATTTATTTATGGGCCTATGCCTAGTGATAAATTTCCGCAGTATTTGGTTTAATCCCGTAATTAGGGTAAAATGGACATCCGTCCGTAGAAGTCTGCAGTTCCCTTTCACCAGAAAAACATACACAAGATGTCATTTAATAAATTATGGAGTGGAATCTGTCCTTACTTGTGCCAATATCTCCTCTTTGGTTCGCTACAGAACCAGCCTCTGTCTTTGCGAGCCACTGCCATTCTTTCCAAATTGCGTGGATTACGATTCACGATTGATTCTAGGACGTTGACATCATTGCCTGCGCACGCGTCACTATCAACGATTGTGCTTGAATTCTGCTGAGGCTTTGATGCAGCTGCTGCAATACATCGTCTCCCAGAAGACCCAATACATCTCTTGATGACAACTATTAAAACAATTAAATTAAAAGGAATAGGCAGCATATTATTAGTAAAACACCTAGGCCTACTCATTGACTCTGTCCCTGATGTAAATTCACTGTAAAAAAATATTCACAAAAATGAAAATCTACAGTACTCTAGCTTAATATCAGAATTAAGAATAATAAAAAAAAAAACTTTATGGTCTTTTTGAGCAAATAAAACACTCTCATTCACAACTGCCAACTATTACAGTATAAGGCCATTATTAGAAGCCTAGGCCTATTTGTTCACTTATTTATTGATAGAAAAAAAAATCCATATCATTCCAAAAATCCAATGATTGAAAATTTAAAAAAACAATCCCAAGCAGTGGCCACTGGCATGTACAGCAATTATGTGAATAAATCGTAACCGGATGTAATGATTGTTAAATTCTTAGTATTTATGAGCGAAACACAAATTTTATTAGGACGTACATAGACCTAGGAATATGTTATCAACCTCCTTCATCAATAATCGAATAGGCATAACTCCGTTTACACACATATATAACGGGGAGCCAAGCACTATCCTAGGCTGTTAGCTTGTAGTAAGTAGCGATCTCTAGGCTAGGCATAGTAGTAGTAGGCCTAGTAGTAGTAGTACTAGTAGTAGTAGTTAGGCCTAAGATTAGAATACAATTTTCGATTTATCCAATACATAAATGACTGCAATATTTCTAATGAATTACTAATGAGATTATATGTAAACGAATTACCACTAGCACTCTGCATGGGAATCACGCAAAAAGTTTGGAAAAGAGAATTGTTTATCCCAACACAAAACAGCTGAATTACAGTTACAAACTCGAGCCTCGGAGAGTAATTTTATGCCGTCCGCGCGGCGGCGCTATTTAATTAATATTATTTTTCTTACTGTCCTATTTTTTAATTTTCATGACTTCAATTATTTTCACAATTTTAATCAATGTCATGTGAAGCGTGACTGTTGGTGCCTGGCCTAGGACCCTACTAGCTAGGGGGCCTAGTCTAGGGGAGGGGCCTAGGTAGGACCAACTCAGCTTTAGTTAGACATGGCTAGCCTCTTTTTCTCTAGCCTCTTATAGTAGCCTATTGTACCTCTACTGTAACTACTGGTAGGCCTACCACACTAACTTTATAGAAGAGGTGCGAAAATAATGCGAAACAGTAATAATAATAATAATAATAATAATAATAATAATGATGATGATGATGATGATGATGATGATGATGATGATGATGATGATGATGATGATGATGATGATGATGATGATGATGATGATGATGATGATGATGATGGTGATGGTGATGGTGGTGGTGGTGGTAGTAAAGTCTAAATAACACTTTAAACAAAATGAAGCATCGAAATAATTCGTCATAGATGTGTAAAAAACCGCGATTAAACATTCAAACATTCAAAGCGGGAAAAAGAGCCCACGGCAATATTCGATTTGCCTATTGGGACAATTTCAAAACGATTCAGACAATTATAAACTGTGGTCTGCCCTTGCTATGCCTAGCCGTTTTAGTACGTCATTGCCGTTTTGGTACTTATCATTGCCGTTTTGGTTCATTACCGTTTTGGTTCAAATTGCCGTTTTGGTCATTACCGTTTTGACCTGCTACCCATTCTTTTCATTCAATTCAACTTTATTTACTAAGCGTGCGACGTGTTAGGACCTACAAACAGAGTATTTGTGGGTTGTTCTTACTCTAATTCCGGATTTGAAAAGTGTTGCTGTACATGTTTTCCTATTATAGTAACTTATTTCCATAATGTGCTCGGCTATCACACTACAAGTTCTGTCAGTCTATTTCCCCACCTGTGGCCGTATCCACAATTTTATATTGAAGATGGTCGTGTAAGTTTACGCATGCAAGAATAATAGGCTATAATACATACTCCAAGTATAGAAATGCACGCCATCGTGTTGGGATTCAATATTTCGACATTAATTACCGGTATGTCATCATTAGGAATTATTATTAATTATGTCATCATCATTCCTAATGGTGACATAATTAATGTCAAAATATTGAATCCCGACACGATGGCGTGCATTTCGATACTTGGAGTAACTAGGGGCCTATGTATTATACTATCTTATCTGAGATTAATCAGTGGGTTTTTACGCATGCACGCACGACCATCTTTATAAAATTATTCCTTTACCACACCTATTAGGCTAAACTTCAATGTCGCACCCATTAGTACAACATGCCAGATGACAAGTAGTAGGCCTACCTAATAGGTTTACACGCTTCCAATTTTAACCATGTACATTACATTGTTTTCACAATAAATTTGTAATCTCTGATAACCGTTGCACGCATAAAATCGATTGAGTGGTCACTGAGATGGTTGCGAATGTCAAACAATTGCGTTTTACTCGGGTGGTCCGGAAATACGCACCGTACTTGGAACAGAGCACAAGTGAACAGATAATTCATGATAATTCTATTCGTAAGTATTGTTCTTTCTTTCCACTCGCTTTGAAAAGTGGCATTTTAAATGGAAGATGGATAATTGATATGATGTACCCCCTACTTTGAAAAGTTAGTAGGGGTGTGTCCTCCCTGTCTCCCACCGAACGACGCCCATGACTCCTAGGGAAGAACACGAACTTATCAGTACAGTAGTAGCAGAGATCATGCCACCAAAATGATACAGGAAGCTTCTTTTCAACCTGAGCATTACGGTACCGTAACGACATGGCGTACCAGGAATCTTCAAGTTGGGGGATGATGGGGGAGTAGTCAGTTAAGGGGGCCCTAACTCGCAAAGTAAGGTGATTTTGGCTGCTTTTAACAACTTGACAGAGATTGTTGGGGGCGCCTGGGGGATAGGTGAGAAATTTTTGGAGGGGCATGCTCCCCCCCACCTTCCCGCGGAACCCCTTAATACGCCATCCCACTGCGTAGCCATCCGTAGCGGAGATTGTCAAAGAAGATGGTATAAACAATTAAACATTTTCTTGCATTAGCATTTTGGATCTTCACTACCCTTCCCC
>NW_022705028.1:0-15312 GCF_011630105.1 Anneissia japonica | reverse complement strand
TGGTATGGTATATACATTGAATGACCTTAAATGACCTTTTATGATCTTAATGACCACCTGGCCATGTCACAAGTGTTATAAATCCTTGACCATGTAATATAATTTTAGATATCATAATTCTCATTAAAGTGGTTTAAAAATTGATTGATAAATATAAGATTTGCGTGGCATAAATTTTGAAATTCAAGATGTCCGCCAGAATGACCTCGAATGAAATATTGTAGTTCATAGTAAAAAGTTTGAATTCTGAGAGCCTGGGTATGATTCTAATGTAAAATTTGACAATTACGTAATTTTAAAGATACCATACAATATTTGACCTTGAATGACCTTACATGACCCATTTTTGGTAATCTGACCAGGTCAAAAATGATATGATGGTATTCCTCGATCATATAAACATACTCTTAGACATTAGAATTATAATTCCAAGTGGTTTAGAAGCGGGGATATAGATAAACATAGGTTTTATTAGGCGGCCATTTTGAAATCCAAGGTGGCCGCCATAATGACCTCGGATGAGGTGGTTCCTACCAAAAATTGAATGCTATGACCATAAGGAGCATGTAAAAAAAACTGGTGCTTTTGTCCGGAACGTCCACATTAAGTCCAAATATGGCCCTAAGCTGCCGTACTAGTACGGTATATACGTCGGCTAGTGTAAAATCTCATTTTAAAAATATCATTTGTAATGCAGAAACCTATTGATTTCCACTTCCTTTCATTTAAGAAGATCTATTCTATGACATTTCAATTTAAATTTTATTCGATCTCAAATGGCAGCATTAACCCTGAATTACATGAGAATTCATTAAAAACATTTAAAAACACAGACATACAAAACCGAAAAACCTAATAGAATTGTAAAAATTGATAAAATTATTTAAGTATCAAGGGTCACTGTCAAGGGTCACTATGGCCTACCTTCTAATTCTGATCATGACAATGCCCTTTTTTCCTTTCCTCTTGTTACAACTTTTCCATGTCATTGTTTGATAAAAGTTGTTGTAATTTATTAGGCCTAAGTTATTATGGGTTGAGGTAAAAGTTTTTATGATTATGGCACCTCTAGATTGCTGGAAATGGCACTCTCAGAATACAACTTTCTTTTTTTTTTCTCCATTAATTTTTTACTTTTTAAAAATGGGGGGGGGGGGGGGGGGGGGGGGGGCGGTGCTGGGCCGACTGGGCTGGGACCCTTGAATCTGCCACTGCATTTTCTCAGTGGCGTAACTAGGTTCCGAGAGGCCCTGATTGGAGAATACAGTCATCACACAGGCTAAGAATGCTATATATGGACAAATAATAAACAAATCACAATTAGTTTTTTAAATAATGTGAAGAAGACACTGTATTGCGAAAAGGATAGAAAAATAAATTGTTCAAAATTCCATAACTAGATGATATGATAACTAGATAAATGAGATGCTCATTCCTCCTCAAGTGAAAGAAACACGAACACATTATATAATGCATACTCCTCCATGAATAAATAAAATGCAAGAAACACGAACATAGTTATATAATATAATGCAATATGAATAACAATGAATATATGCGAGCCTATTATATCGTCGCTCACATCACGAACTAACAGAATCAAAGTAGATTGTGTTAGTTCGTGAAATCACAGTAGCGCGTCAAAACGAGCGCGTATTGGTTGTCAAGCAATTTTGTATTCTTTACCACACAAAAAGTACACGAGTTGACATATGTTGTCAAATACATAAAAAAAATGTAGGCTTAATTAAATTAAACTGTGTTATGAATACACAGGGTACAATATGGGTACTCCTCCTTGGGGCTGAGGTGAAGTGGACTCTTCTTAGACCCATGGGCGCAGATCACTGGAGAAGGGGAACACGCCCCCACCCAACATATTTTTAAGGGGAAAGGGTTGGTCCCCCTCACTTTTCGGGAATCAAGAAGATATGCCTGAAAATTGTTGATATAAACTGTATAAATGACTCAGGTTTTTACGAAAGATCGCGGTAGGCCTACAGCCAGAGTACATCTTATTTTATAGCAATACACCGGTATACTCTGCCCACAAACATCTGAATTACCTATCATCGATATAACAGACCTTTTTTAATTATGTATAAATATTATAAATCTGTTATTTTTTATGTCATTACCGTTTATTTTCTCTTTTTTTTCGGTATCGTCTTTGAGTTGTCAAAGCTATCAGCTATGTTGGAAAGGGTTACCCACTTTACACATTGTTGAAATAAAAATAAAATAAAAAATACACGATTTGAGTGCGCGTGCCTGTATTATAACTTGAGAAGTACTGTATGAGAAAAAGCGTGCAAAGATAAAATTGTTTTTCGGCACATGAAGTAGGTAAAGTAAATACATCAACGACAATTAAGTTTTATTTTCTATGGTACATCACAGCGATTATTTAGATCGATAATAATGAATTTTACATATAAGGCAATCATATCCGGCAATCTAGAGGTACAATTTCCCCAAATTTTACCACCTCAGCCACAACTGTGGTGGGGCTGAGATGCGTGTGGACTCACAGTTTTGAAGTAGGTAAAGTAAATACATCAAATACATGTTTTTAAGTTGTGTTTTCTATGGTACCGTACATCACAAATTAGATCTCTGTGGCTGCCAAAAATAGCTGATGAAAGATCATGAGAGTTTGTTGGCGCCTCATTTTGACTATATTATGATGTTGGTGATAATGAAGAATTTTGTGCCATTTCCGGTATTATTTCCGGTATTGTTTCTTTTAATTTTCTCACCTCAGCCCCAGCCATGGTGGGGCTGAGTTGAATGTGGCTACACAGCTTTGAGGTAGGTCAAATAAATAAAATACATCAAAGAAAGTGTTTCTTTATTATTTTTTTATGGTACATCACTCATAATATTTAGATCTCTGTGGTTGCCGAAAATTCCTGATCAAAAATCATGAGAAATTTTCTGGCGCTTCATCTAGACATGATGATGTGATTATGATGAATTTTACTATATAAAAGTGTCATTTCCGGCCATCTAAAGGTACTATTTCCTCAAATTTTCGCACTGCTTTTAAGTATGTAAAGTAAATACACCAAAGTGAATGTTTTTTAACTTATATTTTCTATGGTTCATCACACATACTACTTAGATCTCTATGGTTGCCGAAAAACCCCGATAAAAAAAAAAAATCATGAAAATTTGTTGGCGCTTCATTTTGACTAGGGCCTATATAATGATATAGTGATGTGGTGATGATGATAATGAATTTTACTATTAAAAATATGTCATTTCCGGCCATCTACAAGTACTAATTCTTCACCCCTACCGCCAAATCCTGCATCCGCCCCAGTGTCTGAATAAATTGAAGTGCAAGACCACAGAGATAATTATATTATATAATGCAATATGAATAACAAAGAATAGGCGCACCTATTATATTTATACGAGTTGACGGACGTTGTGAAATATATATAAAAAAGATGTAGACCTAATTAAATTAAACATGCGTTATGAATACACAGGGTACAATATTCATTAATTGTCTTTGGAATTGGGCCAGGTGTTTTTAGTTTATTAATGGCAGGAGGATGTATGTAGGTATTCCCATCATAATATGGACAGATCTACCAGGTGACAAATACTTATGGAGCAATAAGAATCAGGGGAATCAAATTGGGGTGGAGAGTCAATATTAGAATAAAGTACTGTACTGTACGTTTCTACAGGGGTTCAAACCAGGGCCTACAACCGCTTCGGTCAGGTTGGAAGGACCATGGAAAATCAGCAATTAGGCCCTAATTAGATTTAGACTAATTTCAGTGTTTTTATATTTAGATAGTATTATAACAGTAATACCTCCAGAGAGCGAAGCATCCATGAGCAAAAGCATTAACACATGAGTATGATAGGTATGTTTTTGTTCATAAATATTTATTAATTTTAATTTGGTCGTTTTGTTTGATATTTATTGGACTATATTAATTTGTGGTATCTTAGTTAATTAAGTATGGTTTTTGAGGGTCAAATAATACATAAAACCTATAATTCGAATGTGTAACAACGGCATTAAAATACGTTCTAGGCCGCTAAAAACACCATACCCCCATCTGCGTCTTAGGGGCCCTAAAGGGCCCCTGCCCAGGGGCTTCCGGCCTCCTCCGGCCCCTTCGTACGACGCCACGACGAGGTCATCCTCCACACGTCGTACGCCACCATGACGAGGTAGTCGTCTTCAAACCAAAAATATTGATTTTAGATTATAGTTATTTTGATGCCAATACCTAGCACTGTGGTCTAAAAGTACAATTTGAACCCCACCAGAGAAGTTTGTCCCAAGGTCCCCAAACCACGGAGGCCCGGTTCACTGAACCTCCTGTAGCTACTGTATGTCTTTATAAGTGATTATTTTAACTTTAATTTTAACTATAATGTGCAGCATATATAAAGATAAAATACTTTCAATCCAGATTTTTAAAAAAATATGCATTGGTTTATTAGAATTTTAAAGGGGACCGTGCCCCTAAAGAGCGGGGACCCCCGGAAATCGGCGGCCCAGGTTTAATGAACCGCTTGACCTGCGGTAGTTTAAGCATTTTATAACCAATAACTGTAGGTTTATGACATTAAAGAATGCTAATATATTGAATATTCTTTCATATATAGTGACAATAAAAAATTAAAATAATATTTAACTTCAAATTTGCAAAATTCAAACCTAAAATGGCCCCCATTATACCGTAATTATATTTTTAGCATAGGCCTATATTTAATTTATGCAATTAATGATTTAATGAAGTCCATAAAATCTAGCATTTAAATTGGAACAAATTGCAAACAATAATTTTAAATATTAATAGGAAAAAAAAATACACAAATGCAGGGTTGGTAAAATCTAGAAATTACACCTTAGTTAATATGCAAATTAGGGATGAGATACAGTCTTGGCAACCACTGGTCGTACAGAATTACTTCCTTTTTTAAACACACATCTCTATTTGCTTTATTATTATTAATTAACATTTTCTCCAAGAGTGACCGTAAATGTGATATTTGAGCTATGACTTTATTTTGCAGGATTTCCAAAACAATAAAATTCTAGAAATCACCTTAGTTTACATGAAAATTAGTTTAAATATGCAAATTGGAGATGGTTTTCAAATTATTCAAACCATACATATATTTATCTCCCTCATTGTAGCAATTGCACAATGACCGAAATGCCATGTTTTTACCTTTGACTCTACTACCACTATTATTCTTAATTCAAATTATTAAACTCTACTGGTGTTAATTGAAGGTGATAATAAATATTAGAGAAAACGAGAGTTACTTTAAAGTAATTTAATATTATTCATTGCGACGTTTACTAGGTAAAACCTTTAAAAAAACGTATTCAAATGGGAAAATCCAAGAGTGTATACCACTTGCTCAGTTGGTAGAGTAGTACCAAACGGTAGTCGGAAGGTCTGTGGTTCGCTCAGTTGGTAGAGTAGTACCAAACGGTAGTCGGAAGGTCTGTGGTTCGCTCAGTTGGTAGAGTAGTACCAAACGGTAGTCGGAAGGTCTGTGGTTCGCTCAGTTGGTAGAGTAGTACCAAACGGTAGTCGGAAGGTCTGTGGTTCGCTCAGTTGGTAGAGTAGTACCAAACGGTAGTCGGAAGGTCTGTGGTTCGCTCAGTTGGTACTATATATACTACTCAAATCACTAAGGGTACGGTACCGGTATTGGACAAAAACCGACAAAATATTCGTATTTTGGTAGTTTTACCATTATGTAACATTTTGGAAATGCTCTTAGGTGAAGTTCAGGAACAGGGCTTAAGCTCGGTTTAAGTAACTTTTTGTATATTAACTAAGGCGTAATTTCTGGATTTCACGAACCTTGCAATTGTATTTTTATTTTGTTAATAATAAATATTATTGTTTGCAATTTGTTGCATTTCAAAGGCTAGGTTGTACGGGTTTAATTAAATCATTAATGTCATATATTAAATATATGCTAAAAATAGATTTTAAAAAATTAAAATGGCCGCCATTTTGGATTTGAATTTTTGCAAATTTTAAATGAAATATTATATTTATTTTCATTGTCACTTATATTTAATATAATAACATCTTTTGTCATCAATGTACAATTATGGGAATAAAATGTTTCCAAATTGCGGCCATTTTGAAATTGTTGGGCCGGTCCTTTATGCATTAAGAAAATGTTGCACATACTTTTATATTCAGTGATTTCTATTCTACAACATATCCAATTTTTACAAAATATAGTAAACAGTGCACCCAACCAAAATTTCCTACACTATGACTGTGATCTGCAGGGTCTTTTCCAACGTCATGGATGGGCGTGTTTGAGAGATTCGGGAAATTCAAGTCACTTACAGTATTAAAAGTGGCTGGGATTGGTCAAAGCCTGGATCCAGAAAATGTATTTAAGGCGTGATATAATATAGTAAGCCACACTTTACGAAATTGAAGAAGTAGGCAGTCATGGGAATCGTAAGTTGTACAATTTTATATTATTAATAAAATTTAAAGATAATACAGTATAAAATATAATATAGAAAGAAACTATACCGAGATATTACTTTTAAATTTTGTTAGAATTATTCTTTGTTTTGTTATGTTTCTCTCACTTTGGTGAGGGCCAAATTTTCATCTATGAATGTTAAGTAAGCTTTTGATGTATTACTTTTTTGTTATATTTTTTAAGATATGACCAACTAATAAATCATCCTTAATGGTAAACTGAACGGGTCACTCTTCCTAAATATGGTTGAAATACATTTTTTATGTCAGCACTAAGACTATTCTTGCATTTTTTTTTAAAATTGTTAATTCCTATTCTTTTTACGGTCATGGCCGAAAAAATTTTTGATCAAATGATCTGCTCGCCCGAATTTGATTCTACACATTCATTCAATTAAAATCTATATTCACGAAAAATGCAAATTTTAGAAATGTGTCCACATCATATAATTTTTATATGTTGAAAATATCTCCAACTATTAAAATGGGTCCGCATAATTTAGTGTTTTTTTATGAACAAAGAAGGATCTTATTTTGTAAAACATATATTTGGTAATTGTAAATGTACAATGGGTTCATATATTTATAATAATAATAAAAATAAGTTTTTATGCACTAATAAGTCTATATTTTTAAGCAGTTTAACCGTTATAATTCAATTATATCCTGATTTTGTTTTATTGATGATATTTAAATTTGTATAACATGTGCGTTTCTCTTGTGTTTGAACGATTTCTTATGTATTGTATTTATGTTGGTTGAGTGCCCTGTGAAAAACAGTTTTTATAACTGATTAAGGCTCCCTGGCATTAAATAAAACTATTAAAAAAATTGAGATGTGTTATAAAAGATGGGTGGACAACAGTTAGATTTTACAGTAGTTAAATTTTTCCAGTGCAGATTCCTCTTATACAATTTATATATTATATCATTAACAAGACGGTTTAGAGATTGCATAACAAATCTTCTCGGATAAGGACTGTAATTAAACTGTAGGCCCAATTTACACAATATGGCTCGTGTGCACTTAAAAGAACCAGGAAACCAGGGAATTTTACTGTTCCATGAAAGAACCAACATCTTCCGAAACGAGTGAAGGGTCACCCCGGTGTATAACTGGTAAATACAGCACCTGTTGTAGAGCTTGCCACAAGTCCCTTATTAGTATTGCTTTTTATCATTCTGGACAGCGCCACCAACAAGCTAGTTAATTTTAAGAATAATTATAATCCGAAAAAAAGAAATCGAGTATGGGACACCAAATAAATTAGGTAGGGCGCGCAATAATCGCAATAAAGAGTATTAACCAAAATTTAGGGCCTGGAACCCAGGCTACCCCAAATCAGTGGGCTACCCCTGTTGTGGACTGACGAGAGTAGCTGGTATACGCTACCGGGTAGCTCAGACATGAGAGACCCTTAGGGGAGAAGCAAGTTACTGTAAGAGCTACGGTATATAGGCCTACTGTAGACCACATTTCGAGGACATTGAGACCGTTTCGGTATAAAGCGCTATATTTAAATCTAACTACATTACATTAAATTACCAACAGGGACTACAAACTGGGTAATAGGTATAATAATCAGTATAATTTAAGAAGTTTTCATTTAGTATTATATGTTCTATATTTCTATTGATAGGTATTGCTACTTGGTATCATCATTGCGGTGGCTGCAAGCCCTTCTGATGGCTCTCTATGTCGAAAATGTCCAAAATTTTGGCTTCAAAATGGAAATAAGTGCTATCGATTCTACGCATCTTTAAAGACTTGGGATGAGGCAAGTAAGGCTTGCTCCTCCTGCGAAAACTCACACGGTAAGCTCGTCTCCATCGGAAGTGAAGATGAAAACAAATTTGTTTCCACGCTTTGGCAAACTTATAACAATAATCCCAGTGCGAGTGGATACACATACTGGATTGGTTTGAGGAGGTCGGGCAGTACTTGGCGTTGGTGTGACAAATCACCATACAGGTACAAGAAATGGGGAGCCGGTGAACCCAATAACTCTGGAGGAAAGGAAAATTGTGTTCACCAATGGAAAAAGAATGATAATTACCTGACCTGGAATGACATCCCTTGCGACTATATGTTGCCATACGTATGCGAGATTCCTATGGAAAAATAAATCCTCCAAAATGATTTGATGATACGATATAATAATAATATTTAGTATTAAATGTAATGAATGGAATACAGTAGTAATCTCTGTTATTTGAGATTAAATTAAATTAATTAATTTCTTGACCGTTCAATTACCCTAATATATTCCTCAAACAACAGGTTGGGATTCAGTTAGATACATTCATTTATATTATTGCACTAATTATTATTACTTTTATTATTTAAAAACGTTTTATAATACGGAGATTTGCCTCTAGAAATCTTGTTTCATAATGGACTAATATTTCTGAGTAGCAACAATAACATTACTATGAGTTGCATCGAGTGACCATTTTGATCAGATCATGAATATGGCCACTATGAGTGAAGATCATCAACTGTTAATTTCATCTTAATTAATATAGATTCACACCGAATCAGGGGTGGCGCCAGGATTTTTACCCGACAGGGGTGTGGGGGGAATCCGAATTCAGTTTGTATGGCTAACGAAACTAAAAAAGAACATCGAATCTGTGGTAAAGAATAGGGGCGCTTACTAAACGCGCATCGAAAACGTTTTACGAATTTAGGTTCGAATCGGGTGTGAATGCAGCTTTAGTCTAGTTGTTTCCTCTAGTCAATAACTACACGAACCGCTTTTATGTTTAAGGCTATACGTTCCGATCTGAGAGATACGCCAGGCGTGTCTAACGCTGGGCGTACGTTAATCCACGGCGTAACTAGTGAGATGTCGAGACCGTGCGATTAACGAACGCTAGCGTTAATATTATACTCCTATTTGTAATCGCGCATTTAATTTCCTGTTTGCATCTAGGCTTTTTGTGATGGGTCAACTCCTGGCCGAGTTCATTCACAAATCATTGCTGCATAACTGTCATAACTCATTGGCGTAGGCCCCTACGCTAATCTGGAATCTGTTGGTGTATTATCGTACGCCAGTACGTTCACACCACTCGATTAACGTTACGCTAGCGTAACTCGTTTTGTCTGGACATAGCCTAAGAGGCTGGCGTTTATGAGTTTCAATAAAAATATAATACGCACAATTGAAATTTGTTCATGTCTTTGTTATCTGAAACTGATTCAAACATCGGAGTAGAGAGAAAGAAGGGAAATGCAGTGACGTTACTAACTAGTGGCTTAACTACCGCAGGCAAGCGGTTCGTTGAACCATGGCCCCAGTGGTGATAAAAAAAAAATATTTACATGTAATATTCGTTTAGCCACCATATCGTTTGTGTTAACTTTTAATCACAACAACAACCACAATAACAATAATAATAATAGGCCTAATAATAATAATAATTATAATAATAATTCAATGAGACTAATTAAAAATAATTTGCGTTCTGTTATGACAAATGCTCTTTTAGATAGCCTCATGATGGTTGGAATACATCGTGATAGGTGAAGCAACCTCGACCATGACAACGTGGTTGACAGATTTCATGCAAAATTCCCAAAATATAGAATTTCACTTTCAAGAATGAGGATTTGAAAATAAATTAGATGGTTACATTGCATACTCTTTGTTTCTTGCTTTATTCAAAATATTTTGGTTTTGGAAGCTGATGTCAACATTAGAAAGCATAGCCTACATGAAGTCATATTATAGTAACTCGATGCCTATCAAATAAGTAATAAAAATTCGCCATTCATCAAATATCCGTGGCTTCCAGGGGGTTTCGCCCCCTGCACCCCCACCGGGGGCCCTAGGCGGCCCCCCTTGCCCCAGCCAAGTGAGACTCGATTCGCTCCACTATCCCCCCCCCCACCGTCGGGGCCTTTAGCCCCTCCGTCGGGCAGGTCCTGGCGCCACCACTGCATGGCCCCGATCTCCAGAGGCCCGTCTTATGTGCCTCGCCCCCATATAAAAAATCTAATAAAGCAACGCCTAGATACAAACAACGGCGGCTTCGCCCCTGACGAAGTTTGCTGAATTGTAATAGGCTAGTTATTTTATAGGCATCAAGCTACTGTGATATGACTTCATAATTTTTGTATTTTCCGAACACAGTCGAAGTCGAGATTGCTTCCACGTCACAATGAATTATTCAACATGTGAAGGGTATCCTTGATATGGTATTCCCCGAAGAAAATATTAACCTTCTTGGAGCCCGAAAAAATAATACTTCAACAGTAGCCTGGGGGAGGGTAGAAATTAGAGGGAAAAAAGTAAAGGAAAATTTATTTTGGGTTTTTCTGAATCATATAGTGTCTCAGAAAAAAAAATCCCCATTCTTCGGGCTTGGGCAATTTTTTTTATAGCACTTTGAAATTTTGGCATAAAATGCCCTATTTTGGACTAATTAAGATGGGGGTAGGGGAAATAGGCATAGTGAAATTTTGCTGAAAGACCCGAAAATCCCATCTAAAGGAAAACACTTTATGCCAATATTTTATTCACTTCTAGTTTTGCTATGAATGTGAAAATTGACAAAAACTTATTGAACTAGTTACTTTTTACTGTCTTTATCAAATTTGATTGAAATGATCATAATGCCAAATTCCAAGATGGCGTCCATTCTGGCGAGAAAATGGTTATTTTTTAATATTATTATTTTTCTCAAAGTACAAAATACAATCTCATCAAAGCAATGTATACATAATGTATGTATTATTTTAATGTAGTATTTTCATTCATAAATGTATGTTTATTATTATTGAAATCGTTAATATTATTATATTATATATTACTGTATGATTTTTTTTTAAATTATATTTTATTATTAAAGTGAATTATATAGTTAGTACTGTTATATAATATTATTATTACCACTATTGATATTACAGTATTATCATACATCATCATCATTCTCATCCTATTCGTCATCGTCATTCTCATTGTCATCATCATCGTCATAATCATCCTTACTGTCATCGATCTTTGTAATCATCACCACCATAATCATCATCATCATACTAATCGATCCATTATCATGTATCATCATCCCCATCCGTCATCGACACCGTCCTCATCATATCCTCATAAATCAAAAATTGTCGTTATCATCATCACCATCCTCATAATCTTCATCCTCCTCATAATTCTCCTCCTTAATCATTTTCCTCGTCATCATAATATTCATCCTCATCCACCATCATCCTCATTGTCCATCATCCATCATCATCGCCCTCATCATCATTGATCGTTATCATCATCTTCATCCTACACATTAGACGACGAGGATGAAAATAAGGATGAGGGAGATAATGAGAGGGATGATTCTCATCATTCATCATCATCCTCATCATTATCAATCATCCTCTATCATCCTTATCATTATCATTATTACGATCATCCTCATCAACAACAACCATTATCACCTCATCTTCCTCATCATCATAGTCCATCACCCTCATCATCTACTTCATCTTTCTTCTTATTATCCTCATCATCTTTATCCTTCTCCTCATCAACATCCCTATGAGGATGATGATGATGATGATGAGGACGACGAGAATGAAGATGATAATGACATCAGTATAGCAAGAATAACAGTACTAATGCTATATTGATTTTACTAATAAACTATACTTTCAGAAAAAGCATTATATTAATATATTATATAGTATAACAACATAATAGTACAATGATGAAGAAAAATGTAGTATAGAAATATTACATTTCAATAGGTAAACTTTTCTTTTAATTTGTATATTGTCGTTATCTTGGAATTTGGTGCGATGACGTCATCATTCGAAATTTGCTCGAAAGGTGGAGAATTTCCGTCAGACTGACCTAGACCCCATCGTCCGATGCCACGACGAAGTCGCCACACCACAAATATTGATTTGCCTCTCCATATAACAATATTTTGATTGTCGATCTTTAGAATTTGGCTTAAACGCAAAAAATTTATGCCATACTAAGCTAAAAAAAAAAACTCCCTTGAGCCCAGGGATGTTTATTCCTGGGCGGAAAAGTCCGGGGCAGAAACTGTCCTGGGGAGCGGGTGTAGGGAAAAGTACGGGGAATACCGGGGAAAACCAGCCAGAAGGTTGTATCTTGAAAATAGGCATCCAGTGTAATTTAGCAACAACTTACATTAGGTAGGCCTACAAATGAAACAAGTATAGACAGAAAGACAATTAGAGCCAATACAGCACTTCCTTAGCAGATGCTACAGTTGTCTTGCAGTGTCAATGGCAGCCAGGCGCCATGAACATTGACTCCCCCTTCCCTGAAAGTTTCAAAGAGGAACAAGGATATATATTATGTTACTGTAATTACTTATCATTTAGTATGCATGTTTAAGTATCATTAATCATTTAGATATACAAAATGATGGACTCAACACCATTCAAAACTTCATTGTACTAAATTTTATTTACAGTATTAATATATTCAACAATGCTCTCAAAGCAACCTTTGAAAAAAAGGCTCTCACACAGATAAAGAAAATACTATTGATGTTATATAGCTATAAATATATCTGCAAGGCATTACTTATAAGTTTAAAAAATAAAAAAAAAACAATAATTATATATACAATAATTTATATTTCAAAAACAATTAGCAATATTACATTGGTTTTGGGATGGCAAGCCTCAAGTGAGTTGCTAACAGCCCCATGGTACAAGAGTATTTGGTTGCATGAGCTTTCAGCATTGAATATATATTTAATTTTCTACATTCCTACAACCCAGGAACAATGGAACTAAGGTGAGCTGATGTGGCAGTGTAAACGAAAACGATGGGACAGTCATTGAAGGACTGTGGAAAGCACTGTGGTTTCTTGCTATGAATATTAACAACCACAGTGTTATTGTTAAATATCGGTTAGTTGTTGGTGCATGACTTTTAATGAGTAGTATGACACACTTCCTTTTAGTTCACTGCAAACTTTTATTCACACAAACTGTACGTTGGTTACAATCAGCTAAACTCCAGGTTTCAGATGTTAGAGAACCCTTTTAGAGTGGAGTCAGCTCAGCTCTGTACTTTTCTTCTGTGCACTCCTAACTACTAAATTGAATCTAACTACTGACTACTGACTACTGCTCATTCTGTGATATGGGGGTGTTTGCCTATTATACTTTAGGTAATGGGGGTGTGTCTCAAGTAAGTCACCCCATTCTTTTAGAGTTTCTGATTGGATCATAGAGAAATTCTTTCTCTATGATTTAGTAACTTGTTTACCAAAAAACTGCTAATTAAGATGTATCACAAACTTCAGAGCTTAGGCTCAAAACTGACAATCATAGATNNTTATTAGATTATCTGTATACTCAAGTTGACCATTAAAACTGTCAAACCAATTTAAGGCATTTATCAGGTGAAGGGTATCGATTCCAATGGTTATGCAAGTTAATACCATTGAACCTTAATACTATATTACATTATAACGCCAAGTGGCTAAGCAAACGCCTAGCACATCACAACCATGTGCCAGTATTAATATCATATGATCCACTAGAATAAACTTCTTGTCCCAAAAAAAACTTCAGAAACCGGAAAAAGAACGTTGTGTCCAGAAGCATACTCCCAGCATGGGTAGAATATTATATATACACGACTATAATCCATTAAATGCTATCATTAATTTTCTCCCTATCAAATTTGTTTGTTTCTAAGGCAGTTTAACATGTGGGTTTAAGGTCGGTTGAACCAAGATGATAGGATCTCGGCTGGATTACGGATTAAAACTTCTGGTCACTGAGTAGTATTCTGTAAATAAATGAAAACAGAATATTATGAGCTTTAATTACTTCTGTAAAAATATTAAATTAATAGCTACACAGTTTATGCTAACTGCATATGTCAATGAAGTAGTTAGTGCAATTATTGGTGATCTGCTACATAGCGGATCACGCCTTGTTATTGTCAGAGGTTCTTCTTTTTTTCTGTCGATTTTTATTCACATGATATCTCAAAATTGGCATGAGCTACGTACATGACGAACAAACATTCGGCTTGGCCTGGAATAGTCACAATAAGATTTTCAATGTGCTCAGTAATGTGCGATGTCATCTACGCGCAATTTTGGGTTTTTACATTATCGATCATAAACTTCACGTCAAGGTTGAATGTCACATACCGAAATATTTCATGTGTGCGTTATAATGCTCGCGGGCGTCAAATTTTTAAAATGCTCAAAATCACTTTTTGACTAAATTAGAGCACGTTTCCGGCCATTTTGAGCATTTTAAAATTTGTGACATTTTCCGCTACGGATGCTAGAAATTACGTTTTTTTTACATATTTTGGGTTCCTGACATTGTATTCACAAATTTCCATTCTTTTCAGTCATCTTAGGGCCAATAGCAATGCCGTCCACGCGCGTCAAACACAGAAATCCTTGCACGCGTTTGTACCGAAACAGTGAAAATATGATAAAATCAGGCCTATTTTTAATCAGTTGCAGGTATAGCTCCTTAGGATGAACAGTGACCCCCAATTTTTATTACATATTCTGAAAGCACATGAGTTGTAGATATGATTTTATAGATCATTATGGCAGATCGGACATTGTGACATCATCATATTGCCATCTGAATTAAAAAAAACTGAATTTTTATTTATGACGTCATTATTTTTATACTCATTTGAACGTATCTCGCTTACTCTTGATCAATCGTCTCCCACCTGTGAGTATGTTATAGCTGAGACAATTTGCTTTCACAAAGTGTCGTTCATTTTTCACTTTGATGACGTCATTATGGTCAAAATGGGTGTTTTTG
>NW_022705027.1:0-528 GCF_011630105.1 Anneissia japonica | reverse complement strand
AAAAATCGCAAAGATAAAGAGAATCACTGGGAACTTTTACTTAAAACAATCACACCATTTGGATTCAATATTAGGAACGTTCTCCCAGTACACTAAATTAAACCAATGGCATTTCAATTTATTCTGGATAAATCATTTGGCTTATTTATTGAGGCTTGCCTCTAAAGTTTAGTTTTGGCCTTCCTGTTTACTTGTTTAGGCCGTTTATTCTAATCTCACCCAGCCTATTGTTTCCAATCATGCTTGCATGAAATTCTCACTTTATACCATCTAGCTTTTTCTACCCTCACTCACTCGCCACTGAGGAAGGACTAGTGTTGTCCGAATACACAAGCTCTGGTTCTATTTCTGGCTGTTTACTTACGTTTACTTTTTAGCTGTTGCTTATCATTTTTGTATCTCTACTGAGATCCAGCCATTGTTTCCCACAGCATTGTTGTTTTTCAGTATTTTGCCATTTAATCTTACGCTCTTCATCAGGATCTATACAAAAACATCCATAAAACAGTACAAAATCTTAAATCTTTA
>NW_022705026.1:0-1072 GCF_011630105.1 Anneissia japonica | reverse complement strand
AATTTCTAATCAAATTATGTCTCTTACACAATATTAATTAATATGATGATGGTAATAATAATGCAGAACCAAAATATTCTCCATTAGCCCTATTGATACAACGTGCTATAATTGGTTTTAGCTAGCACTAGCGAAAAACTTCGGAAAATCTTCGAAAAAATTAAATTACAGTAAAACATTAAATTACAGTATATCAAAAAATATATTAAATTGGTCATCATACATGGATCGAATTTCTAATCAAATTATGTCTCTTACACAATATTAATTAATATGATGATGGTAATAATAATGCAGATATTAATATTAATGATGATGATAATAACAATGCTGTTATTTCTATCATAATTAATATAATCGTTAATATTATTACCTATCAATATTTTATATTATTATTATTATTTTTTTATTAATTACTTATGTAAAGCAAAGATCCCCGGGGCCCAAGCTTACCAAGAGCCATAGAAATTGCAGGTAACATTTTTTTCCATATTTTTTCAAAAATACTAATTTCTATCATGGGCTGGAATGACAGGGCCCCTTAACATTTTTTTGTTAATCTTTCTCGCGCATCGGGCTCGTAACTGGAGGCCCACACCAACCCTTGCCCCTGTTACAGTTCCTCTCTTGGCGGTCCTGTATTTATGAATAACCACATGGATTATAATAATAACTAGGTGCATGTAAAATAGAGACTAGCTTCACGCTATACCTAACTGCAGTACCGTAACTCACATCATGGAATCTCACATTAACACATACACCTCCTTGGATTTACTCACGTGGAAACGCAACAGATTGCCCATATGTTTTGCGCCCGATTTCATTTACCACCAGGGGATAAACTAATTAACCAGCTTAAAACAATAATATGGTTTACCTATGCCTTAATTAAACAAACGTTAGTGTAATCATAGATGTAATTTAAGTGGAAATTTAGCCGGATGATTAAGGGTAAAATGATTACCTACTAATCCCAGGGCCCCAAGTTCAAATCTTAGAAACATCGGAATTTTTCCCCACGACTAAAACAAGTCCACTCTCTAGAGTCCAAACCTATTTATGAAGACTT
>NW_022705025.1:0-581 GCF_011630105.1 Anneissia japonica | reverse complement strand
CCTATGTTTCACAGTTACTGTTATAAAATCCTATTCTACTTCAGCTTCCACTGCGAAATTTAAATAAAATATCTCTAACGAAGTTGCGTAACTATAAATACATTCATTCGTTCCTTCTATAGTAGTTTTGTTCGTTTTCGGTTAAAGGGGCAATTAATTATGAATTTACAAAAACCCACCGGTACCGCATCCGGTAGGTCTCTATATAGGAACTCTAGTAGGTACATTTTTATAGCACCCTCTAACGGCTACTCTTTTTTTCAGTTTTGATATTAAACATTTTTAATAGGCCTACATCTACTAATTTACTTAATCAATAAATCAATCAATACAGTTTTACATTTGTAAAATCAATAGCTAAAAAAAAATATAACCCTTGGCTTAGGCATATCATTCCAACAAACAAGTAATCGTGTGCTTATCGGAAATCTAGAACAATTTTAATTCATCTGCGAAACTCATATTTCTTGGATACGCTAGAGAGGAAGTAATTTTCATGGGATAGTGTCCTGAAGCCCCTTGATCGCGTATGGATATTCGTGGATATTCAGTGACTGCGGTCGCATCGAGTTGATGTGATC
>NW_022705024.1:0-571 GCF_011630105.1 Anneissia japonica | reverse complement strand
AATTTTGGCAATGGCAAAAACAATTAAGCTTAGACTAGATGGGATACCATACAAATACAACAAAAACTTTAACTTTCCAGGAAGATGGCTCAGGCCTCGTCTGGATGGAGTCAGGAGTAGTAGGCCTAGCCTAGACTAGTAGTAGAGGCTTGGCGTATTTTTAAGTTCTTACTTACAGAGGCCTACCTTTTTAACAATATTCTACCCTAAAGGCCTAAATCTGTAGCAGCTAGCGGTGAGCAAGGTTCTTAGTATAGCCTACGGTTATCAGTCCATGTCATTCTCAGCAGGCCAGAACTATTAATTATACTAACTGTTTTAATTCAAGTAGGTAGCCAAAAGGGAACTGGAGCTTGTTCTAGTCGAGACATCCGCATCTTCAATTTTGAAATTTTACGAAGATTGATTAATATGCATGAAGTTAGCCAATCACGTGATTTACAAAATCAGTCATGCATACGATATCCCACATCAAATTTGATGTGGGAAATTGCACGCATGAATCACTTGCCCAGGCCCTAATTCGAAAAAAAAGAAATCGAGTATGGGACGCCAATTAAATTAGGTATGG
>NW_022705023.1:0-548 GCF_011630105.1 Anneissia japonica | reverse complement strand
CAAATGTAACAGACATTGCGAAGTACCCAAAATTAATAAAATAAAAACTAACACCATAAAACGAACGGCACGCATAGACTAATAATTGACGGCTGTACTCGCAACTACTATCGGATTGTCGATGCCACAGTAAAGATCAAAGGACTGTACGCACGCGCTATGTTCGAGAGCGGAGATGTGCGTCCTTTTGTTGAATTACCTTGGTCTGAATATATTATGTTTTTCGGTTATGCATTATAGGTTGCAGCGTTTTGTTTTTTGGGGAGTAAGCCGATGCTCTGTCGATAATAGACCATTTGATATTGTAGGGTGTGTTGCTGTATTTTAATTTAAAGCCCCATTCCCGGCAAAATTTCAATTTTTATGAAAAATCTAATTTTTGTATAATGTTATAAAGATTTATAAATATAATACGGAATTGCTAGTTTAACTGAATTTAGACATTCCTAAGACTGAAAAAAATGTAAAATAAGACTGAAATTTAATTTTTTGTGTTCCACACAAAAAATAAATGCGGATGAATTTTTCATGTTGATTTTGCGATAGGT
>NW_022705022.1:0-661 GCF_011630105.1 Anneissia japonica | reverse complement strand
CATTACATATAGTTAAACATTTCAATTAACTATTCAATTTTTATCAACCAACTATTAATATAACTATAAATATTTATATAGTTTGATTTTATTTAATATAATCTTTAAGAATATTCACAAACTAAAAACATTATCTTGCAGATGAAGCATAATAGTGGGGCGGATATGTGACATTTTTTGGTCAAGACGTGCACATCTGGAGAGAAGCATGAAAATTTGCCCTAGGGTTTTTTTTATTTTGAGTATGCCGATTCCAAAAATTGCGGGAACCACGATGTGACTCCAACCGTTCCCACCGAAAATTGGAAAAATCAAAATGGCCGCCAAAAACCACAATTTTTGCAGTTTAAATGCTCTATGTGTCCACATTACCATGATCTTGGTGTCAACACCTATGTTCTTCGGTTCAAGGAATCCAGTAAAACATTATTAAAATACAATAACGAACATCTCTATCGTGAAAATGCAAAATTTAATAAAATTTTTAAAATGGCCACCAAAAAACACAATTTTGGCAATTTAACGGCTCTAAGTGTCATATTACCAAAAATTTTGGTGTCAAAACCAATTTTGTTTAGTTCAAGGAATCCAATAGAACACATATAAAACACCATAGCATACTCCTTTATTGCGAAAATGCAAAGTCAATATTCAAAATGGC
>NW_022705021.1:0-1207 GCF_011630105.1 Anneissia japonica | reverse complement strand
TAAGTAGTCAATAGATAAATGATAAAACACATGGTGGTGTGGCACGCTTACCCATCTAATGGGATGATAAATTATTTATTTTTGTTGGGTCCTTGGAACTCGAATGCAGACACAGTGCAGTGCCACTACCAACATAAAACGGATACTATACATTCACCCTCATACCAACAACTCATTTAAAGGTGTTTGTGTTGATGTGAATTTTATTGCTTCGTTAAAATCAGTGTTACGCTATTGACACACGAATTCAAGTAACCTGAAACCTAGAATGAAATACTTCCATTAAAAGGTATATTTCTGTATATTGTGCAATCCCCAGTAATCTTCGCAGGTAATGTATAAATTCAAATGTTGTGGGGTAACTCCGCTATACTAGCCGATACTTGATTACTAGGATTGACGGACCACCTTGGCAAAGAAAAAAATTCACACATTTTAAAACATCTAAATGGAAACAAAAAATACAAAATGTGAGCTAATTCAAAATGCTTCAACGTAATTAACAAGGATAACAGTGACATTATATTACGAATAAAATAATCACTACATATTAAATGGAACAGTCCAAATCTTAACGTTCAACTCAAACACCTAAGCTTACACGTTTTCAATTAGCATGCAGTAGTAATGTATGCAATGTGTTCTACACACTTTGCATACTTTAATTTGTTTAATTTATGATTCGTTCGTTACCTTTATTTGGTAATAATTGGGTATAACTCATTAATATTCATTTAATTCATTGTATATATACTCTTAATTAAGAATGAAGATTTTTTTTTCTTTTTGCTTTTCGTTTTGTACTGATGATGTGTTGGCGAGAACACCCGAAACATGTATACCATTAAATCCTTAGTTCTTCTTAAAATGTGTTGTGTTTTTCATCAATTTGCGTCCATTTCGTTTCATTATCAAGGACCTTAGTTCGAAATATTTGCATATTTGTTTACTCGGGAAGAAATTGGATTATAATTATAATTTCGTACACAATATTTCTGTATATTACGAGTTAACTCTTCGGCCAATTAACGGGCATATTGCCAAAACAATACCTTTTCCTTTATTATTCTTTCCATACACAATTAAAACTGTACAAGCCGGTTTTGGGAATTTCGTAAAAAACATCTGTTAATCACTGAAAAGTTTTTTATTTTTTGATGAATTTGTGAAAGTTAGGAAACCTTCAAAGTTGAATGTACATTTCTGA
>NW_022705020.1:0-2021 GCF_011630105.1 Anneissia japonica | reverse complement strand
ATTTTACATTTTTTTCATTATTAGGAATGTCTAAATTCATTTAAACTAGCAATTCCGTATTATATATATAAATCTTTATAACATTACACAAAAATTAGATTTTTCTTAAAAACTGAAATTTTGCCGGGAATGGGGCTTTAAATTTTGTAAAATTGTGTCAATTCAGCCTTTAGCTGCCATATACAATTCTTGTTGTTTTTATGAATAAATATACCTTGAATAATAATAATGATATGTCACTGTATAGAAGACATAAAATAAAAACTAATATATCAGATAAACGCAGTAGCGGCCATGTTAGTAAATACAGTAGGTAAAAAAAAAAAATTGGGCTTGAATCTTGTAACATAAGATACTTCTCAAGAGGGGCTACGTGGGCCCAAACAAACTCAACAACTAATACAGAAAGTAGTAAAAAACAAACAGGTGTAACGTGAATAGTAAACAATTCAACAATAGTCAATAATTATGGCTTATATCCTAACTGTTATTAAAGAGCTAGCTGTGTATTTTAAAACAATTATGTGGAATGGACCACTTTGAGAAATTATTGAGGTCAATTCTAGCTCTTGTAACCAGTGACATATCCCCCACAACTCAAAAGGGAAAAAAACTCAGGAAAATGTGCGAAACATAAAAATTACATTCAAATAGTTGAAAATCACCTTTGTGACCTAGCTCCCCTCACTTAAGCCTAATCATCGTGCCCCACGACTCTAACTTTGCCACCCCCATCAGCCCTGTCCCAACATTTCAATATGGCACTGCTTGTAACTAAAACATCACTAGCTTGTCAGCAGCTAACACTCCTTTCTAACATGTTGGTCAATGGTGGATTCATAAATTTGAAATAGGAGGCGACACAGGTAGGGACTTTTACAGATAGAGAGCTAGACCCTAAGCACCACCATGGTTGGGGCTGAGGTAAGAAAATTGCACTCTCAGACCTAAATTTAATAATTTTTTTTTTTCTATTTTATTTATTTTGGAAATTGTTTAAAGGCGGGGGTTTCAAATCCGCTACTGTTTCAAATCTGCCACTGAAATTGTAAAAAATTTTCCAACAGCATCACCACGATTCTTTTGTGTTGGGGTTTTTTTTTTTTTTTTATCCAAACGCTGTCAAAAATAGAACATTTGTTTTATAGGCAATACAGAATGTGATTGTCCCTAAACCTAAATTACAGTATTTTAAAATGTCATTTTATTACAGAGCCACCTCCTTTCTTAACACTCTTCCTTTTAAATGCAATATATCTTATTCTAATTTTAAAACCAAGTTAAAATTATATCTCAGAGAAAAGCAATAAAATTCTGATTTTAACCATCACCTTGTAATTTTATAATGAATCTTAAAGTTTATTGTATTTTTAATGAATGTTACAATGTGTATCGCCTAGGCCTAGGAAATGCATTATTGTATCTGGTGGTTTGATAAAACACTTCCTCAAAAGCAAAAAATCAATCTGTCACTGCTTAGGACTTTGCAAGTGTGGGAGATGCATACTTTCCTCCACTCCACGGGAGAAACAATCATACCCTACGAGTAGCAGAGGAGTTACAAATGAAGTGGCCAGGCCGACGCGGACCAATTTTATCCAAGCAGGACCGGTTTTAGCGGCTAAAATCAATCCGAAGGACCGATTTTAGTAGTCCAGCGGACCGATCATGCTGTTACTATCCCATTTACCAGCAAACCCTCTAAAAGGGCATTCAGGCGGGTTGGTGAACCAGGTTTTGCCAGAATCTTATCTCAATAATCCAATTAAATATCAATTTTAAATATTTAATCGTATCTTATCATTTAATATCTCTAACTTCCTTGAAGGAAATGATACCTTTTCGGAAGTCCAAGGAGGTTTTCGTACAACATATAGATGTGATGATCATATTTTTACTCTCAAAAACGTGGCAGCTTGCCGGCTAAATGAAAACAAACACACTTATATGGCCTTCTTCGAAAAGCTTTTGACAGCGTTTGGCGTAATGGCTTACTTAAAGCTGTTTGGTTATCGGGTATT
>NW_022705019.1:0-793 GCF_011630105.1 Anneissia japonica | reverse complement strand
CATCTGATCATCTTGAAAAGATGGTTGACTCAATAGGTAAGAATAAGACATTGAGTTGGACAAGGGTAGACATGAGTAGGATTAACCTCTCTTCAATCAGAGCAAGAACATTAGCTCAGCTTTTGAAGGTCTCTCCACGCCTGATCCATATTGACATGAGCCATTGTAATTTATCATTTAGTATTATTAATGAAATGATGGAGGAATGTTGTAGGATGAATGTAGTATTGAAAAACAACATGCTTAGATTGGAGGGCAATGACCTTTCAGATATTGATAGTAAATCACTTGCTGAGTTAATTAGGGTGATTGGTGAGCCTCATGATACCTTAGATAATTACTTACCAAGGCATAACAAGCCTCATAATACCTTAAAATGGAGTGATTATTCACTTACATCTGATCATCTTGAAAAGCTGGTTGACTCAATAGGTGAGAATGAGACATTGAATTGGGATGGGATAGTCATGAGTAGGATTAACCTATCTTCAATCAGAGGAAGAACATTAGCTCAGCTTTTAAAGGTCTCTCCACACCTGATCCATATTGACATGAGCCATTGTAATTTATCATTTAGTATTATTAATGAAATGATGGAGGAATGTTGTAGGATGAATGTAGTATTGAAAAACAACATGCTTAGATTGGAGGGCAATGACCTTTCAGATATTGATAGTAAATCACTTGCTGAGTTAATTAGGGTGATTGGTGAGCCTCATGATACCTTTGATAATTACTTACCAAGGCATAACAAGCCTCATAATACCTTAAAATGGAGTGATTATTCACTTAC
>NW_022705018.1:0-654 GCF_011630105.1 Anneissia japonica | reverse complement strand
AGTTATTGTTTGTTTTGTTGGGTATACCATCATAAAAGAAACAATTTATGTAAATAATCATTGCAAATTGACAGTGGCGGCGCCAGCGTCTGAAATCTGGCGGGGGGGGGGAGGGGGCAAATGAGGAGGAAGTTAAAATGTTAGGGTCAACATTAACGTCTAAGGCTTAATGTAAAATGTTTGTTAAATCATTGTTTTTAACTGGCCAACGTGGCAAAACTAGGCGAAAACGGAAGGGGTAAAGAAAATTATCGCCGCCACTGCGAATTAAAGAAACATGATTGTAATACAGTATTTCTGATCCAATCTTATCCATGACTTAGCAACTTGTGCAATTGAGATCCTTCCAATCAGCCAATAAATTGTTTCATTTTAAATTAGATCAATATAGTTCCTAACGATGTAATATGCTACAATATAATTGGATATTTTAATTGCCTTATTTTTCTATATAGGCTTAGTAAGGTAAATGTTCAGCTTTCAGTTGAACGTACTCGTTTGCATATAGTATTCCCATAAATTGGCTTTTATAAGGAAAAGTCTGCGTTCAATGAGGTATTTTAGAGGGTCCATTGAAATGTTAATTTCCAATTTGTATGACGGTGTATTTAAAAACCGTTTCAAAAATTACAATATGAATTCAATTCTCTCCTA
>NW_022705017.1:0-511 GCF_011630105.1 Anneissia japonica | reverse complement strand
GATCCTCCTCGCTGCGACGGACGACGCACTTCCTGGCAGCTATCTTTCCGCTGAGGAAGCGTGCGTGACGAAAGAACTCGAGGCGCTCGTCTTCGGAGGAGAACAGAGGATGCATCTGCCAGAGCGGAAAGAGGCACGTCGGCGTTTCGATCACGTCGTTGCGAGGTGCAAGAAGATGGCGATTCTCTCCTACTTCCTCCAGTCGAGTTCGTTGACGCCGCTTAGCAGAGATAACAGTCAGCACGTTTTCGCCATCGTCGTGCAACGTTTCGTTGTCCGAGAAGTGATCGTCGACCATGCGCACTCCGAAGTCGTGTCGGCCGTCCTCGAAACGAACGGCGATCGCCGCCCTCCTGATCTCGGGAGGGAAGGACGTGCGAAACCATAGTTGGAATTCGTACATATCGCTTCCTTTCGAAACGAAGTCCGTCGTCCCTGTCGCGACAGCGAGCAGACCGCTGGCGTCAGAGGCGACGAGATGCGCCTTCTTAGGATTGTGCGGAGAAGTCAG
>NW_022705016.1:0-1027 GCF_011630105.1 Anneissia japonica | reverse complement strand
TTGTATATGAAGCTGTAATACTTTTTTCTTTCTTTCAGCCTATAGTTTTGAATCCAAGATTTACCTTGTCTGATGGATTTAATGTTTGACCTCAACAGTAGACTGTTTAATTACACTTCTGTGCAGAGAGAATCAATGTACATTTCAATAGCAGGCTGTGAAGAGAAGTCTAAAAAATTACTCTGGAAATCTGTTCTGTTGGCCACCACAAACAATTAACTAATGATCATGTATGCAATTCATTATATATAATGTCCAGTCAGGAAAATCTAAGAAATGTTATATTGATAATCACGGATTAATAATTTGTAAAAAGGAAGACTATAGGTCTAGTAAAAGGGATATGTGGCATTCACTGAGCATACAAAGTATTATAGATTCATATTCCTTGAGGAAGGATAAGATTTTAATATTGGATGTAGTTACAACTTGTATTTTAGAAATTGTAAAAATTCAGAATTACAATTTTTTGTGAATTATGATGAGAGGCATTGGCTCTTGAGAGTAAAAATTTGCTTATAAGCTGCCAATTGTTTTTGGTATTTGAATTTTATGTATAATACTGCATTAGAAATTATGGTTTTCTTCAATGGAATAAAATCATCTCTTATCGTCATCATTAAGGTTATTTCAACAACTTTTCTGACTCTCAGTATGTACCATTGACTAATTTCTGTAATATGTTTAAAATTAAATCCTCAATGTTTGATGCTTAATTTAAGGAACCATTGGGGGGAAAAGGTGTTTCAACTATATGAAAACAATTACTTAATTTCAACAAATATTGTTGGGCCCAATTCCTTTGGTTATAATTTCTATATAAAAAAAAAATTATTGTATATATAGTGAAATTATATTTATTGGCTCTTGAGAGCATAATAAACATTTGTTTATAAGCTGCCAATTTTTTGGTATGAATTTTATGTATAGTACTGCATTGTACCTTTGGACAAAAAACTAAATATTATAAATATTTAATCCTACATGTAATTGTTTATTTAAAAGCAAACCATATTATGGTTTTCTT
>NW_022705014.1:0-1042 GCF_011630105.1 Anneissia japonica | reverse complement strand
GTACTATGGACCAACATGCAAATATAGTAATTTGATCATTTCTAAATATTATTTATTTTTATATATTCGCTATATATAATAATAATAATAATAATAATAATAATAATAATAATAATAATAATAATAATAATAATAATAATAATAATAATAATAATAATAATAATAATAAACAACAACAAAAGCATCGGCAAAATCAACAGCAGCAGCAGCAACATCAGCAGCAGAAAAAACCTTGAACTGTAGTTCGTGTCTTTTCTGTATCAACAACTGTTGTGCGGCTCGAAGTTTTCGCTTAGGAGTGTACAGTAGTTGAATGAAGTTCAGTGCCTCTTAAGGCACTGTGGGAAGTCGAATTTTTAATTGACTGCGCTCTCTGACAGCAGGCAACCAATAGAAGTCATATAAAACTGGTGAGTGCTCCCGCTTCAGCAGCTTTGCAAATCATTTTTGAAGCAGAATTATTTGCTAGAGTTTGGAGTTGCTTGCACTGTAAGCCGTGAAGCAGAGCGTTACAATAGTCTATGTGCAATGTACATTTTACTGTAGTATAATTCATTCTTAAGTCAACTATCTAAATCTGTATTAAACCCATGCCATCGTCTTTAAGATGTATTATAGGTAAATTGTGACGTCAACATCACTGCAACTCCCAATGTTATTTGCCTATCCCCCAAGAGTGCACTACTTTTTTCATGTATTGCATGCTTTGCTTCATCTGTTTTGGTTCGTGTGTAAAAAACCAATTCAACATATCGAGCACCGCGATGAATTAGGTTAGTGTTTTTACTGTTTATCCCTAGGAACTACAACGCACGCCTGCGGAGAGTTCAGACACCCGCCAAATCGTCATTTTCGTAGAACAAGCTTGTTTAGAACCCGAAGAAAGCTGCTTCGAATTTAACATTAAATATTACAAGGAAATTTTTGAGTCAATGAACCCTAATAAATTAGAGAAACTGAAAATTTAATACGGATATTCTACTAGACCTATTTTAGACAATTTTTAATTTTAATTTTAAATTGTTTTGCATTATATGGCCGT
>NW_022705013.1:0-1983 GCF_011630105.1 Anneissia japonica | reverse complement strand
AATTGTAGTTTTTCTAAACGCAAGATCCTTTTTCGATAATTAACGAATATTTTGAGTAAGTTTCATCAATTGTTGATGCTGATTATTCGAGTAATGTTATTTTTTATATTATATAGCTAAAACTATAATTTAAAGCGGAAAAATGGCGGCCATTTTGAATGCGTAATTTGGAGTTGTTCCCCCAAAGGGATTTTGGGTAATTTTGAGTTCTGAACTTCTCAAGACCTATATTTTCAGAAAATATCAAAATTAGCCGGTAGTACTTCCATTGCCACCTCCACCCCAAAATAGCCTCTAATCTGCTGGCCTATTATAAGATGTTTTCCCCGATTGTGTTCGTGTTCACCCTGTTTTTAAGAAATTTCATTGTTTTTTCTGATTTTAAAGTGTTCTTGGCTTAAACATCTTGAACATATTGTGGTCACCCTTGCACACAATTCTGTAACTATAATTTATATGATCAGTATTTGGAATGACTATATTTTTGTTCCATATAACTGATGATGATGATGTGACTTATTATGTTCTGTGTGGAGAAACAATAAACAAACAGTATCTTTAATTCACCAGCAGTCAGACCTAATAATGGTGTAAATACTATGCATACAATTTAAGACATCAATTTTGTTTGCAAATTGGTGTTTATTACAAATTATTAATATGTTAAGATACAGTAAACACATATTTATAGTGCCTTGCATACAAACGTTCCCTCACACATAATCAATAGCATTTGTTTATGCAGTTATTAAAAAGCATCAATTAAATACTGTAGAATTATTGCATTATATCGCAAGATCATTTTTCACCAGAGTATCTGACATTTACGGTGCTGCAAGTTGCATATAGCAATTAGAATGAAATCAGTTCAAAAAAATATAATAAAACAAGCCTAAATAATAATAAACGTTAATAATACAATTCAACTGAATAATAACTCATCCCAATCTATAAATAATAAAACAAGTTAATCTTTTGTTCAATTGACAAATTATTTACTGGGTTTAATTTGTACAATATTGATACAGTTTGCTTCTTTCCGGTCTCAAAGGTCTTTTCTCCTGGTTAATAGAAACTATCATACATCAATTTTCATGCTAATACTGTACAGTAATAAGTTACTTGAGATCCATGACTGGGTTGCTCAGTTACCAAACGATGTAATCTCATTAAAACGCAGAATATTACGTTTCTCTATAAATTATATTAATTATACATCCTCTATCTCACAGTTGTCTTTTAATTCATATCCAAAACATGCAATACTTTTATATTAAGTAATTTTTGTAGATTCTAGAGATATTCTTATGCTACAGTAGTAGCTGCAACTATTCTTTGGAGTTAATATGGAAGACCAATTATAGGCATTACATTTGGGCGAGGGACCTTAACAAACTACTGCTTGTCTTCCCACCATATAATGCCACTATTATACAGCACATTCCACAAAAAGAAAGCATCAATGCTAACAATGAAAAAAAGAAGAGATGCACAAACTATAATCATTATTTGAGCCATGTTGTGGCAAAATGGCTAAGTTGTAGCAAAAATTGAAATTCAATTTATTGGTATTTCAGATATTTGAGTATGTGGTCTTTAAAATAAGGGGTCATTCATTAAAATTGGACATTTCAAGCTTAAGTTATTGGAAAGTAAAAGTACTCTTAGAGTCAAGATAAACATGATTTTGAGTAATTACCTTTCAAAGTTATTTGTACATAATACATTGTTTAATGGAATGAACTATCAAAATGACGTTAAATAAACAATTTGTTGACCACTTCCAGAACTAATACTACAGTATGGGACATGATTATTAAGACTTAAAACTGTTGATCTATAGTAAAAAACAAATTTGGATTTTTAGGCAATTTTTTGAGCTCCCATATTTTATAGCTCATTTACACAATACTGGCCTGTGTGACAACTTAACTATTTCGCCACGACATGCATGTCTATCAATGTTTATTGCATGATAGACAA
>NW_022705012.1:290-1008 GCF_011630105.1 Anneissia japonica | reverse complement strand
ACCACAGTGGATATTAGCGCAAGCTGTACCACATGTCACGTACAGGGTTCTTCTTAGAGTAAGTAACGTACTGGATATCAGCGCATGCTGTACCATGTCAAACAGGTTGGGTTTCCTAGATTAGGTATCATACTGGTTGTCAGCGCATGCCGTACCGCATGTAAATTACAAGGTTTTTTTTCCATGTAGGCCTATTGCACTGCTGGTCAGCGCATGCTGTGCCACCTGTTAAATGCAATTTCACTTCATGTGTTACATGCTGTTAGTGCATGTTTCTTTGCCTTAGTTTACTCCCTCTTTGAATAAAGGATCAACTGCAAAACTTGCACTTAGTATAGGCTGCTGGCGTGCCTTCCTTTACATGCGACCCGCCTTTGGCCTTATTCAGAGCATCCCATTGTGTTTCTGAATTAATACCGTAACTTCTTTTTCGCTTTTAATTTGACGTGCGTTCGTTGTGCAGTTGATTTCACTTTACTCAATAAACATTATTTATCACCAGAACCTTAATTTCAGTCTCTTTGTGAATTTATTTGATGCCTCTGTGACAGTCAAAATGAAAAGATTGAGCGCTCAATCTTGTTTTGACTGACAGAGGTCACGTCACATTCTCTCTCTTGTCATCAGGCTTCAATCCGTTCAAGTTGATTGTATTCCAAGTAAACTTTAATATTTTCCCACCCACCCATTCCGATTTGATAATGGCCATATTCAGAGC
>NW_022705012.1:0-219 GCF_011630105.1 Anneissia japonica | reverse complement strand
TTCGTTGTGCAGTTGATTTCACGTTACTCAATAAACATTATTTATCACCAGAACCTTAAGTTCAGTCTCTTTGTGAATTTATTTGATGCCTCTGTAACAGTCAAAATATAATTCCATTCTTATAGTTAAATGGAATCGAGTTATTTTATCACCGAGACGAACGAACATGAATGTCAGATCATTTGAAGCCCGAGTACAATAAATGTAACGTCAACTACT
>NW_022705011.1:0-1839 GCF_011630105.1 Anneissia japonica | reverse complement strand
GGTAGAAATCAAAAAATGAATTCTCAGTGCAAAAGGCCAAAGAAACAGAATTACAGGAGAGAAAGGAGGAGGTAACTTTTGAGGGACGATTTAAAGGAGGAGTAAGTAGAAGCATTGCGGATATCTAAGGGAAGAGAGTTAAAGAAAGAGGGGGCATTAAAGCTAAAAGAAAGTTTGAAAAGTTCAAAGTGGGGTCTGGGGATATGTAAGTCCCCTTTAATGATCTGCCGAGTGTTCATGCGGCCATTTGCAGTTATTTTTGTGAGACACTGACAAATTGTTTGGGGAGCAAGATTGTGTAGAGCTTTAAAAGTTAAACAGCCAAGTTGATATCGATATCTGTAATGTAATTGTAGATATATGCTACTTGTTCAAACCAACATGGAAGTTTGGACAGGACTTTGGGGTTCAGCAGTATTTTTTTTTCACCTTCCTACAGGTGTCACTATTGTAAATCATCACGCAACGTGTCTTCGCTGCACATTCCCTACGCCTGCAAACTACTCTTCCAAGAACTACAATCTATGAACATTGTGCCTAGACTCAAGCTCCAGAAGTACAACGAATGATAAATGGTTGATGACATTATTTAAATGTTAGAGGAAGTAGAACACTGGTTTGAGTGTGGTGTAAGTTGGCCTAGACCAAGAGACATGTGGACTTGACTTCCAGCTTTATTTATCTTCAGAATTTTGCTGAGTAAATATGGTGGGTTAGACTAATCCCAGAGGAATTATTTTTGTAGAATTGGACTAGGCAGTAATACCAGGTGTACAGTAAGCAAGAAAGTGGCCTATCCCCTAATTTCAGAAGTGCTTTAGGAAGTGGCTAGCCTAGACCTAGCAGCCAAGAGTATTGTGGGCATTTATTGGCTAAGCTTGGCACAAAACCATACAGTTCAACAGAAAAGTCATTAACATAGGTTGGTTGGCACTGAAGAGGCAGTGAGTGGATTAACCAATATAGGCCTGTCAAGGGTAGAGTTGTAGGCATATTTTTCCTAAACTTTACAGAAAGGCAGTGAAGTGGGAATGAAACAGATCAACAGCAATAAATTTACATAGAATGGATTGCCTGATATTGGAACTGTCAATTTGAATGCTGGAGTTTGCACAATCAAGTAATTTTATTGATGAAGAGAAAAAAAAAATTGTTTATCAATACATCAATGTAGTAAACATGAGATGGGGATACAGTCTACCTTTCAATTTGAGGCCTCCTTTGAGATAAAAAAAATTTGGGGTGGTCTCGGTGTTGGTCTCCAATTAGAAAGTTGTAGCTTTTTGTTAAAAGATTGTTATTTGATTCCTTGAAAAAGTGGTCTCGAATTAGAGAGGTCTCAACATTAGATGGGTCTCAGAATTAGAGGGATTTCGAATCGGAGGATGCACTGTATCAATACTTTAAATTATGTGTATTTGAATAGAAATAATAATTCATTTGTGAATGTTTAGAGACATTGACAAGGGAATTTTTTATTTGTACTAAAGCATAATTATCTGCTGCAAATTTGATTTGAAAGCAAATAAAGAGAAAACGATAACAACAAAAAATTATGTAGTGATACGTACTGTCAGTATAGTATTTTTTCTCTGCCTTTCATAAGCCAATTTATAGTTTAAAGTGTGTATGCCCATATTAAGGTCAAAAGACATACACAAACATACACACACAACAAAATTGGAGAAAAAAAGAAAATTATATTTAAATTTTAGTGTGTGAGAGCCATTTCCGGCCATCTTGAGGTGCCATAATGATAAATTTTCTTACCTCATCCGTAACCATGGTGATGGTATTGTCCCCTTCCCCCCACCCTACCTTTGAAAGTTCTTCTCTGGA
>NW_022705010.1:0-1245 GCF_011630105.1 Anneissia japonica | reverse complement strand
GAGAAAAAAAAACCAGTTTTTAATAGGTCCGTATCTCTACACTTCTAGACGTAGTATCAAATTATAGTTGCCATAGACCCGGTTTCATACAAGCTCGCATAAGTAGAGTTCAAAGGAAACTGTTTTCCCAATTTTTCTTATTGTTAAATACTCCTATGCAATACTGTAGGCCCCTGTGGTATAAAATTGGCAGATCAATTAGACACTCTGTAAAGATCGATTATGCCCTTTTATATAATAAGGCCATAGGCCTAATTTGTGTGAAGTACTGACTTTGTTAATATCGAATGGGTGAAATTGCGCACAAACTTCAAACTCTTGGCCTAACATACAATGCCAGAGGAAAAGGATATCACGTTTTAATCACCAAAAAGGATTTTCCACGGACGCACAGAGTAGGCCTTCTAATAGTATGGCCCAAAGCGAACGAGTTTCTGGTCTCGAAAATCCAGACACTTCGTTAAGGCTTATACATCTAGTACAAAATACTGTACAGTATATGATTCATTGAAAAAGCTTTAAAATGAAGGACTTTTAAATGAAGTTTATATACTAATATTTTGCGAATCTTGGGTTTTTAAAAGCAATCTTGCGATTTTTTAGACCCAATCTTGAATTTTGATTTTCCCTAGTGGTCACGCTGCATTTAGAGACAGAATTATACCCGACGACATAAAACTAGTGTAGGCCTAGGCTTAAGTACAGTAGGACGTACTAGGCCTACTAGGCCTAGGCTTTTGTTGTAAAAGTTGAAGTGCATGTACAGGATGCGCCATAGGCCTATATTTTAAAAAAATAATACATTTTGTTAATTATTATTGGTTGGTCTGGGACCTAGGCAGGCAGGCCAGCTTTGCCGTCGAAAGTCCAGGGATTCGACGATGACGTCAGTGCACATGTTTACAAACGCCATTGATTGGAATGAAAATAGACGCGCTAAATTTCGTTTGTTTTATGAAAGATAGTATTTATCGAACATTTATCTATATAAAAACAAGATAATATTGTAGAAATTGTATTTCTAAAGATTCATATATAATTCATATTTCATTTGGTAAACAATAAATATTCAGTAAGATACTAAAAACGATTATTAATTCTGAAATGTGCATCAAATCTCAACTATTATTAATCAGTTTGTATTAGGTTAAAGTCTTAAAACAATAATTTCGAATTACTCGGCCTAGTAAACAAATAATTGTAATTAAAGTTTAGGTTCCCATGATGTCAGATGACGTTTTCAAT
>NW_022705009.1:0-972 GCF_011630105.1 Anneissia japonica | reverse complement strand
AAAAATTGTAACCTTTGGTAATCAACTACATTTTACACATACATACACATTTTTGAAACTTTATTTAAAAAAAACCTAAACCATAATTCACCACTATAGACACTGTTTGAGTAAAATTAAAAAAAATTACGACTTTGTTACCCAATGAGAAGTGTTCTAATATAGACAATGGGTTCGTGTCTCATATTATTTGTTATATTTTTATTATTCATTATTTTCACTTGACTCGCATAAATAATTTTGTTCAAAGAACATTTATATGCTGTTGTACTTCACGGCATTCACTTGCAATTTCTAGTTTATAGTCCTTGGTTGAGTGAAGTTGCAAGGATGACTTAAGCATGGTTTAAGAGTATTCTTGCACCAAGTTATATAATGGTTACATCAATCAAATATCTTCACATAAGATTTAAATGTAGGCCTAAATTTTAGAAAGCACCATTAATCAGCACATTGTCTTAATGTTTAGTGGCGGATCCAAGGGGTGGGAGGAGCCAGCCCGCACCACCCCCCCCCCCAACCTAAATTCTTCAAAATTGTACAAAATTGGTGAAAAAAGAAAATTATATTTAAATTTTAAGTCTGAGAGTGGAATTTCCGGCCTTCTAGAGGTAACATAATCTTAAATTGTCTTAACTACAAGCGCAGAGGCTTTATAAAGGCATAGAGGTTTTATGCATTATGCGCTCTATAAATCCATTCCATCCATTTATTATTATTATTATTATTATTATTATTATTATTATTATTATTATTACTATTACTATTATTACTATTACTATTATTACTATTACTATTATTACTATTACTATTACTTTATTATTATTATTATTATTATTATCATCATCTTCATTATTATTATTATTATTATTATTATTATTATTATTATTATTATTGTTATTATTATCATCATCATCATCATCATCATCATCATCATCATCATCATCATTATTATTATTATTATTATTATTA
>NW_022705008.1:0-887 GCF_011630105.1 Anneissia japonica | reverse complement strand
AAGACTTATAAAGTAAATTTAAAGAACTAGTATCCAGATAATGACTCAATCTACAGAGAAGGGCAATTCTGCCGCTAACCTTTGTACAGAGTTTGTCAACTTGGCAATTCCAGGTAAGTGAACGATCAAACCAAACACCTAGGCCTAAGTATTTATAATTATTAACAGCTTGAATGGCAGCGTCCCCAATTCTTAAATCAAGATCAGCTGCACCACGTAAATTTCATACGAGAACCAAAAAAAGGAGATTTAGTTTTGTCAATATTTAAAGAAAGTTTATTTTCAAGAAGCCAATCAGAAACATTTTGAAAATCGTTTTGTAAAGTGGTTTGAACTTCATTAAAAGATTTAGAAGCAAAAAAAAAACTCCACACCGAATGTAAGCTGGCGAAGAGTTCATATTGTTAATTGACGTAATTTGTTTCCTGCCTGAGAGGTAAGATTTAAAACATTTAAGTTCAACGTTATTAAGCCCAATTAAGTTAAGTTTTTTTAAGAAGAGTCAAGTGATGAACAGTATCGAAAGCTTTTTTAAGATCTAAAAAGATGGCTCCAGTGAACATCCCATTGTCAGTATTGCCTAAAATATAATCAGAAACCTGGAGAAGAGTAGTAGAAGTGCTGTGTAAAGGACAGATTGTTGAGGAAAAAGGAGATTATTAGTAAGAAGATAAGAATAAAGATGATCATGTAAAATACGTTCAAAGACTTTCATGAGAGTAGGTAAGATAGAAATGGGTCGGTAATTGTTACAGACATCTCTGGACCCCCCTTTATGAATAGGAATAACTTTAGCCAGCTTCCATTCGGTGGGGACCTCCCCCAGGGAAAGAGAAAGATTAAAAATAAAAGTGATAGTGGTGCAGCTGATCTGATAAGTTTACGAC
>NW_022705007.1:0-503 GCF_011630105.1 Anneissia japonica | reverse complement strand
TGGAACTATCTAGGACCTACTACTACAGCTAGGCATTACTAATGCGAGTTTATTCGTCGTGGAATATGGATGATGCCTTGAAAGCTAGCTCAAATTTGCGCGGAAAATGGCTTGGAAAAATGTGCACAGAACTTAACTTCTGCATAATACATTGGCAATGGTTATACAGTATTCAGATTAGTTCAAAGACTAATTTTCGGCATTCTTCTCGGAAATATGACCACCCGCCTTAGGCGTGGCCCTGCTTGTTCCATGCTGGATCAAAAACTAGTAGAGGGTCAAATGTCCAGCCATTTTGATGGTCAAAATACAGGGGAATTATTATTACTGTACATTAGAAAAGATTGAGAAACAAGAGAGTCTATTATACATATATTGATTTATCTTCATTTGTAATTTTTAAACTAATTTTTATTTTTATATTACAAAAAAGTATTACTATTATATTAATGAAATAATAAATTCTATTCAAAATAATTGTTTATTAATATTAATAAAATAAT
>NW_022705006.1:0-631 GCF_011630105.1 Anneissia japonica | reverse complement strand
ATATATCCATACACAACTGTATACCCAGTCACATGACTGTACCGTACTCACAATTATAAACATAATATGTGTAGTATTGCTATGCTAATGAGCCAGATAAGCACAATCTGCACATGCTCAGAAAAACAAAACTTTCCACAGCCACACTGCATGAGGCTAATTCAGGTTAGACGGCTTAAACCAAGGAGGTATAAAAATACCTTCTTGCTTAAACCAGCTAGCTCCCTATCCTGGTAACAGTTAAAAGTCCTTGGTCTAATTGCTTTATGATGTGACCTAACTTAACCCTCAATATTTGCGGATGCGGATACCGCGGTTGCAACATTGATTATACCATGGAGCGAAAGTGAAGTGGAAGCATTACATGATGAAGTGAGGAGTGGCTCTGAATAAGGTGGTATGAAGTGATTTTAACCTAATTAAACTACATAATTATTTTGCTTCGAATAGTTCCATTTGAAGGCGGAAACTAGAGGGGGAAGTGAGCTCTTTTTAGGATGGGGGAGGGGTGTGCTACCCCGCGTAGGCTACTCCTATAATTGAGGTCTATTTGGTTACCAAGATACAGTTGCAATCTCTTCAACAACTGAATTAGCAATAAGCCAGAGAAAAAAAATTACCTTTGTACCGT
>NW_022705005.1:0-537 GCF_011630105.1 Anneissia japonica | reverse complement strand
AAAAGGAACCCAGATTTTTCCCTGCGTCTGCGACAGTTACGGTGTTTAGAAATTTAGAAAAAAAATGAATATGGAATTGAAGCGTTACTGAATATTGCAAATAAAACTTGATTGAAAAAGTAACAATTTGTCTGTTTCTATTCATTTGTGTTAGATTGAAAGAGGCGTGTTTTCATATTTTCTTTCTCTTACGTCTTGCCACAGCAATTACAAAATATTTTATTGTCTACCAATAATTTGAGAGCAAAGAATAGGTGAATGAAATATATATATATACGTCAGAGATTTGTAAAAATATTTAAAAAAATTAATTAGTCATGTCAGATCCATCGATAACATACGGCGAAGTGGACTCCGAAGAACGGCCAGACAGATTTTGCGACGTGGTACTGAGACCTTGGCAACAAGGACTGACGGACGAGCTGGCGAAGCAGCCTGACCCGCGCGCAGTCTTCTGGTATCACGAACCGAAAGGGAACGTCGGGAAGAGCTTCATGGCGTCCTACCTAGCGCGGTCGTCGGACGCGATCGTGTTTG
>NW_022705004.1:0-507 GCF_011630105.1 Anneissia japonica | reverse complement strand
GCCCCCGCCCCACATGGCGCCACCCCTGACGTAGAAATACCAGCTTTAATCAGCATAAAACGGGTTTGGACCCTATCCGTATAAATTGCAACGCTTAATATATTGACTGAGAGTGACCACGCACGCACAAATTGATAATAGGCCTAGGCCTACTTGAATATTCTACCACTATGATTTTTACATTGATTTTAAACTTTGAACTCTCTCATCTTGGTGGTGCAAATTACAGTACCTTTTAAATTTCTCTTCAATATCTCACCTAAATAGGTTACAGAGTTTCAGCATTATTTCAGACACCTTCATACCACATTTATTTACCGAGTATTGTACAGAATAATAGGATTGAAACGCACCCTGGCATACTATCGGTACGCTAGAATAACCACTGTGTGTGCTCATCGAATAAATCCACCCATCCATCCTGAACACATCATCCTGTAATTTTTTTTTCTATTGATTTATTATTTTTCTTTTTTTCTTTTTTCTTTTTTCTTTTTTTTTAAGTTA
>NW_022705003.1:0-738 GCF_011630105.1 Anneissia japonica | reverse complement strand
TATATGCGTATGTATGTGTGTATGTTTATTTATGTATGTATATATAATTAAAGAAAAATTCTATTTTGATTAAGTTGTTCATTAAATTAAGGGAAAATTAAATTACGCTTTTTATAAAATTTTTTTCTTTAAGAGAAATGCTTTATATTACTTTTTTGAACATGAATGAGTATAATTTTTCTTTTTAAATTTGTATTAACTATTTAATTAACTGATTAGCTCTCATACTTGCGACCTCTGGTTTTAATGAGAGTCTCCCAAATCCTTCAATTTCAATTTTCTTTTATACTTTTTTGTAACATTTTGTTGGATTGAATAAATTGATTTGTGATTGTGATCTATTGGACGAATATAAAAATCTAGAAAAATTGGAAGGTTATAAAATATGTATACAAATATAAACCTAGTACCAGTAATTTATTTACAATAAAAATATATGACAATGTTGTAAATACAGCAAAGGCCAATATATGGCAACAGTAATATGTTACAGAGTATTTGCATATTTTTAATGGGTCATACGACAAGTTGATGATGCTTTTGTATGTTGGAGTCTTCAAGAATCACGAGTAAGTTCATGGTGATTTAGGTTACAATAGTGTAGTTAGATATAGGCTTAGTAATGGAACTATGTAGGGTTATTATTCTCAAATTACTTCGCAGCGAGATTAGCGTAAAATTGTGAAGGAGTGACAACTTCAGATTTAATTATCTGTATAATTTAACTTTTTAAATATA
>NW_022705002.1:0-590 GCF_011630105.1 Anneissia japonica | reverse complement strand
AAACAAAGACTATTCCATTGAAAGTTTGAAGTTTTTCGGAAAAGTACTCGTAATATGGCGGAAAGACAAAAATTTGAACTAAGTGCTCAAATCAGCGAGATAAGCATTTTTGTGCAAAAAGTGACAATGTTTAAAAGTTGAGTCAAAAATGTAATTTTTTTTTTGTTAGGTTAAGGTTAGGGTTAGGGTTAGAGTTAGGGTTAGGGTTAGGGTTAGAGTTAGAGTTAGGGTTAGAGTTAGGGTTAGGGTTGGGGTTAGGCAAAGTGAGATAGGCTTAAACAAACACTATTCCATTGAAAGTTTGAAAGTTTTTTGGAAAAGTACTCGAAATATGGCAGAAAGTCAAAAATTTGCACTAAGTGCTTAACTCGGCGAGATAAGCACTTTTGTGCAAAAAGTGACAATGTTAAAAAGTTCAGTCAAAAATGTAATTTTTTTTTTATGTTAGATTAGGGTTAGTGTTAGGGTTAGAGTTAGGGTTAGGGTTAGAGTTAGAGTTAGGGTTAGGGTTAGGGTTAGGGTTAGACAAAGTGAGATATGCTGAAACAAACACTATTCCATTGAAAGTTTGAAGTTTTTCGGAAAAGTAC
>NW_022705001.1:0-867 GCF_011630105.1 Anneissia japonica | reverse complement strand
TAGGCCTATACAACATTAAAAAGATACGAACATTAATAATAAATCCACATAGAAGTATATATTCATTAAAATAAATACAGTCCTCCCTCAAATTAAAGACCCCTTCAATAAAGACCACCACAAATTAAAGGAAACATTTCTGCAGCCTCCGTTTGATGGCTACCGGTATCTTTTATCATCAGCTGTTGCCTCCAATTAATATTTTCTCTATTTAGAGACCATGGTTTTGGTAGATCCAACTGAAAATTTCCCCTCCAAGTAAAGACCAATATAAAACAAACAATGATCTTAACGCATTTTTTTTTCTACAATAAATTGTGTTATATATGACTTGACGTAGAAATATTAGCCAATGCACTGTTTTGTGTACAGCATTTTGTATACGGTATTGAATGACGATAATATTAGAGGACAATGTTAGTAATATTTTAATGGAAAGACAAGTTGATGTCTGGCTACCAATAAATCTTTAATTAAGAATAAGAGCATGCAGTTACTGTACAACCATTTTAAAACATTTAATGCATTATTTTTTAATTCACCTAAATAGATAAATCTAAAGACCACATTTAATACCTATGAGTTCCAAGTCTCCCGTAGAGTCCCGGAATGGAGTCTCCTAGAAACTGGCAGGAAGGACTCCCGCATTCTGGCCCGCGAGCAAGCACGAATCTCGCGAAATAACCCATCTCCGCAAATTCATGATGATATTTGCATGCTTTATCAATTTTGTATACTGTAATATGAATTGTCTGCGCAGCAGTTAATGCCAATCATTATTGGTTAACACCATGCACAGCAAAATTTAAAGCCCCATTCCCGGCAAAATTTCAATTTTTAAGAAAAATCTAATTTTTGTATAATGTT
>NW_022705000.1:0-548 GCF_011630105.1 Anneissia japonica | reverse complement strand
GTCATTGGACTTTATATTGCCTGTAATGTAATAAGTTATTTTTGTCCTTTAGTTTCTGTAAATTTCTCCTGGAATTAACAATTACTGCTAGAGTAACAATTTTTATTCATATCAAAATAGAAAGTTTAGTCCTGAGTCAAAAACCTTGACATAAAAAAATGTTATTCAACACTTAATGACAAATAAACACCCTTCCTCCATCCCCTATATTTTTTTATAAAGTTCTTTTTTTGGATAGAGCCTCATTGAGATCAGACCATTGTAATAAATGTAAACAATGTTATTGTCTGCTAATACAGTTGAATATCTATGATAGCTTTTGCATGCTTCGTCAAACTGAAATCTCTATACGTGTATCACACTCTATCCAAATTACTGATTATGTCAGTCACTCTTGCTAGTCTTCCTGAAGAAATAGTAGTACAAAATGAAATATAGAACTGTATAGAAAGGGTCAAGCCTGTGTTTTGATTTTCACTGCTTCTTTACAATATTATCACCAAGTTTTACAAATACATAAACATATTGATACAAAATACTGCATGTTA
>NW_022704999.1:0-793 GCF_011630105.1 Anneissia japonica | reverse complement strand
GGCCGCCTTTGCCTACATGTATAATGGTCGAGTCCATCGAACCGGCTAAATCACGCTGCAGGTTTTGCAAAATAACTGAACGTTTTTAAACTGCTCGTAACAAAAAACTAAACGCTTAATTCTAACTATGTTTGTTTACATATTACAAATCAGCAAAGATTTCTCTTACTTTTGATACAAAAATGGTAAACTTTATGCAAGTATTAGCTAAGAAATCGCTGTTTTTCTGTCAACTTTACACCAGCACAAGCCGCCTATCGGCGAGAACTGCCGACTATCCTTTACCATTAGTTGATGTGTGTCAGATCGAGTCAATGTCTCCAAAGAAATGGGCGTTCCAACGAGACCTCTCATCCAATCAAATTGAGTTTTAGCTTAACAGACATCTTGATTAGTCTATTTTTACATACCGAAACTGCCGTTAAAATCGGCCCACTGGTTCAGAAGTTAGAGTGATTTTTGTAAACATGATCGCAAAATTGTGTAAACAGATAGGAGTTAATACACTGGGCGATCGCCAACTGACTTCGCTTTAAAAAAAGGATTCCGACGACACCTCATTGATTTTAAAATTAAAAATAACATGACATTATAGCTGAATAAATAAGGAACAAGTTTCAAAAACAGCCAAAAAAATCGGTCTAATATTAACGAAGATACGTTAAAAAAACTGCTCAAAAAGGCTTTAGATGAGGAATTAACATTACAATTTGTTTTGTTTTTTGAAACTATTTAATTTCAGTGCGTAGAGTTCTTATCACGCCATCTTAATCTCTCCGCCACACAGTGTAGC
>NW_022704998.1:817596-822503 GCF_011630105.1 Anneissia japonica | reverse complement strand
ACTAAAACGGCTCATCTACTTTTAATTTAAAAAAAAGGGGGGGGGGGGTGGTTGTGATTAAGTATCCCTTCCTTATTTTTGATTTATTGTAGATGTGTACATGTTTTTATAATGCTATGCACTTGGATTTATATAGTTTTTTAAACCGAAGTCAAAACTAAAACTAGTAGGCCTAGTAGCTACCGAGCCGTAAGTGTCAATTGGACTCTGAGCTGCCTGGTATACCGGATGCTGGCTATTCTCACCTGTCTACAAAACAGGACCAGTACACCGGCGGAACCCCCTACTGGCATAAAAAAAATGTACAGCTTATAGATTTTATGGCTATAGGTTGTGGCGATCCCGCTTCAACTCTAGGCTCTTTGATTCGTATAGAGCATCGTGGCCACGTTCGTGCCAACTAAGTTCCTGGTTCGAAGAAGCCTTGTCTCTGTGGCAGGAATGCTTGCAAAATTTTACAACTTGTAATAGGCCCTGATACAATTTTTATATTTAAATATTTCAAGATAGGCCAAGTACTAAATTGCCAGGCAATTTTGTGCACATAAAAAAAGGTCCTAGATTAGAATAGGGTATTTCACAGTATTTTTTTTTTGTCACTGACGGGGCATTTTGAAAATATAACCAGTTATATCTCGGTAACTATATAGACTATAAGACTTAAAGTGTGTTGAATGTTTACATATATGCATAAGGCTAATTATTGGGGGGAAAATTGAATTAAAAAAAATTTTTGATGATAAGAAATGTATGCGTCGCAGACAGGAACAAATTTGGACATGACTTTCAGAAAGGATTACATATTTTAATATTTCTCCTCATCTGAAAAAGATAATAAATTATTTTTTGTTTAATACTATCACCAGATGATTGTTTTACATGCCTACATGTTTACCAAGAAATCATAACTGTAATATTATGAAAAAATATGAATTATATGCCGTCACGGACGGACACTCCTGACGTTGCGGACGGGAAACTTTGGTGCAATGAGAAAAAAACCATACCTTTCAATATGAAAATGAATACAAATTATGCTCTGATATCAATGCAACATTTTACTTGCTTTGCTACCTTTGTTACTCAAATGCAATAGCACAGAAACTTGTATTGTGATAATTTTTGAAGTGTCCCGTCCTTGAAAATTAATTTTTTTAATATTATATTTTTAAATAAATAATACATTATTTATTAAATTATCTAAAAATTGGTTGATAAAATAATATTAAGTTATAGTCTTTAGTAGGAGAAAATAGAATATTAAGTTTTTCATAGCATTATTTATTTAATGAATGTAAAAGAACCTCAAATTTTGTTGATGGGGCAATTTTAAATTTTGATGTGTATGTATGAAATTAATAATAAAAAATTTAAACCAAACACATGATTTTGTAATAAAGTAAATACAAGGTAACTGTGTCTGCACAAAAATGTTGGTATCAGATTTACTGTTCAAGAAATATTTAGCATTTTTAAATGTCCCGTCCGTGATGTAAAATATACAATTTTAATATTTAATATAAAATAACTCAAAAAAATATCCATAAAAAATGAAAAAAGTTTTTTCCATCTAACTTTGATATATCTACTTCGAGAATTAGACAGAATTTATAATAATATTTGAAAATGAAAATTTAACCCTTACTGACCAAATACTGTGGAATACCCCAATATTTCTCGAGAAAAACAAAATATTACCTCGGGTTTTGGTTCATCTTATACCATGTAGGCCCTAGTCGAAATTTCCCTGTTCCCGAAGCAGCGTAACATGGTGTCGCCCTTTGGAGAAGAGAAGTTTAAGAACGGGTTCGTCAACGTGTTTCATAACAGCATGATAAAGCTATAAAATTACCATTCCGAATTATAGCATAGGCTATAACATAACCTAATTTAGATTTACACCGATTAACTTGAACGTTCTAAAACTCGATATCAAATGATGACATCATGGTGACGTTTATGAAATATACCATACATAGATTTTACAAGCATTGTCAGTTTGATGTTAAAGTTTTAATAAAATATTATAGTTAATATGAACATTTTTATCAGCCAATTTAATATTTGATGTACTATCAAAAAGTTGACAGGTGCTAACTCTATAGTGACGCCGTCTTTCAAGAATGATTCCTACCAATATGCTACATATTGTTTCGTGTGACAGTATGCAATAAAAGAGGAGTATCCGTCTCAACTCTTCGAAACTGGTGCTTAATACTCGACATATCTCTTTAATTCTAGGTCTACTGTAGAGTAAAAAGAAAAAAAGTTGATCTCATATTTATTAGTGTAGTAGACTGTAGTAGAATCTTCATTATTCACTCGATTTAGACTCGATATAGAATCAACTTCTTGCAACGCGATTGCTTTGATGGTTCAAGTGACCCTATTCTCAGTACCAATCCGATTATTCGTCTTGAAGCACATACAATAAAATCATTTGAAGATTAAGATATCAATATGGAATTTAATAAGTCGGATGTACACAATAAAAGCTCGATGACAGATGGAATTTATGAAATTCTGACTACAGATTCTTTCTTTTTGTACGCAATACCGACCTTCGCATTATGTACTCTGTCATTTCTTGCAAACATATTTGTTGTGGTTTTGATTATCGCCGCTAAGAGACTCCGGAAAAAAACAAAACGTCTTTATTTGTTTGCTGGCTTTGGCTGACGCTACAAATGCATTGTGTATATTTATACACTGTGTATGTTGGTTACTAAAGATTGATTTGTCTTTGGTGTTATATTCAGTAATAAACGTAACGTTTTTGATATCAGTGTGTTCAATTGCTTGTATTGCTATTGATCGCTACATCGCACTTGTGTGGGCACCGATGAGATATCATCTTATTGTCACTCGTAAATCTTGTACATTCGCCGTCATTGACGTGATAGTAACCCAAACAGGTTTGGCTATATTTCTAAAACTGTACTGTGTGGGGTGTAGCACCTATATATCAGTAGTTATATTACTGTATATCGCTCTGAACACGACACTATATATAGCAATTTACAAAAGTATTCATAACCACCGAATGATAATCCCTTTATCGAAACACACCTTTAAAGAATCCAAAAGATTGTTGAGAACGTTTAGTATTATAGTTGGAGTCTTAATTTTGACTTTGGGAATGGCTAACTGTGCCTATATTTTCATTTACTTTAATAGGTCAATTTTTGAAATAAATATGTATTTAATTGTAATTGTACATTATTTGTGTCATTGCTTGATGAGGATTAACTCTCTTGCTAATCCAATAATTTACTGGTTTCGACTTACTGAATTTCAAAAGGCAGTTAAAGACACGTGTTGTCTCAATTATTAGAGGCACTTTAGGGTGTTTTAGGTGTTACCCAAGACAGAGTAATTTTTAAGCAACATGTTTAAGCATATATTAATATAACCTGCCATTCTCATAACTAACTCATTATAATCTTTATTGAATTTAAAATAGAAAATAAAAGCTTTATTGTTGGAGTATAGTTCCGCCTACCTGATTCAAACTCCAACGAGTTTATAAAGGAATTTGATGTATTATTGCATAATATTAATTAGAATAAATTTCGGGCGATCTTAATATTGACATATCTTCGGATTCGTCATTCGCTAGACAATTCATAAACGTTCTAACTTCCTCTTCTTTTAATACTACTATCCACAGCCCTACAAAAATTACTGCTACATCCGCCACTGTCATTGACAACATCATAACCAATGACTGCAAATCAAACATCACATCAGATATTATCACTACTGACATCTCCGGTCATCTTACTATCTTCACAATCACTGATATAGCTACAACCCCACTCAATAGTAATATAAGTAATACTTGTTGAGACTGTGTGTACAATTCTAAAAATGCAGATGAGGCTTACACTTTAATTATTAATAAGTTAGACTTATTGATTGATTGATTCTTCCATTCCGTTAATTAATGCTAACGTCGCCGCGAGCATCTCCATATCATGGATGAAAAATACGTGCGCCTGATAAATCTCCGATTGATTGATTAAACAAAAAAGAATAAACCAATTAATGCATGGACCTCAAAGGAATTTTAAGATCCATCAATTTAAAGAATAAGCTATTCAAACTATATCGTAAATATCTATTACGTTATGGTAATAAATGCAAATTATATAGAATAAGCTCAATCATATCATACAATTTCCATCACGACTCAAGAAAAACCTGGGTTATTCTGAATGAGGTACTTGGTAAAACCAAAACTAATGTTGTTATCCCTGATATTGACACCAATGCACACACCCCTTATATCGCGGATGCGTTCAACAACCACTTTAGTACAATTGGTGTCAAAATCGCTGACAAAATTAATTGTAATAGTAATGCCAATTTTAATGATTATTTAAATGGAAACTATGTTAATTCCCTTTTTCTTCTACATACTGATGAGAAAGAAATAATCAAAATTGTGTCTTTTGAAAGTTCATATAGAATTACAAGTAAAATTTTTAAGTGTATTATCCCATCTATTGCTTTTCTTATCTGTCATATTTAATCTGTCTCTACGCACTGGTGTATTTCCCAAGTTAACTAATTATCTAATATACAAACCATGATTATAGGACTATATCTATATTGCCTCCTATTTCTAAGATTCTTGAACGAATAGTTTATAACAGACTTTATGCGTATGTTGAAAAATATAACATCATCAATGACTGCCAATATGGTTTTCTTAAGAAGAGTTCAACTTATATGAATTTATTCGATGTCATTCAGAAAATTCATATTGCCATTCTATATATTTTTTTTTGCGTGACTTAACGAAGAACATTGACGTTTGTTATTTTTAATGCAGCGCCATCATCGTTACATATCGTTTTATTTATATATATATTTATATATATATATATATATAGTCACAGACG
>NW_022704998.1:811775-816627 GCF_011630105.1 Anneissia japonica | reverse complement strand
GCCTAGCGTAGTGGAGTGGTTTTCAATATTAGTCTAATACCCTTAAAGTTTAAAAAATATATTTTAATGCGTTCCTTAATTCTAAAAAGTAACGAAAACAGCGATATTTTGTATTTTTACGCAGATTTTTCATTACAAGCGACCCAGGTGGACGTCCATACAAAAGGTATTAGTCTGATACCGGTACCGAAAGGCTACCTTCACAATGATGAATGAATCGCTAGCGCTCCGTTATAGCTTTCATATTTCGTTTACCAATTGATGTAATTCGAGGAGCTGAGCGTTTTGTTAATATAAAAGACACAAATCCAATACTCGATGCAGAATAGCGCCGCCAAGGGAGAAACAGCTCATGTTGTACAGAATGTGGGTGCGGAACATTGAAGTATAATATGTGTGGTTGGGAAAGTGGCATTTTATGAAGATGGACGGGTGTGATCTTGCACGACCATATTCAGTTTGTTTTGGTGTTGTTGAGTGCTGGTTCAAATCCACAGCACGATAGGCCTACTTAGTGTGTTTTATTTTACTAATAATTATTATTGACAAAAGAGAAATTAAGTGTCTCTGAAATACATCTTGGTCCAATTTTACTATTTTTAAATCACAGATTCTGTATTATTTTATGATTTTTGTAATTCTATTTCAAAAATAAGTGAACGCAGTGGCGGAGGTGGCAAAAGACGCTCGCTCCCCCTTATTATATCTTCCTAAAAAATCGTGGTCCAATTTTACTATTTTTTAAATCATAGATTTTGTATTGTTCTACGATTTTTTGTAATTTTATTAGAAAAACAAGTATAGGCATAGGCCTACTACGCTAATTCGCAAAATATGGTGATTCACCACGTATATATTAGTCACCCGTATTTTATTTGAAATGTAATATAGATTAAAGATGGAAAAATGAATGAAAACAATAAAAAAAAAGAGTGACAATAAAGGTGGATGACTCCCACGAAAGACAAAAAAAAAAGCATAATTCACCACAGTGAAGATCCTTTTTGTTTCTGTAACCTTTTCACTGATCAAAGGACCCAATTAGAAATATGTCATTCCTAGATTTTTAGTTGGTTGGATTTTGCAGTTAATCATAAGCAATCATATCCAGTATAGTATTTGATGTGCTGTAGTTACGTTGATGTGTTGCCACTTGACGAAATGGAATATGTGCGATTCCTGCGTTTTATAGTCGTTGCAACTTTGATGGTTAGATGTTGACTTTTGCAGTTAAGCACGAGTTTGTCTATGTGTTTCATAACAGCATGGAGCTATGAAATTACAATTCCCTTCTTTGGTCCGCGCCTACACCTACAAAACAAAACAGGGGTGTCAGCACAAATTGTACATTATTGCCATTACCACACTAGGGCATGTCCCATGAATGGCGCGGTCGTTTAAGGATGTGTTCTAAAGAACATATGGATGTGTTCCAAAGAACATAAGGCTGTGAGTTCGAAACGATCGTCTTGGTATTCCATTTTTTTTTTAAATTTTAAGCATTTTAATTTTGTACAAGTGATCATTCTAAATAATTTTTTGTACAAATAAACATTCTAATAATTTTAAAAATTACTGTACTTTATTGCCACTACCACTAATAGTTCGCGGTCGGTTAAGGATAAGTTCTAAAGAACTGAAAGTCGTGAGTTCCAAACGCGTGTTGGTATTGATTTTTTTTTTCAAATTTAAGAATTTATTTTTCCAATTTGAAGTATTTTAATTTTGTACAAATGATAATTCTAAATAATTTTTTTTTTCGTATAAATAAACATTCTAATTATTAAAAAATTTCTATGTTATTAGCTCTTCCAAAAAACCTAATATAATAACTTGCGCCTGTACCGTATTTAAGCATGGAGGAACGCGCAGACATGGTGAGCGGTCGCTCTTGTTAGCATACGCTATAGCCTAACATAATTAGATTTACAACAATTACCTTCAACACGTTCTGAAACTCGATTTTAAATGATGACGTCATGGTTACGTTTAGTGGAATACATCTACATAGATTTTACAAGAGTTGTCAATTTGATATTACTTTAGACAGATTTTGATGTACAGTTAACATGAACATGTGTATTAGCCAAATTGACGTACTATCAATAAGATGGCAGGGGCCAACGATAGTGACGGCGTCGTTTAAGATGTTAAATTCCTGCCAATATGTGTACATTTTGTTAATGTGTGGCGGAGAGAATATACAGGGAGATTTATAGCATCCGTCTTTTCGCTTCAACTCTTCGAACTGGTGTTGAATACTTCAACATATCTCTTTACTTATAGGACTATTGTAGACTATAAACAAAATTAATTGAATTCATGTTTATTATTAATAACTATTTTTTAAACTGTTGTAGCAAAGAAGAATCTTCATTTTTCAGTCAGTTTAGGCTCAATATAGAATCGACTTTTTGCAACTCGCTTGCTTTGATTGTTCAAGTAAACAATTATGTATATTCTCAGTACCAATACCGAGTAATCGTCTTGAAGCACATATCATAAAATCATTTGAAGATATGAATATGGAATTTAATAAGTCGGATGCACATAATGAGAGCTCGTTGACAGATTACATTTATGAAATTGTCAATACGGATCCTTTCTTTCTGTACGCAATACCGACTCTCTACGTATTATGTGCAGTGACATTTCTTGCAAACATATTTGTAATAGTTTTGGTTATCGCCAGTAAGAGACTCCGAAAAAAACAAAACGTCTTTATAGGTTTGCTGGCTTTGGCTGACGCTACATATACACTGTGTACATTAATAACTTATGTATCTAGCATGCTAATAAATATTAATGTCTCTTCCGTGACATTTCCAGTACAGAACGTAGCGATTTTGATATCAATTTGTTCAATTGCTTGTATTGCTATTGATCGCTACATCGCACTTGTGTGGGCACCGATGAGATACCATCTTATTGTCACTCGGAAATCTTGTACAATCGCGGTCCTTGTTGTGATAGTAAGTCAGACGAGTGTTGCGCTTGTACTCTTTTTTTACTGTGGGTGGTGTAGCAACGCTATTCTTATAGTTGTATTATTGTATATTGCAGTGAACACGACTCTGTATATAACAATTTACAAAAGTATTCATAACTACCGAATGAAAATCCCTCGGTTGAAACACACATTTAGAGAATCTAAAATAATGCTGGGAACGTTTAGTATTATTGTTGGAGTGTTAATTTTGACGTGGGGGATGGTTGGCTGTGTCTGTCTTATCCTTTACTATAAAGGGATATTTTCAAATACAAATACGCTTTATATTATAGCGTATTTGTCATATTGCGTGACAACGATTAACTCTCTTGCTAATCCAATAATTTACTGGTTTCGGCTTACTGAATTTCAAAAGGCAGTTAAAGATACGAGTTGTCTCAACTGTTAGAGGTACCTTAGGTTGTTCTAGGTTTTAAGCAATATAACCTGACACTTGAACGCATGAGCCTATTCAAACCCATCATTATATTCTTTATATTTAACTAGGTGGTACGCTCGTTTCGCTCGCTTACCCTCTAGTACCGTACTCGCGCGAATAAGCGCCCGGGCGCTTAAAATATTTTTTGCACTTTCTGAGAGGCGCTTATTTAACGGGGCGCTTATGAAAACAAAGGGGAAATTGAGGAAGCGCTTATGGAAATAGATGAAAATCGAGAGGTTCTTATGGAAAAATTTTTAAATTCAAGAGGCACTTTTTGAATGAAAAAATATTATATAAGGACATCACGAATGGTTAGAAAAGATAATCGTCCAGAGAAAATGGCTCATTACAAGAATGCGTGAATATTTACATAACAGCAAAATAGCAGATGCTAGTGGTTAGCTTGTTGGCCATCGGCCGATTGAGATTAGCAGGATGGCAGGATCATTGTATTTTTTCTTGAAAACTAGATGAGAATGTGCTAAAGGTCGGAAAAAGAAAAAGAGGAGTAGGACTTGGCATAGACAAATATATAAAAAGAGTAAAGTTGGAAATATACTGTCTGTCCAGGGATCGGAGATCTCATCTGTCCAAGAGAAATATCCTCATTTTGATATTGACTGAAGAAGAACGTGTTTCCACTCTACAGCTCAAATCATGCCAACAACCACAGTCCCAGGATTGATTGGATTATTGACTTGCTAAAAAAAAAATCTTATGAGGGCGCTTATTCAAATTAGAAGGGGGCGCTTATTCAAACGGGGCCGGTATGTTAAACAAATTAAACAATTATTTATGACCATTAAAAGAAGTCTTGGCCTAATTACAGACTGAAATACACAAATACTCTTCGGAAATTTATCACTGAGCCTAGACACCAATGTTCATGTTACCGTATTTTTCCATGACAATTCATGGATAAATGTGGCGGTGAAGGTTATGCATATACATGTGCCCATGCTTTACTTTAGTAGTCATATTTGTGTTGATGGTTGGGTGTATGTTTAGGTAGGATAAATGAAGTGAGGCGATTAGTTTATAATTACTGTACATTTCTTTTAGAAAGGATATATTTGTGACATATTGAAGATATTACTGTAGATCGAAATTCAAAGACACTTTATGTTAATAGGCCTATGCTGCAACTTTATATATTTATTTACTCTAAGGTGTAGAGGTCATAAAGTTTGCCTTGCTGTCACAAAAGGGAGCTTTCGATTTGTGCGACGACGCGACTCTAGAACGGAATCACTCATGCGTGACCGTCCTACCTGGCGTCCTGCGTTTTCTGCATATAATATAGCCTACGTAGATTTGGCCAAATTGCGTTCCAGAATCTGCTCGACGAGGTGACCTTAAAAAAGAGAACTAGCAAAATGATTTTTTGTTCTAGAGAGGATTTTTGATATGCCATTAATAAT
>NW_022704998.1:806802-811576 GCF_011630105.1 Anneissia japonica | reverse complement strand
GGATACCCTACGCGGCGCTATTTACACGATCTTTTGTTACTTTTTCGCCAGTTACGTCATGGTAAAATCGTATATAATCGCCTATAACTTCATAAAAAAAAAGCCAAAAAAACGATTTTAAGGTTGATTCTATTATTAATGGCATATGAAAAATCCTCTCTAGAACAAAAAATCATTTTGCTAGTTCTCTTTTAACGTTCTCGCATCCGCAGATGACTTTAAGTGACGTTCTACGTCCTACTGTCGTCGAAAGCTCCCTATTGTGATGAATTAGGACAGCTAACCATGTTGAAAAGTTCGAAGGTGTTGAAACCGTGACGCCATGTAAAAACTTGTTGATCGATCAGTAGGCAGGAATGTTATCAACAACTTATATTTTGCCTATTTTTACCGTATTTAATCGTGTACACTTTAATGTTTATGGTTTTATGTAGAGGGCCGCATTGGAAATATGTTTCAATATTACATGTATCACTCGATGTTATTTTTATTATTTTACAGAAACAACGCAAATGTTACAAAGTCGAATTGGTTTGAGACAAATTTTACTTTAACATTTGTTGCGATATATATAATTATTTTTATTAATGCTTAAATTAAAAGGAGATTGATGAATTTGAATAAATGAACATATACTGAATGATATATGATGAATGAAATGAAGGAAATATATGGTATTTTCATATTTATTATTATTATTATTTATTTATTTATTATTTCGGGCTTCTTTTTATATTCATAAGCCCGACAAAATCACTCTTGCTAGTCCTATTCTATAGTTGCACTAAAATTAATTTCTTACAAAATAGATTCCCACGGCATTCTTGAGGTGAAGCAGGCACAAGGTTTGTATTTTTTTTTTTTTTATTTCCATTTTTGATACGTATTCTGGTATTTATAAAATACATATTAAAATCCAGTTTTAATATATAATTTGAAATACATGTTGATAGCCATTCCAAGTTTCGGGATTTTTTCCTATTCCTGTACTAGTCGCCTGGTAACTAACAAAAAAAAATCGGAAAGAAACTTTCTTTTCCACATCTGGATCTGTAAGAAGAAAAAGAACACGCAAAAATTATATTCAAATTAATTGTAATTAATAACAATCGTAAAAAGTCAACCATCGTAAAAAAAGACAAAATAAATAAATAAAATTAATACTAAGTCCCAACACACGCACAAAAAAAAAACTTTAAAAATACAGAACGATTTAACAATTACTTTCCAAACATAAAGCACTAGTGCGTACATCGGCCTTCCATACTGCGGCTGTTTATCGCGACCGAAATGCATTACAATAAGGAGGGCGCGACCGAAATGATATGTATTCGCCGCTGAAGGCTATAAATAAATAAAATTGCCCTTTTGCCAACTACCATATAGCCTATGGCTTACAGTATGCCATTCTGGAAGTGTTTGCCGTATTTGGTTTAAGCCTATTGCCATTTTGGTTTATTGCCTTTCTGTCCAGAAAACACTTTTAGTCCAGCCAAAAATCACCTTTACCATGGTATAAGCTCCTACCTCTATGAAACTCAAACCGTAGGTCCTTATATTGGACAGATCATATCTTGAGTGGGATTTAAGGGAAAAAAAGCAAGTTTTATAACCTGATTTTAGCCGCTTGTCACCGTCGATTGTTTACCTCGAGAAGTGACGTCATGAGGCTAAAATAACGATACGCCATTTACGTCTCTACAAAACTTATTAGATAAATGATACATTTGCTAATAATTACCAATATCACAATGCATTTTGATCCATAATTATATATAAAATACGTAAATATTACGATATATTTTAAATCATGCAAATCTTAGAAAAACCGAAAGAAAAATTATAAATACGTCAGAGTTTAATAAATAATAAATGTGGCCTTCCATATAAAATAAAATACGCCCTCAATCGGATCAATATATTTTAACAAGCGAAGCGACAAAACTTATTAGATATATGATACGTTAGCTAATAATTACTAATATCACAATGCATTTTGATACATAATTATATATATAAATATTACGATATATTTTAAATCATGCAAATCTTAGAAAAACCGAAAGAAAAACTATAAATAAGTTAGAGTCATAGAGCTATTCTTATCATACCTCTATGGTTAGAGTATAATAAATAATCAATTTGGCCTTCCATATATAAAATAAACTACGCCCTCAATTGGTTAAATATATTTTAACAAGCGACGGTACCCAAGAGACGCGGTATAAAAGTTTGTACATGAGGTATAAAAATCAGTTTGTACAGTATAACGTCCGGTACCGACTACCGTAATTTATCACCCTTATGGACCTAACATTTAGCCTACAAATTTAGTTTCCAATTTATTTACAAGCTAGATTAAAATCAGCGAAACCTCCAAAAAGTTTGTATAGACAAACTACTATTGTCCAATCCCAATTTCCATTTGGCTTGAAGTGTTGAAAGCTATACTTTTTTGAGGTTTTTTCACCATAAATATCCAACCCATGGCCGTTCATATCGATGTTAGTCAGGTTTATACATGTATTCCCTTTGTATTAGAACAAAAGTACAGTGTATTAGATGATTATAATCCTTTTAATCGTCCGTGTCATCCTTTGCGCTAATAATGCCTTCAACTTGGCCCCAGACGTACGTCAACCAGCACCCACACAAACACATACGCACCATCCCCAAACAAACATATGATATACATAATTATATATATATAAATTATTATTAATATATATAGGCCTATTTAGATAATCGTATATGGTCACGTAGGGATGCAAAACAAGGTTTGCATTTCAATACATCTATAGGCCTTCACTCTGAACTTGGTCTATTCTCATCACCATCGCAGCGAATATTGCTTAAATACGGACGCACGGAAATTGACAAAACTATTACGGAGTTTTATCATACTGAACAAGTCCGAATAAATAGGTCAAGTCTAGAATAAATTACTTTTCCGTCAGAATCTTTTGTTACATTTTTCTAGACAAACATACTTGTAAGATTAATGATAAAAGTATTGTGAAAACTAACAAAAAGCGACCCGTAAATTTTCCTGTCCCGTTTCTTCCAGAGCTGTTACTATCTTGTACCCTGTATTTTTCAATTAAGAAAAATATTAAGTGCTACGGAAATATTGTATTCGGATATTTCAAGACTCGATTACTACTACACGATGTATTATTATGTCCTTTATTCGAACAATGTATTTACCTTTCTTTGATGATTTATATGGTTATTGGTTTTAAGAAGCTGCGTTGTAGGCTTAAGTCCGGAGTCCACAATGGTAAACCAAATCTCATTGACGAAAAGATTGCTAAGAACATAGTAGGAGCATTAATTTTGAAGTTGGAAATAAGTGACTTTATCTATTTTTCCATTGAGTGTAATGGGCAAATATATGATATGAATAAGAAACGACTTATTACAGTTTATTCCATAAACTGCTTGATGATGATAAACTCTTTTGCGAATCCAATATTTTTTTACTGGTTTCGACGTACTGAATTTAAAGAAGCATTTAAATACGTGGTTTGTCTCAAATTTAAGACAGTATTAGAGGCATTTTATTGTGTCTAGATACAGTATTAGGTTTACGTATCCGATACATATGAATTTAACCTGCTCAATATACTCTGTATCTACATATGACGATCATACGAAAATGCTCAATATAACATTTAACAGCAACCTTCAACAAATACTACTAATTTTTTTTAGTTTGATGAATAATCATCTATCCCGGATGTTAATTTTATATATGACTTTGACAGTTAATATGGTCATTACTAAAGACTAGATGAAATTCTTCCAAATATGGTCATTATGTTAGGCAATTCATTAGTTGATGTTCGGTAAATACGTTGACAGTGACTGAATACGTATAGTGACCGTGTCAGTTAAGATATTAGATGTAGCCTATGCCACCGGAGTACGTACATTTAGAAACATGTAACAGATAAGAGGACGTATAGTGAGAACAAAGCATCAGTCATTTACTTAAAATATTAACAGAAACTACTGGTTTTGAATACCTGATCATCTTATCCAGACTTAATAAAATCAGTTGAATAATTATTGACTCATTTTAGTGCATTTTTATTGTCTTTCAAAGAATCGTCATTATTCACTGAATGACGTTTTGTGATAAGATTGCTTTATATTCAGAGTCTATCCATAATTATTTTCCGTACCAGTACACCTACTGATTACATTCGAAAATCAGGATATCAACATGATTAATAAGACGGGTGTACGAAATGAGAGCTCGTGGATAGATGAAGTTTTTGAGGTTTTTACTACAGAGCCTTTCTTTCTCTATGCAATACCGACCCTCTGCGTATTCTGTGCACTGACATTTCTTGCAAACACATTTGTTATTGTTTTGATTATTGCCACCAAGAGGCTCCGGAAAAAACGAAACGTCTTTATTAGTTTGTTGGCTTTAACTGACGCTACAAATGCATCGTTTATCATATTTGCTTACGTATGTTTGTTACTAAAGAGTAATTATATGTGGTTGGTAATTATAATACTAAACTCATCGTTTTTGATATCAATTTGTTCAATTGCTTGTATTGCTATCGACCGCTACATCGCACTTGCGTGGGCACCGATGACATATGATCTTATTGTCACTTGGAAATCTTGCACACTCGTCGTCATCATTGTGATAGTAAGCCAAACAGGGCTTGTCTTATTTATAATATATTTAGAGCTCTCAATGATCATTTCTTCAGTAATTATGTTACTGTATATAGCACTGAACACGACTCTGTAT
>NW_022704998.1:777160-806663 GCF_011630105.1 Anneissia japonica | reverse complement strand
TTCCTTTTCTATTGCATTTTACTTAGTTATAATGTATATGATTTATTGATTGTGTTTTGTAAGATATTTTAACCATTTAGACTGTCTATAGTATTAAAACATGCAAAATCAATAATGCTAGCTGAAAAATCAAAAGTAAAATTGTTCATTTTAAATACAATAATCATATAAGTTCACTTCGAACAATTCACAGATTTAAAAGTTTTCATAATGCACTGTTTATTTTACTACTGTTAACACGTACATTATTTAAAACTGAAAACTATTCCACATAGGCCTATATTACTGCTAGTTTAACGAACGCCGTTTGTGTGAACACTTTGGAATTTTAATTCGTGGATTAGCTTACGCCTGGCCATAGCCTTAATTCTACAAATTAATGTAATAATGTTGCAGTAACAGCATTTGATGGATTATAATTAGATTGTGAGCCCCCGGACCTTGAATGTCCACCAAACCAAAACGTAACAGGTGACGAGAACTGCTACGCAAATGTCACCTGGACAGCACCTAATGTTACAGACAACTCTGGAGACTCTTTCACACCAGTATGTGATTATATAAGTGGAAGCACATTTGTTGATGTCAGCACTGTTGTAACATGTAATGCCACTGACAATTATGATAACACTGGCAACTGTACATTTACCATTACTATTTACGGCAAGTCATAGTTTGATTATCTGATGATAATTATTATCTTAATAAACTGCACTGAGTAATAGAAAGTGTAGGGTATAATTTTATAATTAAATACTTGGATGAAAATTAAAGTATAGTAAAAGTTTACTATATTAATGGAATATTAACATTTATTTTGATAAGATTATGTTAATACAGTATTAGGAATTCCAAGTAGATATTTCGAAAAACATAATAATATACTCTTTTTTAATAAAATAATTTTTTATTTAAGCAGATGGTGAAGACCCAGTCGTAAATTGCCCTGCTAACATAGAAGTTTGTGTTCAAACTTATTCTATATCAGCATCTGTACCTTGGGAACCCATCAACGCAACTGACAACTGTTGTGACAATGTAAACATAACGGCAAATTCCACATCAGGAGATGAATTTGAACTTGGTGAAAATGTAGTAACATACACAGCAACTGACTGTAGTGAAAACTCTGCATCATGTAGTTTTACTATAAAAGTGATTGGTAATGACAACATTTATTGTATTTTTATCAGAATTATTCAAGTATATCGCTTACTGTAGATGGGTTATTTATAAAATATTATTTTATTGATGTTCAGATTGCGAAGCTCCTGTTTTGAACTGTTCGCAAGATGTAGAATTTGATGCTGATGACAATTGCACTTCCGATGTAACTTGGACTGAAGTGACAGCAACAGATAATTATGATAGTGATGTAACTGTGTTCTGTAACCCGACTGAAGGTATACTTCCATTGGGCAACTACACAGTAACGTGTAATGCGACAGACATGGCAGGAAACACCGGGAATTGCTCTTTCAATATTTACATTTTTGGTATGTAATTTTTAAACAAATATTCAGAAGTGATATTTGTCTAACATATTTGTTGTATATATGTCGTCTAGGTATGTTACTACATTAAATAGAATGAATGAATCATTGAGTATTTGTGTTTCTGCACGATTGCCTGTGAATATTTTTCTTTCTTCAACAGATGCAACTTTCCCAGACGTCACATGTCCAGAAGATATTACTGTTGAGGCTGATAAAGGTGATAGCACCACCGCAGTGACATGGGTTCCTGGTGTTGTTTCTGATAACTGTTGTGGAAATGACATTGATGTGGTTTATAATGCCACAAATGGCTCAGATTTTAACATTGGAGTTACTGTAATTAGCCTTATAGCAACAGACTGCAATGACAATCAGGATGAATGCATCTTTAGTATTTATGTCGAAGGTAATTTAATAATATTTTATTATAGTTAATATAGTATATTTTTTTTGTAAAAACATATAGCTATAATATAGTGATTTTTAGTACAGATTTGTTTGCCAATTGTTTATATTTCATATTATAATTATTATTCGCTGCATAATCTTTAGTATTTATATTGAAAGTAACTTGTATAGTATTTTAATATAGTTTAAACTCATCGACTTTCGTCAGTCCCAGTGCAGCATATTTGAGAGCTTTTAATCGCACGACGACGGTAGGACGTAGAACGTAATGACGTCATTAAAAGTCATCTGTGCATGCGAGAATGTTAAGGTCACCTCGTCGAGTAGATTCTGAAACGCAATTTGGCCAAATCTACCTATGCAGAGAAAGTAGGACGCAACGTAGGACGGTCACGCATGAGTGATTCCGTTCTAGCGTCGCGTCGTCGCACAAATCGAAAGCTTCCTATTAGTACATACAAAGCCAGTGCAATAGACTAATATTTTCTTCGATGCTCGTGGAGAAAATTTTAACAAACATTTTTTTAATTTCTGTGACCTTTACCTTGTTTTTGACCTTTACACAAAATTGATTCACCTTTTCTTTAGACCCATATTTACCAATTGTTATGATAAATCCATTCATTTTAATGCATAATCCTGCTAACAAACAAGCAGACAGACAGACAGACAGACAAACAGTGGTAAATACATAACCTCCTTGGCGAAGTAATGTTAAAGAAATAAATTTTGCTTTTTTTGTCTGGTTCCAAGTATTTGAAATTGGAAATTTTGGCTTGGATACCCGGACCCACGGTAGCTGCAGTGCAGTGCCAGTAACGAGTACATTGTATCTAATCCTGCCTGACACTCATCTGAGGGTTATTCGAGGAGCAGACGATCTGACTGTAATTGAAATTTGACTAGTTGCTGTTTTGTCAATAACAGTGTAGAGATAAGAGATCGGAAAAACAAAGGTTTAGTCCTAAATCAGAGAATTTTAAAGGAATAATAACATTATATAATATCCACAAGCTGTACCATGAGATACTGTAGCATGGGTTACCATATTTTCGGGAAGTTTATGATTGAGAGGTATTTTTTGTTCCACAATTATAACCATTACAATGGTAGTTACCTATTATGACTGTTACTTCTGATACTTTAAAGAATAATAAGTAATGATTGTTTATAAAAGAAGAAAGCAAGAAAGTCAATGAAAAAGAAAAATATAGTCATTGCATTTACAAAATCACAAAACCTGATAAAATACCTATTAATACAGTATATATCAATAGTAATGAAAGTATGTTAAAACACCAATCAAAATATCACATAAAATTATTATATAGGATAAAAGAAGGAAGTTAGAAATAAAATATAGTCATTGCTTTATAGAAGTATCACAAAATCTGATAAAATATCTATTAATATAGTATTATCAATAGTAATGAAAGTATGTTGAAACCACCAATCAATTATCACAACAAATTAGTATATAGGCTCCTAATATCACTTGTAAAGAATATATTTAGTAATGAATAGTAAATATTTATTTGTGAATAATTGTCATATCAATACATTGGAAGTAAAGATATTACTTTCAATTTCATGTTAAATAAATAAATGCTAATAGTAAATAAAGTAAATAATAAATAAATAATTTGTCATTGCTAATAAAGAAGAAAGGGAAATATTATTATATTTACATATTGTTTGTAATAAAATAAGAAAGTGAGAAAGATTTATATATTTCTAGAAACCACTCAATAGCATAATTAAGAGAAGAATAATGTTTCGCGTTTTGGAGTACTAAATGTTTATGCCTAGTTAGGCTACACCCAGTTTCTAATTCATAATACACAAAAGAAAAAAATAGGCCTGATACAAACAACTCCAAGCACAGCCGAAACCTAATGTAGACCAGCATCAGGATAAATAGCCCATTGTCTTGTGAATGGATATCCAATTTTAAGTGTGATTTAGTTCTCTGTTTTTGTAATCCTTGGCCTAGTACCTAAAGTTGAATATTAATAAAACAACAAATCTTTCTGACTTCCACCGATATCCAGCATATGGCATCGCGCCGTCAGGGCTTACACAATGTTAAAATGGATTCGTAAGACAACTGTTGACAAATGCTTGTGCGACCGTCATCCAATTGCCACCCGTTGCAATGTTTTTCAGGTTTAGACTCGTTTTGGAAATATCGTGTTGTTCCTAGGATTAACACCAAAACCTTTGGTTCTAGATCATATTCATTTTCCGCAGCATCCCTTTGGAACTCATTGCCCAAACATATTATCCAATCACCGTAGATGTGTTTAATATTACTGTTTATGGTGAGTGTGCTTTAAGTATTGTGTTTTAAATATAATTGTATAGTAGGATAATCGTTAATTCATTTAGAATGAAACATTTCTAATGTCTATTTTGATTTGCATTTTTTTTATTTAGATGATGAAAACCCAGAAATAGTTTGTCCAAGTGACTTCAATTTGACCACTGATCCAGGACTGTCTACCTCTTTTGTTAATTGGACAGTCATTTACACGGACAACACAGATACTATGTATGATGTCAGAGTAACAGGATCTGGTACAAGCTACAATGAAACAGGAGAGATATTCTCAATTGGAATAACTAGACTTGAGTATATTGTAACTGACGTATTTGGAAACAATGATAGTTGCAGATTTGTTATTTTTGTCACAGGTAATATTATTTGCGGAACTTAATTAGTTTAACCTGTTTCATTTAGATTGTACTCATTGTTATTTTTTCTTATTTTTTCTTATCCAGTGACTGAAATGGAACCAAACCCTATTGACTTGATGTCTCCTTGGAGACTTTGTCAATTAAAATTTTAAAAATATTTTCTACTGTTTACGATTTTTTTATCTATTACCTTTGTAGATAAAGAAGATCCCGTCATTACAGGATGTCCAAGTAACGTATCTGTAAACACTACTCAAATGTCTTCCTATACAAACGTTACATGGCTTACACCTAATGCAACAGATAATTCTGGGACTGTGTCACTAGTTTCAATTTATTCATCTGGAGATGGTTTTCCAGTATCAACGACCACTGTTGTATATACTGCCACTGATCCATATAATAACACAGCTATTTGTTCTTTTGATGTAACAGTAATAGGTGAGTAAACATTTTGATGAAATTCATCAGGTCGTTTTACCTTTACCTTTTCTAAGATAAGTTTACTTTTTGACTACTATATACACATTTGTACCAGCTTCCAGTATTAAGTAGTGCATATCATTTGTTTATTGAAGATCCTGAGATGCCTTGGTTCATAAATTGTCCTATGGATATGGAGTCAAACACAAACACAGGTCTACCGTATGCGAATGTAACTTGGCAAGAACCAATTGCGATGGATAACGCTGGAGACGTTGATGTGGTTCAGACAGCAGATCCTGGTGATGGCTTTGATGTTGGTACTCATATAGTTACTTACACAGCAATTGATGAGAATGGAAATTTGGCAGAATGCTCTTTCTTTGTTACTGTATTAGGTGTGTGAGTATGCTTTACTAATTATCGTTGAATATGAAATTTGTCTTAATGATATCTACTATACTATATCGTTTTTGTATCTAGATTTGGAGGATCCGGTTATAGCCGACTGTCCATTGAATATTACGAATTCGACGGCTCTTAGGGAAATGTATGCCAACGTATCCTGGTATCCTGAACCTACTGCAATTGATAACTATTGGCTGGTAGCATTTAATCAGACACATAACTCTGGTGATAGGTTTTTTGTTGGTGTAACTACGGTAACTTATTTAGCAGTAGATTCATCAGGAAATACAGCGGAATGCGTATTTCATGTAACAATACAAGGTGATAAATATATACATTTCTTTATTCACTTAAATAAATATATTTATTTTTATATTAATTACTAATTTGTAAAAAATCTTTTGTTTAACTGTTTTAGAAATATTTGAAATGTTTTTAAATGACTTCTTTCAAATTATTACTAATATATTTATTCTGCCTTTGTGTGCATTATTACATTTATCTATTACTTGTTTATTTGAAAAAAAAAGTAATATCAATTACAGATAATTGTTGATATTGCAGATGAGGTAAACCCAATAATAACCAACTGCCCAAGTGACATTCATCAGACTACAGATTTCAGACAGCCAACTGCAGTAATTGTTTGGACTGCACCTGTTGCTATGGACAACCAATACATTATAAACTTTACCAGTAACTACAGATCTGGTGATACATTTGTTATTGGGGTTACTGAAGTCAATTACACAGCAATCGACCTCTCAGGCAATATAGCTATATGCACATTCTATGTGAATGTAACTGGTAGGTAACTATGCATGACATGTAAACACAACTCCCTTACTGAACCTCTTACCTTTTTAGTTAACAAATCACTCTCTTCAGGATGTTTTCCTTCAGTGTTTAAATCTGCTGTTATTAAACCTATTTTGAAAAAACAATCTCTGGACAGTAACTTTTTTGAAAACTTCCGACCTATATCCAATCTTTCACTCATTGGCAAGCTCCTTGAGAAAATTGTTGCAAATCAAATTTTATCTTACCTATATAATTTTGAACTTCTCAATCCATTTCAATCCGCTTACAGAGTAGGTCATAGTACGAAACGGCACTCACTAAGATTCATAATGACATTGTCTGTGCTTTTGATCGCAAGCGTGCTGTTGCCCTTGTAATGTTAGATCTTTCGTCAGCATTTGACACAGTTGATCACCAAATTCTTTTACAACGTCTTTCTGTTTATTACAAAGTTTCCGACACTGCTCTTGGTTGGTTTTCCTATTTAGATGAACGGACCCAGTTTGTAGAGATAAATAACATTAAGTCTGCCCCAAAATATCTTGAATACGGTGTTCCACAGGGATCGTGTATAAGAGACAGCTATATTTCCTTCACATTCTGTTAAAAACCTTGGTGTTTTCTTTGATGAATCTCTTTGTTTTAATAACCATATAAGTCACATTACTAAAACTACTAACTTTCATCTACGCAATATTGCTAATATCAGAAAATATATTTCAAAACACACAGCTGCCGTATTAATAAATGCATTGGTCACACCCCATCTGGATTATTGCAACTCCCTTTTCTACTTGTTACCAAAAACTGCGATAAATCGCCTTGAACGTCTTCAAAATTCAGCCGCACGTATTCTGACTCTTACTTCTAGACGCTCACATATATCACCGGTAATTTATCATTTACATTGGCTCCGTATTGAATCTCGTATCAAATACAAAATCCTGCTATTAACGTTCAAAGCACTATTTTACAAACAACCCACTTACCTTGTTGAACTCATTCATGCGTATGCCCAACCTACTTGTCTCCGTTCTTCTGATAAAAATCTTTTAGTTGTTCCTATGATTAACACCAAAACCTATGGTTCTAGATCATATTCATTTTCCGCAGCATCCCTTTGGAACTCATTGCCCAAACATATTATTCAATCACCGTCAGTTGCTATTTTTAAGACAAAACTTAAGACACACCTTTTTACCATCTAAATGTTAAGCGCCTTTGATTTTTACTTCGGTATAGTTGAAATTGGCGCTATATAAATTATTATTATTATTATTATTATTATTATTATTATTATTAAAATATGTAAAAATGTTATGTACAAACATACAAATTAGCTTGTAAAGCCTTGCATACACTACGCCGGCTGACATTTGGAAGGTGCCACAATGAACTTAAGAATAGGTGAGGTTCAAGCGGCATCTTGTTTTTGACAGCGAAACGAATGTCCGAGTAGTTAAGAGAGGTAAGCCGCAAACTACAGCTATAATGTCGGCGCTGGTTCGAACAGCACGCTTCCCTATGGTTCTTGAGTTGGAAGATGATGTCTTCTCAGATAAGGACTATAAAGCTTAGTGCACTGTTGGCTCATGTACTTTAAAGAACCCAGTACATCTTTCGAGATGAGTAAGGGTTACCCCCGTTTATTGGTCCATACAACCCTTAATGTCTTGTGAATGGATATCCAATTTGAAATGTGATTTAGTTCTCTGTTTTGTAATCCTTGCCCTAGTACCTAAAGTTGAATATTAATAAAACGACAAATCTTTCTGACTTCCACCGATATCCAGCATAAGGCATCGCGCCGTCAGGGCTTACACAATGTTGAAATGGATTTGTAAGACAACTGTTGACAAACGCTTGTGCGACCGTCATCCAATTGCCACCCGTTGCAATGTTTTTCAGGTTTAGACTCGTTTTGGAAATATCGTAATAAAATATTTACCAGATTCTGTAATATGTAGTTTCACATTTACAAATGTAATAGAGTATTACTTAAATATTTCTTTTAGATAACGAGTACCCGGTGTTGCACTGCCCAGATGAAATCTCCATGGCTTCAACAGACAGAAATCTCTTTTATTCCACTGTGTATTGGAATGTATCTGTTACCGATAACTCAGGCTCTGCAACCCTAAATTGCACAAGCAAATCTGGTGATCAATTTAATGCTATTTGGCCAGTAGCACAACAACCAGTTACATGTTTGGCAGTGGATCCATACAACAATGTTGAATCATGTATATTTAATATTACTGTTTATGGTGAGTGTGCTTTAAGTATTGTGTTTTAAATATAATTGTATAGTAGGATAATCGTGAATTCATTTAGAATGAAACATTTCTAATGTCTATTTTGATTTGCATTCTTTTATTTAGATGATGAAAACCCAGAAATAGTTTGTCCAAGTGACTTCAATTTGACCACTGATCCAGGACTGTCTACCTCTTTTGTTAATTGGACAGTCATTTACACGGACAACACAGATACTATGTATGATGTCAGAGTAACAGGATCTGGTACAAGCTACAATGAAACAGGAGAGATATTCTCAATTGGAATAACTAGACTTGAGTATATTGTAACTGACGTATTTGGAAACAATGATAGTTGCAGATTTGTTATTTTTGTCACAGGTAATATTATTTGCAGAACTTAATTAGTTTAACCTGTTTCATTTAGATTGTACTCATTGTTATTTTTTTCTTATCCAGTGACTGAAATGGAACCAAACCCTATTGACTTGATATCTCCTTGGAGACTTTGTCAATTATCGATCAAGATCTAGTTCTAAATTTTAAAAATATTTTGTACTGTTTACGATTTTTTTTATCTATTACCTTTGTAGATAAAGAAGATCCCGTCATTACAGGATGTCCAAGTAACGTATCTGTAAACACTACTCGAATGTCTTCCTATACAAACGTTACATGGCTTACACCTAATGCAACAGATAATTCTGGGACTGTGTCACTAGTTTCAATTTATTCATCTGGAGATGGTTTTCCAGTATCAACGACCAATGTTGTATATACTGCCACTGATCCATATAATAACACAGCTATTTGTTCTTTTGATGTAACAGTAATAGGTAAGTAAACATTTTGATGAAATTCATCAGGCCGTTTTACCTTTACCTTTTCTAAGATAAGTTTACTTTTTGACTACTATATACACATTTGTACCAGCTTCCAATATTTAATTTAGTAGGACATATTATTTGTTTATTGAAGATCCTGAGATGCCTTGGTTCATAAATTGTCCGATGGATATGGAGTCAAACACAAACACAGGTCTACCATATGCGAACGTAACTTGGCAAGAACCAATTGCAATGGATAATGCTGGTGACGTTGATGTGGTTCAGACTGCAGATCCTGGTGATGGCTTCGATGTTGGTACTCATATGGTTACTTATACTGCAATTGATGAGAATGGAAATTTGGCAGAATGTTCTTTTTTCATTACTGTATTAGGTATGTTGATAATTTAAATGACTAATTTATCCATATATACTCACTTAAATAAACTAACCGTTTTAGTATCAGTATGTTTTACTAATTTTCGTTGAATATGAGATTTGTTTAAATTATATCTAATATACAATATCAATATTGTATCTAGATTTGGAGGATCCGGTTATAGCCGACTGTCCACTTAATAGAACTATTCCGACGGCTCTTGGGAAAATTTATGCCAATGTATCCTGGTATCCTGAACCTACTGCGATTGATAACTATTGGCTGGTAGCATTTAATCAGACACATAACTCCGGAGATAGGTTTTTCGTTGGTGTAACTACTGTAACTTATATAGCAGTAGATTCATCAGGAAATAAAGCGGAATGTGTATTTAATATTACAATACGAGGTAAGATACAAAAATATTCTTATTTTAATTTAATTATGTCTGAAATATTACAATATTTTTAATACTTGTTTCATAATATTTTCAATATATTTATGCTGTTATTTTTACATTATTTGCTCTTATAATTTGAATGTTCATAAATAATATCAATTATACGTAATTTTTTATATTATAGATGAGGAAAATCCAGTAATAACCAATTGTTTAAGTGAGATTCATCAGACTACAGATGACAAGCAGCCAACAGCAGTAGTTTTTTGGACGGGACCTGTTGCTATGGACAATCAGTATATTATGAATCTTACAAGTAACTACAAATCTGGTGATACATTTGTCATTGGAGTTACTGAGGTCAATTACACAGCAGTTGATCCCTCAGGCAACATAGCCATATGCTCATTCTATGTGAATATTACTGGTAGGTAACTATGTATGACATGTAGATGCAGTAGTATTGCATTATTTAAATACCAGTATGAAAATAATGTTATGCAGATGGTAGTTGATGTGTAAATCCTTACGTTCACTACGTCGGCTGACGGTCAGATATAGAAACATAGAGCACAAGTCGGCAAAGAACAACCGGCATCTCATGTTTGACAACTAAAAACCGACTAGAGTGAAACAGAAAACCAGCGTACTGCGTAGCACCGTCAAGGGTTTACACGCAGTTTAAATAGTTTTGTCGGACGATGGTAGCCAAACGCTTTTGTTCCCAACATTCCATCGTCGGTCGTCGCAGTGTTTTTTTTATAATTATTTTTTTTGGGTTATACCTTCATAAAATATGCATCAGATTCTTTATTATTTACTTTTACATTTACAGATGGAATGTAGTATTATTTATATTTGCTTTTAGATCACGAGTATCCGGTGTTGCACTGCCCAAATGAAAGTATCCTAGCTTCAACAGATAGAAATCATTATTATTCCACTGTATATTGGAATATATCAGTTACCGATAACTCAGGATTTACAACCCTAAACTGCACAAGCAAATCTGGTGATCAGTTCAGTGCTATTTGGCCAGTAACACAACAACCTGTTACATGTTTGGCAGTGGATTCATATAACAATGCTGAATCATGTATATTTAATATAACTGTTTATGGTAAGTTTGCTTTAAATATTGTGTTTTGAATATATATTGTAGTAGAATAATTGTGAATTCATTTTAGAGTAAAACATTTCTCCTAATATCAATTGAAAGTTTGATTAAATTTTATTATTTAGATGATGAAAACCCGGAAATAGTTTGTCCAAGTGACTTTGATGTGACAACCGATCCTGGACTGTCTACCACTTATGTTAATTGGACAGTCATTTACACGGACAACACAGATACTAAGTATGATGTCAGATTAACAGGATCTGGTACAAACTTCAGTCAAACAAGTGGGAAGTTCTCAATTGGAATAACTACACTTGAGTATGTAGTTACCGATATATTTGGAAACAATGAAACCTGCAGCTTTGATATTTTTGTCACAGGTACTATTATTGTTTAATATAATTAAAATAACCTCTGTCATTTTCATTAGATTCGTCTTGGTGGTATTTCTTATTTTACTGTTAAACATGTTCTATTGTTTACAATAATTTGTATTTATTATTATGGCAGATAAAGAAGATCCAGTCATTACAGGATGTCCAAGTGACATATCTGTAAACACTACTCGAATGTCTTCCTACACCAACGTAACATGGTTTACACCTAATGCAACAGACAATTCTGGTACTGTGTCACTAGATTCAATTCATACATCTGGTGACGGTTTCCCACTATCAACTACCACTGTCGTATACACTGCCACTGATCCATATAATAACACGGCTATTTGTTCATTTGAAGTGACTGTAATAGGTGAGTAAAACTTTTTTTAATGAATTTGATTTTTTTCTGTTTTGTAATTATAAAATAAAGAATCCGCGATAGCATTGAAAGTGTTTTTGTTCCCTGTTTTCCGTCCTTAATTGTCTTAATATCTGACCATCACAGATAATGTCATTGTTAATACAGGTATCATAAAGTAAATGGGTCCATATGGATTTGCAAAAAAATCAACAATATTAACCGGTATTTAGCATAATCTCAGCCACTTATATGATGATCATTTACCGATTACAGCAATTCTAGTACAGTAACAAGGAGCACCAGTGCGAAGCTGTTGCACAAATAAGCACACCAGGTCCCTAAAGCATGAAGGAAGATAAGAAATCAACAGAAAGTCAATCTAATTTCATTTCATTTTATTCAGGAAGTAAAATCATAGATTACTTGAAAATAAAACAAATACGAAGAACACATACAAGATAAAGAACAGGATAAGACCCTAGGGTAACCCAAGAAAGTTTTACAATATATAAAACTTATTTCCATCGGGGCCCTTAAAAAATTTAAACATTTTTACCACGCAAGAAACATAAAACAGTTAACAATAAAATGCCAAAATTGACAAAAAATACAAAATCTACCGCTTCTAATAGCCAAACAGTTAGATTTTTCTTTGACGAAACACGTACCAATTTTGTATTTATGACAGATACAATCCTATAATAATAATTCATTTAGTCATTATGTATATTTTTTAAGATCCTGAGATGCCATGGTTCATGAATTGCCCATTGGATATTAAGGCAAACACAAACCTAGGCCGTTCATATGCAAACGTAACTTGGCAAGAACCGATTGCCATGGACAACAGTGGTAATGTTGATGTAATTCAGACTGCAGAACCGGGAGATGGTTTTGTTGTTGGTTCTCATATGGTTAGTTACACAGCAGTTGATGAACATGACAACGTGGCAGAATGCTTCTTTACTATAAAGGTGTCAGGTAAATATTATGATATTGGCTTTTTTCAAACATTTTCTACTTTATTTTTATCTTTTTGGAATAACTACATTTTGAAGAAGTAAGTTAATTTAAGCCTCCATTGCGCAACCTATGGGACGCGACTCAATGTTTGGTTCCTGACGAAACTTTTAAGGGTCGCTAAATCACTTCAGATAAAAACATAACACATGGTAACTAACGAAGGTGCTGACAAAAGAATGCCAGCAACTGAACCCCGAGGCATTTGATAAAGCTTGCTTTCCACAAAACCGCTACACGCTATAACCGACAGTTTTCGTTGACGTATCAGGGAGCTTTCCCGATTGCTTCAAGGACTACTATGCTAGTGCAACGATTGCAATTCTTAAGAAAACCAGGCCTTAGCTTGACATTTACTGTCCAAATACATTCCCGTTTTTCATTAACTTAAACAAGAGCCATTAGGAATTTTTTTGGATAGAAGTTGCACAATAGGCCTCAGCCATAGTGCAACAACAACAAGACGTGGATGTATGAGGCTGGGTTTCATTTGTCCCGTATATCCTCATGTATAAAGCTTGGTTTACATACAATCGCTACATGCTCGCCGATTGCTTTCAGTGATGCTGATTGGTCGGTCGAATCGGGATACAACCATTGCACTAAAAAAACTCTGTAGCGACAGTGTAGCTATTTTAATGAACAAAGCTTTAGATGAGTCTTAAAATAGGAAATTACGATCGAAAAACTATAGGTCGTCCTTATACTCGCATTATTCAAATTTTTAGGATTTTTTAAAATCGTGTTCGCCTTGTGTTTGGATCATCCGTTACATGCAAATTTACTACTAAAATACGCCCTACATACAAATATCGTACAAAAATCTTCTCAAGCTTGGGGGTTGTCTTATACGCGGATCGTCTTATACACGATCAATTATGTGGTTCATATCTCAAGTATCGGAAAAGGTTTTGTACACTTTCAAATTTTAATTCCCAACAAGGTTATTCTGAATCTCGAGATGGTACAAAATAACTTTGGTGTTTACAAAACTCCTTGCAAATACAATAACTTTTGTAGATACTCCTTTTGAAATAAAGTTTTTAACAATACTGTAATTGCTCGTAAGTGTCATTTACCTGTGTAAATTGTTTATAAACACTTAAAATAAAATCAAGTGCGTGATTCCAGTAAACACCTATATCAAAATATAAATGTACGTCCTCGAATCCAGAAAATAGCCAAGCAAAATAACAAAGTTAACTAGATATTTTCAGAATTTTTACATTTAAATGACAACTTTCTTTAGATTAAAAGAGAACATTAAATAATGCAAGAAAAATATTAACCTAGTGACTGAAACCAGGCAAACATGACCACAATAATAACATATTTATTAATGTGGCTGAGGTCGATGGGTTGCAGTTAGTATTAAATATTTAAATTTGGGTTGCAGGGTAAAAAAATCAAGGAACGTGAATTTAAAACGAAGTGTGTAATTATTTATTTATTTTTTTCAAGATAATGAAGTACCTTTGTTTAATTGCGACATCAATAATGTGACTGTACAAGTGGATATAGACAGTTCTACCTCTACAGCAACTTGGACATTGGACGACGCAACTGATAATGTCGGAGTGGTCAGCATGACTCAGACTTATAACCAATCGTTTGAATTTGAAATTGGCAGGACATCAGTTACTTATACAGCAACAGATGCTGCTGGGAATGAAGGGAATTGTTCTTTTGATGTTATTGTATTAGGTACAAACTTATTTTCCTTTTAGTATTGAACTTTTTGACTAGTAGTAATTGCCTATTATATAGATATCAAGTAATGACTTTTTTTATAAACATATTTTGTGCCTCCTGTATTGGTTTGTTCTCCGAGTTTAACTGCCTGTACTGGTCCAGCCTCAGCAAACGCTAACGTGTCTTGGATGTTGCCAATAACATCTGACAACAGTGGTGTTAATCCGACTCTTGAATCTAACCTTGAACCCAACAATGTCTTTGACATTGGTACACATACAGTTATTTTCACTTCATCAGATAAATCAAAAAATGTGGCAACTTGCTCCTTTAATGTAACAGTAATTGGTAAGATATGCGATCATCTTTCTTTACCATATCCATATCAGGTTAGGAAATGTTGGATCTGTTTAATTTTGCTTAATAATTACTATTTATTTGTTTTAACAGACAACACTAGACCATTACTTAATTGTCCAGATGACTTCAGAATGATTTCTACAGATCCAGGGAAACCTTACTCTACTATACGTTGGAATGTGACAGCTACCGATAACTCAGGCCCAGTAAATCTAAACTGCTCCAGAGAATCTGGTGATCACTTTAATGTCGTCTGGCCAACACTAGAAGAAAACGTAACGTGTATTGCACATGATCAGTATGACAACATAGCATCATGTATATTTTCTGTTACAATTTACGGTAATTTATATGTAACCTACGATATTTGTAGATTCAGACAGACAGAAAAATAATTTTTTGTATTCTTGTAAACCTTTTGTAATACTATTAGCTTTTAGTAGCATTCTTACTTTTGTAATGTAGTAATACAGCTTTTTCTGTATTGACCCATTAGCATCGTGATCGCTTTATGAAATATATATATTCAGTCTCACTTTTGTTAATTCGTCGTTTATTCCGAACTATATAAATTCTCATTAAAAGCCGAATTAGTATTTTCTGACTTATCATGAATATTTTAGTTTGGCATTTTTAAATAGAATAACTCCTTACTACACAATCGTAAACATATGTTTTATTCAAGCAACATAACGTTGATCAAGGACATTGATTTGCCCAACGTAACGTTTGTTCAGCCATTTTGTATGTGCGTAATTCTAAGCTATAAAGCATCAAAGACTAAAATAATAGTGTGCATGTGCTATAACAGATCTTACTAAGTCATGGCAAATACATAAAATTGTCTTGCTTCTATTGTAATTATCGTTAATACCCATTCTTAACTGTTATGCTAATAAAATTACTTTCTGGCCTTACTGATTATCAAAAAAATATACACACAAATTAATCTAAAAATCTCAGACTGTGTAGTCATACTACTCTATCACTGATCTATCATCGAGAGGGTGGCCTCCAAGACTGTAAAACAATGAATATTCGATGCACAGGCTTGATATCATTTTAACTTGGCTTATGTGAGCATATGTTTCTATATTAGACGACGAGCCTCCTGAAATTGTTTGTCCAAGAGATTTCAACTTAACTACTGATGTTGGACATCCAACCGCTGCTGTTGAGTGGACAGTTAAATATACAGACAATAGTGAAAGTTTATATGATGTTAAAATATCAGGCACTGGCATAAGTTATAATCAAACGGGGACAGAATTTGCAATTGGTATGACTGAACTAGAATACATGGTAGCAGATGTATTTGGCAACATTAATAATTGTTCTTTTATGGTGTCAGTAAAAGGTAAGTTTTTATTTTTTTTTCCTTTTAAAATATTTAAGTATAAATGTATTTTTTATAGAAATTAATACGTCTATGCATAGTGTTAAGAACATTTGTATTGAGATGATTCTGATATTTTGGAAGTTATCATTGTTATCATAGTATATAGTTACATGTTATGTTATATATGATGGTAATTATGTAACGATTTCTTATCATATTTCTGCATCGGTTATAAGTTTTAATGCCAAAAAAATTTTCTTGTTTGTATGTTTTGCTTATGCCAATTTATATTTATTCGTATATGTATATATTGAATACTTAACAAATATTTTACAGACCAGGAAAAGCCGGTAATTGTAGGATGTCCAAATGACACCGTTGTAAACACTACACAAATGTTTTCTTATGCAAACGTAACATGGGTCGCACCTACTGCAATTGATAATTCTGGCAGCGTCACACTGCACACAAATTATACACCTGGTGAAAGTTTCTCAGTATCAACAACTACAGTTGTATACACAGCCATCGATCGATATGGTAACACAGCTAATTGTTCCTTTGATGTGACTGTGGTAGGTTAGTAGCCAATTTGGATGAAATTATTTCTTGTCAGTCTCAATTGAGGTTTGCTACCTAAGACAATATAGGCCTATGTTGTTTTATTTTCTATTTTTACCAATTTACAACATAATTAATGTATTATTATGTTACTATTTACTGTAAGATCAAGAAATGCCTTGGTTTATGAATTGTCCAACGAATATGGAGACAAATACAACTCAAGGTCTTTCATATGCTAACGTAACTTGGCAAGAACCAACTGCTATGGATAACGCTGGTGATGTTGATGTGGTTCAGACTGCAAACCCTGACGATGGTTTTGGTGTTGGTAGTGATATAGTTACTTACACTGCAATAGACGAACATGACAATGTGGCAAAATGCTCTTTTACAATTACTGTGTCAGGTATTTAACACAGTTCAATATATAATCGCTTCACATCGAAATATATTATTTGCTTAAATATATACAGTAGTGTTATAGATAAAACATAGAATACTTAAGTATTAGCTGATACAATGCTCAATACCGTACTACAATGTAAAGCATATAATAGTAATAGTATATTTATAGCAAGCGTAAATATAATACAAAGTATATACTTGTGTTTGTATGTAAGTAAAGACGTATTGATCTATACCCGTTGTATGATAATAATTAGAAAACGTTATTTAATTGATGCTACTGAAAGGACATTCTATATAATTGAATATATTGTAGTGCTTTAGGCTTCAAATAGAGCTGTGGTGGCTAAGCTACTTGCATACTTAATGGGGCCGAGTTGACTTAGGGCCTAGTTGACCAGAATTCATTCCGAAGTGAAAGTCCTAGATTCGACTCCTATCAAGTGACGAGGTATTTACACACCACGTCTCCCTAAGACTTAACACTTACTATACAAGCATGACTAATTGTGTTAGATTGATGAAAATTAATATATTCAGGATGATAAATTATGTATAACCTTTAACCTTAAAAGATAAATGGTAAACTTACTGAACAAGACTTCAACCACCACTGTGGTCTTGTCTACGCTGACGTCATCAGATGTCGCTGTTGCGTTTTTTTCTGTGATCCTAAATAGATGAATATTTATTTTAGGGTACTAAAAATGCATATAACACCACCAGTACCAATACTAACATAATTTAAAGCAATTTGTATTCATTATATTCCATGTTTACTAAAAATTATGTTGATTATCCGCTTTTAATTTATTTAAGATGACTATATAAATATTTTTGTAAATCATCTTTTTTATCAAGATTATGAGGTGCCAGTCTTTGATTGCAATATTAACAATGTGACTGTAAGCTTGGGCATAGATAGTTCTACCTCCACGGCTAATTGGACATTGGAAGATGCCACCGATAATGTTGGTGTGGTCAGAATGACTCAGAACTATAACCAATCGTATGACTTTGACATTGGCACAACAGTAGTTACTTATATAGCAACGGATGCTGCTGGCAATGAAGGAAGATGCTCCTTTGAGGTCACTGTACTGGGTAAGATTATCTTATCGATGTTGTTCAAAATGTTCACATTAATTATTTAATATCTAAGATAAAGCTACTAGAGTATTGTTAGCCATTTTGTACAAACAGTTAAAACATGTATTTGTTTGTTTGCATTTTTTCCACTCACGAAGAGACAGTGTAACTCAGAATCGGCAAATACTGTACATCTGGATTTAGTGTGGCTTTATTATTAAAAGTAGGATTTAACAAAAATAAGTCTGGTGGCAGGCCTGTGATCACTTTTTTTGCTACCCATAGACATTAGTAGAAAATAAAAAGGTTTAATAGCCTGACAATTGAGGTTTCCTTAGGATACACAGTTTATTGTAATAATCAGCCTCAGAATTTTTTTTTTTTAATATGCTTCGGTAGAAATTGAATTTTCAATTGAAATTGAATAGTTGCAATTTTTATAGTAATTCTTACTCTTTTTTTCTTTTTTTTTGGATAGATATAACACCACCTCTGATAAAATGTGTGTTAAATGTGACCGTCTCCACTGATCCAAATCTACCAACTGCCAATGTCTCTTGGGAGTTGCCGACAGCATCTGACAACAGTGGAATTAATCCAAAGCTTGATTCAAACGTACAATCCTATACTATATTTAGTATTGGTTCAACTGAGGTGAAGTATACAGCTACAGATAGATCTAACAACACAGCTACTTGTTCATTTCAAGTTATTGTTATTGGTAAGATTATATAAAACTTTGATTGATGTAATTTATATTTTTTAGCTTTTAAGCAAGTTAAAGTAACCTGTGTTCTTTGTTCCAGATACGGAAGATCCAATTCTTACATGTCCACCAAATATGCCATTTGTTGAAACTGACTCCAGGAGTGCAGATGCCATTGTAACTTGGATGACTCAAGTTGAAGACAATTCAGGCCGATTCAAAGTAACCTCAACACATTCACCAGGATTTGCCTTCCCAATTGGAAATACAACTGTGGTATACAATGTACAGGATTTTGAGGGAAACACAGCTGATTGTTCGTTTAACATCACAGTAATAGGTAATTCTTAATTGTATTTATTATACATCACCTTTGGTTTGTTTTGTTCTAAGTTACACCTTTTTAACATGCCATTTGTTTCATAATCGGTAACAGCATACAAACAAATTAACGCTACAAGATGAATAATATAATAAGAATATTAAAATAAATATAGAAAATAAATACAAAGAATGCGCAGAATAACACAGGTTCAAATCTGAAAAATAGAGCAAAATATAGAAATACCTAACAAATCTTTCGTTTAGCATTTTAATTGCACAATAAATGAATACGAATTTGTATTTGTTTTTGTTAATGTGATACCGGATCTGTCTAAACTGATGTATTTCTAAAGTGGGTGGTTATTATCAATGATTCTATTATACATTTTATTTGACGTAACAGCTTCAATATTTCCTTAAAGTTTTTATATTTGATACCAGTTATTTTACAGTTTTATTTTTTGTTATCTTTTTTTATTATAACAGTTTTGCGCAAGTTTTATATTTATATTGTAATTAATGTTTATATAGTATTATTTATTTGTATTGTGTACATGCAATGCTCTCTACGAAGAAGTATGATTTAATTTGTAAGTTTAATAACAAAACAATCTGTCTATATACAATTTATTCTGCAATACGTGTTATTGCTTCAGATACGGAAAAACCTTATCTTGTTTGTCCGGATAATGTTGTTAGTAATACCGATAAAAGCGCTACTTGGAATATTCCTGAACCACTGGATAACTCTGGACTGGAAGTTATCCTAACTGGTTCTGCTTCACCTGAAGATTCGTGGGAAGACGTTGGAGTATACCCTGTCATTTATACTGCAACTGATGTAAATGGAAATATTGCAATGTGTTCTTTTAATGTTACTGTCATTGGTAAGTGTAGAAAGTAGCTTGCTAATTTAAATTTCAAATAGGAGAATAACATAATCTGTTATAATTGTATATCGGTTTGAAAGACTGTTAGTGAATAGGGCAAAGGGAATAATTTATAAAGAATGGTACCAAGAAATAAGTAAATAATAGTTTTTGTTGTATACTAATATAATGTGTTCGAATGTGTCGTTTGAAATAGATGCCTGCTTTGATCAAAACTGTCTAAATGGTGGGACTTGTCAAGATCTTGGTGGAACGTCTAAATGTATTTGTCCAGTGTTTTATAGTGGCGAATTCTGTCAAAATGAACCAGGTAAATTATAGAAATCCGACTGTACAATGTACATCGCTATATTTTTCTTCACTTCAGTTCACGCCAGTTAGGAAGGTAGGAGAATAACCCATTAATTACAGTGTTAATGTGCTGAATTGAGTATGTTCGTGATCCCTGACTACCTAGCCGCCGCAGCCATTATAGGTGCTGATAGTGGCTGTACATGTTCATATCATTCCACAACGAAAGGGGCTGAAATTAACCACACCATTGAGACCCCTTACTTTTCAGAAATATACAGTGTACTAGACCTTCATTTTATTTCCATATCCGAGTAGACTTGGTTCGAACCAGGACTGATGTTAAAGCCATAGTTAGTTGCGCCCTCCCTTACCACAGACCACTCGACTGTAGCATGTACATATATTTTAATTTTTTTTCTGTAGATTCTCCAGTTTTTACAGTATTTCCAACTTCAGTAAAGGCCAATCTTTATAAATCTGTCGATCTTACGTGCAAAGTGGCCAATTCAGGTGACTGGCAGTGGTATAAGGATAATGTTCCCCTTTTCTCAACAAAGAATCTAAATCGAATAACAGTTGTAATGACCATTGATAATCAAGGATACTACACATGCAGTGGATATGGAGCAGGACCTCACAAGGATACTCTAGTTAATTCATCAGAGGTTCTGTTCTTTGTAAATGGTAAGCAAGCATTTTCATATTTTATTTTTTCATGCTACGAAAGTTATATATCGAATGGAAACACTATAGGTACGTAAAATAACTGGAAAAGTAAATTCTATCTCTATAAAATCCACACAAGTTTTTTTTTCATTCAAGAATGTGTGAAAATCAACTAAGTATTGTAGTATTTTGGTGTGCAATTTACTCCTCTGTATTTGTTTTGTAAGCATGTTTACTATACCATGGGGTTTCATGAGGATTTTGTAGTGATCTTTGCTTAAGAAGTGTAGTGATCGTTGCTTAAGAAGTGTGATCTTTGCTTAAGATTGTATTAAGCTGAAATTTTAGCGAACTTATTTTTATTAAGGTATTACAAGTATTAAAGTGTTTTTTCATTAGCTGTTCTTTTTTTAAATCATACCAATTCAGGTACGTACACTTTTCCTGCGTCTCTGACATTTAACCGTACGTTCAACGAAAAGTTTTCTGATCCATCATCTGCAGCTTTCAAACAAGAATCATCATTTATCTATAACTTTGTAAGTACACTCAAAAAACGTACAGTACAACATATTTTTGATAATACATGCCCTGATGGCTCAAGTGAGCTGATAAGGAATGTAGATATATTAAAGTGTATACAGAAAAGGGTTGTCAAAATAATCTTAAATAATCTTCATTACAACTAATGTTATATCCATGTCCAGTTTCACTATATCTCTAAATCAGTAAAAACCAATTATTATGTGTAGACTTGCCAAACAACATTGTAAATCGACGGTCTTTTTAGTCTCCATTGGCTCCACAGTAAAACTTTCAATTTTAATCAAAGAAAAAAGTAAGTGACATATAAACTGTCGAAACAGTACAAATATACTTATATGCCATATCTTAAGTAAGTCAGACCTTTTCTGAAATTGGTATTCTAGCCAACTTCATAATATATTTCCGATTCGTATTATAAAGCTTTAAAGGGTGGATTTTTAATTTTAAACTACTGGTGTCGACGAGAAATCTCAATTGATGAATAGGAATTTACGGAATCTAGTTCAATCAAAAAATGGCTTGTTAGATAAACTTAAATGTTCTTACAATATACATATTTCCAAGCAAAGTCTTCTTAATAACTTCTGATTTCATTCATTGTCATCCCCGAAACTTAGAAAACCGGGTTGGTGTCCGGCGAGGGATACTTGTAGTTAAGATGCTGTGTTTTTGTTGGTTTTTTTTTTTATTATTAATTTTGTTTTCAATATTTTTGTTTCTTATCTATGGCCTTGCACGGCCTTGATGAGAAACACCTATGGGTTATTCGAGTGTCTCCGTGTTTAAATATATTATATTAGTATTATTATTATCATACGACCCAGTACTAGTCTGTTTTTAATTGTAGGAATCACTTTGTCTTCAATGATGATAGAAAGAAGCCTTCTCCAATAACTATTCGAAAGGCTCTCGTTATGTCTGCGAACTTGTAAGAGCACCTTTTTCTGCAATGTAATTTCAACACTAAGTTCTGCTTCTCAACCTTTAGTTCGGAGGTTCTCCCTGCCTGTGCAATTCGCTTGTGTCCTTGGGCAAGGAACTTAACCTGAGGTTGTTTCTCTCCACCCAGGAGTACAAGTGGGTACCTGGTAGGATCAAACACAAAATGTGCTGATTACAACTGTAACGTTATGGTATTCTTCCCAGCGAGCTAAATACGTGTTCATTATGTGCTTAATCCAGTGACCTACCTGGGATAATAGTGTAAAGCACTTACCATAATACTATAATGTTTTATCTTTCAGTTGAGCAAAGATTTGTCGTTGAATGGGGATGTAAGCATGCAAATACGGCGCCTTTCTCTTGGTAGTGTCATTGCAGATATTAATTTCTATGTAATGAACTCAAACGCTTCCTATGAAGAATTGTCAAAAAGTCTAACTGAGGAGTTAGTCAGAATCGGAAATAATTCTAATGGATTACTCGGCTCGGAAAATGTTGTGATACAAAGTACAGGTACATTTCAAAACACTTCATAAATTTATATTTTTTAACAAAGCTACTCTCAGGTTGGTCGGTTTGAAGTTGTGAGGAGAAGTTGAAATTAAATATTCGATATCAAGGTTATGTATATTTTTATGTCTAATGATATAATACTTCGGACATAGACAACTGTTGCACAATGGGCAGCCTCGTATACACACTTATGAAATATTACCATTGGTGATAATTCAGAATTAACCAAATGCAATGGACCTTTCCTCTAAGCCCCTTCCCTTGGACATTTTTGCTGAGGTCCCATATACAAAAAGATAGCGTAAATGTACGTAAACATGTGCGTTTGTTGAACACGCGAGTATTCCTGGCACTCTTCTGATTGGTCAGTCGATAAATTTGATTGACACTTCTGAAAGGTCCACCAACCTGACATAAGTATCTAAAAGTTACCTAAATCCTCTTAGGACAGAAAGTAATTCGTATTTTATAAAGTTAAATTGAAAAAGAAGTAACCAGCATCCAAATCTCATTTAGGCCCATTCTCTATTTTGATTTTGTTATTTTAATTAATTTTTGGAACAGAAACTTGTGACGGAGAAAAGTATGGTGACCAGTACACATTTCCTGATGCTAGTGTAGGAGAGACTGTTGATTCAGAAGAAACATGTGATGAAAGCAAAGTGTATTGTAAGATTTACTGCATTTGATGACTTACAAATATATATATATATATATATATATATATATATATATATATATATGATATATGTATGATATATGTATATATATGATATATATATGTATATATATGATATATATGTATATATATACATGTTATTTATATATATATATGTATGTATATACACATAATAAACATAAGCATTATAGTATATTTCAGAAAGAACACGTTCATTAACAAGTACTACTTATTTTATAAACGTAGACCTAATATTTTATATGCCTAAAATAATACAGGTCTCCTTCCAAAGAAAAAATGTGATGACAGCAAAGGGAATTGCCAGATTTACTGCATACATACATATATACATATATATATATACATATATACATATACATACATATATATAATAATAATAAATTTAGCTACTGAAAATATATCAGTTATTGGCAGCCATTGACTAGGAAATCTAGATGGCATATTACATCTCATGATATTCTTATAATATATTAAATTATATTGTATTATATATTATATTATGTTGTGAATACATAATAATTTAGAAAAATTAGCCATTATTTTGAAATATTCAAACTAATTTAACCATTTAAGGAAAATCCTGCGGTCGTGCATTCCTTAGATATATACTTACCATTCCTTTCTTTATCTTTTTCTTCAATTAGGCTACTTTTTTTCAATATTTTCTACCAATTCTATTCTACAAATTTAATCTTTAATTCTCATTTTCCCTTTCTTTATTTCCTTTCTTTCTTTTCTTCTCTTTCTCTTTCTTTCTTTCTTTCTTGTCTTTCTTTCCTTTGCTTTCTTTTCCTTTCTTTCCTTGTCTCTCTTTTTATTTGTCATCGATTAGTTTTCCTTTCGTTTTCTTTCTGTTTTTATACACTGTACTTTCTTTTCTTTTATTTTTTTTCTTTATTTCTTACCTTTGTTTCTCTTCTCTTGTTTCTTGTATTCTTTTTTTTTCTTTTTTTTTCTTTTCGCATTTTTTTCCTTTAGTTTTCTTTCTCTTTTAGATTCTTTTCTTTCCATTTTTTCATTTGTTTCTTACCTTTTGTTTCTTTTGTTTTCTTTCTGTTATTCTTTCTTTTTCTTTTCTTTCCTTTCGTTTTCGTTAAGGGGAAATCATAGACAAAAGAATTTCCCCTGAAGAGCCGAATAAATAAATTGAATATATACACATATATATATACACATTATATATACATACACACATAGGCCTATATATATATACTGTATATATATATATATATATATATACATATATATATATATATACATATATTACCATAATGAATGGTAATAATCATTACCATTATCGTACCACTAGATCGCCGACGTCTAGCTAATCGAACTTGTAACGGCGATGGATTTCGTCCTGCGTATTGGGGCAATCCTGTAATAGCAGACTGCGGACCTGACGCCACTGCCGAACAACTGTTAAAACGTCTAATGGAGGTAATGATCAGATGTTATTGTTTCTAGGCAAGACTACTACCACCACTACTACTACTAGTACTACTATTACTACTACTCCTTAACTGCTGCAGCTGCGACTGCAACTACGACTTCTACCACTACCAGCTACTACTATTCCCACTACTTTCTACTTTTATGCTGCTATTATTCTACAACTAGGCCTACTGCTGTTATAATAAAAGTACTACTGCTTCTATACTACTACTGCTGTTGTCACTACTACTGCTTATGAGTTTAATTGAGTGTTAATGGTAATGACAATAACAATAACAGTAATGGTATTTCAGTAGTGGGTTTCCTTTCTTTTCTTTTTTTTTCTTTGCCTTGTATCTTATTATTTAATTATTTACTTATATAATATTAGCATCAGATGTTAATTTCCTCAATCGTTGCTTCTATAGGAGGATGTCACATTAGAAAACGTTGAAGATGTGAGCATGGAAGTAGAAGAGATTACTAGTAACACAGAAGAGATTACTGTGCAAGCATTAGAATCCACTGCTGAGATAATGGAGGAAATTCTTAGTACAGATTCTGATTCTACTGAGGTATTTGTAAAGATTATTCGCTTTTGGAGGTTCACTTCAGTTAATTTTATAATTCAAAATTTTTAGACACTACAGTTAAATATTATATTACTATGCCTACCAATGTCTACGTCGAACTATGCAAATCCCAACACGCTGATCGGTCGACTTCACTACAGCATGACGCAAGATCGGCGTAAATGCAGCCACTTTGTCATAAGAAACCTACAGACATGCAGCAATATTTATATGTACCAACCTCACACCCTAAACTTGTCACTAGATAAATAGTATACACTCAGTCACTCTGCTATATCCGCACTGACACATCAGGCACAGATACCGCCTATCCGACCTAACCAACACATTTAAAAGACTTTAGTATGACAGATTCATAGTTAAATTCACAAATAAATACAGATAAGCGTATCCTACACAAACACTATTCTTAGAAAAACAAAAATATAAATGTTGTTTTGGTTTTCTTTCTTTTTCTTTCTGTGCTATAATGATATTCATATTATTCTCCTGAAGATGATTGAAGCAACTCAATCGAAACATTTCTAAACTACAACAGTTCTGTTCAGAACTACATACATGGTGTACCGCAAGCTTTAACATATATGTTAATACTTTCGCCATGCAAACCTTTTTTTAATTATTAGGTGACTAGTGCTGTTGTTACCGTAGTAGATAACTTGTTCAGCGTTGAAGAGGAAATTCTGATGGAAAGTCAAATGGAAGATCAAGCCCCGACTAAGATTGTTGAAGTTCTTGAAGAGCAACTGAGCCAGGTAAAGGTTGATGAGGAAGGTGTTTACGAAGTAATAACCCCCAATATTGCAGTACAGGCTCAGGTGGTTGATGTCAGTGAAGTCAGTGAAGAGGAAATCACTTATCTTAGCTATATATCAGAATCAACTAAGAATAGTGTAGGTGGGGTTCAAACAATTGACGAGAGCGAGGAAATACCCAATTCTGCAAATGTGTCAATTGCTCTTCCAGCCAGTATTTCTGAGGTCGTTAAGGAAAATAATATGACAGGTACGTTAATTTATTTTTTTTAAAATTATTATTATTATTTATTTTGAACTCTCGATGGTCTAGTGACTGTGATACCAGGTTGGTTATCTAGAGGCCAAAGGTCCGATTCCTATTAGAATCAATTTTGTTCACAAGTACTTCGGGACGTACTAGGTGTTCAATGCGATTATAAATTTCTATATTAGGAACCCTTTAGTATCTGCTACTGTTCATTAAAATGACAAATGATTGTAGTCGAATACCATGGTGTTAAGTGAAATTTGTGTTACTTGTGTGCCCATGAATCGTCACAATTATTGCATTTCCAAAACTGACCACGATTAATTAACACTTATGTTTGTAAGAATGTCTTTGTGTTTTCTTTTTCAGATTTCCGGATTGTAGTTATTGTCTATAATGACAGTAGATTGTTCCAGTCATCTCAGTTTAATGAAAGTTCCAATCGGAGACCAAATAGTCAAGTTATTTCTCTGTCTGTCCCTGGATTAGATGATCGCTTTGAATTGGATGAACCTATCCTTATAACATTCCTTCCCATTGAAGTAATTTTTTTTATGTTTGCATTTTTGGATAACATTAATATATTTTTTATTTTAATTACATCTTCTCATTTTGATAATTAATTTCACATATTTTCTGAAAATATATTGTTTTCAGATCTCTGAGACTAACAGAAAAACAACATGTGTATTTTGGGACTTCGGGCTTGATAACGGAACTGGAGGATGGTCACCAGAGGGTTGTTCATTTGTAAATGGGTCTACGGATGGGAGTGATAGGCAGTACTGCGAGTGTAATCACCTTACAAACTTTGCCATACTTATGGTAAGCATTGGATATGCCTAGTGAGTTAGAAAAAAAAAACAACAAATGAAATCACTTATTCTGATTGTCAGTAGAGCTACGCCATTTTGTAGATTCGCACTTGCGCTTGTCAAATGTCCTATAACATTCTATTAGTAAACACATGAGTTTCGCAAAAGTGTAGGCCTAATCCACCTCTATCAATTTATTACATGTTCTGTGTAATATCATTTTTGTTTTGTCGTGAAACATAATATCGGCAATTTGATAGGAATTAACAATATTGTATTAATAACTTATTATGATTATGATTATTATTATTATTATTATTATTATTTTATTATTATTATATTATTATTATTATTAATAATTTGATAGCAGGAATTAACAATATTGTTTTATTATTATTATTACAGTATTATTATTGTATTGTATTTCGGCAGAACGTATACTAATAACTGACCTTTTCGAAAAGGTCCATGATATGAATGTGCTTAAGAAACTTTAAGATTTTAATTGTAAACACCCATCCTGAAGTTAGTTTTGACAAATATTAGTTGTTTATTTAATAGACCAAAATGCAAGTTTTATTGACAAAAAAAAAAACGTAAACGTATAATTATTTTTTCCAGAACATGCACTTTCTAACATGTTCTGATTGGTCATCTGTTATGTTGACTGACACTCAGGGAAATCCTTTTTAACTCGTTCAGTAGGAACTAAATATGCCTGGTTGGTAAAATTCCAATGTGGAGTGCCGCATAACACTCCTAGTCTTTGCCATCTTTGAAAGAGTTGAGCTGTAAACTATTGACGTTCCAGTTTCTATTTTCTTTTTTGTCTTTAATATAGGATTTCTACGACGTAGACATAGATGTTCTGCCACCAGCGGCTGACATCATCACAAAAGTTGGTTTAAGTATATCGATTCTCTCACTTTTCCTGACGATCTTTACTTTTGTCACTAACAGGTATATACACATATTTGGTGTTTTATTATTTCTGTTATGTCTACTATAATATCAATGTTATTACAGCAGAATCAAGTATCTGTCGCCAAGTTGTTGTTATCATTTTTATTAATACTATTATTAATGTTCGAATGAATTAATGAATTATGGTGTGTATAAATATATCTCTGTTTTTTTTAAGGAAATTTCGAAAAAGTGAACCAAAGAGAATCTTAAGTCAGCTGTGTTTATCCTTGCTTGGTCTGTATATTGCATTTCTTACTGGAGTTGACAGAACTTACAGCAAACGATCGTGTGTGTTTGCTGGAGCGTTTTTGCATTACTTCTTACTGTCTTCCATCTTTTGGATGAGTGTTCAAGCTGTGCATATGTACTACTTGTTTGTGAAAGTTTTTGATTCTCATGTGCGACACTTTTTCTTGAAAGCTTTCTTATTTGCATGGGGTAAGATATTTCTAACATTGAAGAAACATTTATGTGTCTATGTCGAATGTTTTTTTTTTTGTTTTGTAAAAACCTAATTATGACATCAATATTAATAATTCTTCTACTTCAGGTTTACCACTGGTGATTGTCTTAATTTCTGCATTTATTGATATTGATAGTTATGTCGATTCCGATAGACAGTAAGTTACACGAACATGTTAAATACAATATATTTATAATTAATTGATATATGTAAAGAGAT
>NW_022704998.1:775621-776700 GCF_011630105.1 Anneissia japonica | reverse complement strand
ATGTGAGGCCAGGTCGAAATATTTTCTTTATATGTTTTATATATATCTTTATATGTGTTTTCTATATATGTTATATATATATATACAGTATATATATATATGGTGCAACAAATATATATATATACATGTAATTATATATATATATGTATATATACATATATATATATTAATAATGTATATATAATAATTAATAATGTAATTTCTTTTCAGTTGTTTCCTGACCCTACAACGTATGTACTATAGTGTTGCAATTCCTGTAGCCATATCACTACTTGTCAACTTTGTCGTATTTATTATGGTCTTGCACAATTTGAGCAAGCTCGGAAAAAATGCAACTAAAACTCAAAAAAGGGAAAAGAAAATCAAAAGCAAAGGGATGCAGATGTTACAAAATGGCGTGAGCATCGCAATGGTTCTGGGGTTAACATGGCTCATCGGCTTCTTCGCCATTGGAGATGCTTCAACAATGATGCTGTGGTTGTTTTGTATTCTTAATTCTTTCCAAGGATTTCTCATTTTCCTAATGTACTGTGCCAGAAATAAGGAAGTACGCAATCACTGGCTAAAGCTTTTTCGCAATGTACCAGGAGGTACAAAACGCCTTCGATCGTTTATATCCGGCGAAACACGACGATCAAGTTTATTCTCGGGTTTGTTCAAATCTCATTCATCTAGTAGGCAAAGATCATTCTCCAATTCGTCTTCGTATCCTACCCACCCTAGACATTATCACAGTGAAAATAGTCAAGTTAAGCTCGGAAAACTCTCATCCACTTCGGAGAACATCAATCTAAGGCGCTGATCCATTCCCAAATATTCATATTTTCATACGTATTCTAAATGATAGTGCTAAGGTGGCCTTCGTACTTCACATGTATTCCCTGTGTAACCGATAAAGATGATGATTCACCGTCGTAGTTACTTGAACGTATGAAAGGCAAATGTTATTTTGATATCAATTAAATTGAAATGACCAAATCTTGCCTATATTATTTTGTTATTTTAAATTTTGACAAATACAAGTGACATGCCTAATTATGGTCATGATGAATTAATATATATATATATATATATATATA
>NW_022704998.1:768456-775579 GCF_011630105.1 Anneissia japonica | reverse complement strand
TTTCCATTTTTTTTTTTTTTTTATCTATATATATATATATATATATATATATATAAATATATATATATATATAAATATATATTGTTTTGTTTATTTTTATATCGTTACGGCTACTTATTGTAGTCTAAATTTATTTACTGCATATTATTTTTATTAATTATTTTCATACTCTTTTGTTTTGTTTTTCTATGTGTACTGAAGTTCCCTAATGATCAGCTTCGGCTGGACGGCCCACCCCCAATAAAGATTGTTGAAATAAAAATAAAATAAATAAAATAAAATGTATATATATATAATATAATATTATATTATATATATATATTTTTTTCCAATGAATTGTGGCCTTTGGCAGTGTTTTAATATGTTGTATTGAATTTTTGTAAGAAGTTGATATTGTACTCCAACCGTTTCAGCTTTTGCAGCTGGTTTGGAATATGATGTTTTGATGATTTAAATCTGAATAAATAAATAAATAAAAAATAAATAGATAAATGTATATCATAACCATATAGGCACATAATGATTATATATGGGCATAAAACAGTGTTTTTTTTTTTTTTGTTCAAGACAATTTTTATAGTTTGGACAGAGCTTTAGATTCTTGCTCAAGTCTTAGGTGTGAATGGAGCACCTCGTGACACAAGCCTGGTTCTCACGAGAGCCCTAGTATCCGGATCGGGAGCTAACCGTTAGCACCTGCGTGAGAACGCCTGATCGGTTAGCGCTAACCGTTAGCAGTATCCGGATACCGCTAACGGTTAGCAAGTGCTATCGGTTAGCAAGTTGAGCGTGTTTCTATCATTAACCAATCACACGCACACGTTTACAATGTGATGTGACCTTTACCTATTTGCGCACATGACAGCTGTGGCAACAATTTTAGATATAGGCTATGTTCTCACACGGCAGCTAACGGTTAGCAGGATCCGGATCCTACTAACCGTTAGCTGCCGTGCGTCCATGCGAGAAAATCCAGATCCGGATACCAACAATATAATGATCAAATCACTGGCCAATAAGAAACTGGAAATCGGGTGTTCTCACGCAGGTGCTAACGGTTAGCGCTAACGGTTAGCTCCCGATCCGGATACTAGGGCTCTCGTGAGAACCAGGCTATTGTAATGATAGCGATTGATAGGAATCGTCAATCCTATATTTATATTGATTGATTGATTGACACAAATACAAAATATACATACAAATCAATTCCTATAAAATTGAGTGAATGAAAGGTATGGATTAAGCTTATTAATTTGTTATTTAAATGGTTGCTGCTGATTTTATAAAAGAATCTTCTATGTTCACAGTAGGTTGTTGGTTAACTAAAACCCTAAAACTTATCTCAAATTACCATAGGGTGGTCTTGTCATTAACCGGGCAAGCATTATGCTTTTTTTTCTCTTATGTAGGCCTCCTATTTTAAAATATTTTATATATTATTATGTACTATTCATAAATAAACACTTTTTTGTTGTTTTTATTTAAGGATACATTGATTATATTATGAACGAACATATAAGTGTATGGTAATAGATACTGTATGGACTTCTAGTTTATGGAAGTTCATTTATTAAGGAATTCATATACATATCATATATACATATAAATTAAATTTGTCATTTAATCTATAATATCTCCATTCGATAATAGTTGCTTAGTACCTATTTTTGTCAGTGTACTCAACCGCTATTAAAACAAAAGTATCTAAAAATTTACAAGATGTTCACACGATAAGAGAAGAAATACAAAACAATCAGGATGTTGTGTCACCAATTTTAATTGAAAATACTTATCATATAGAAATTCACTTAACCATCGTACGCTTTCTTTGCTGCATTAGTATGTAAGGCTACATTATTTACATGGTTTTCTTTATTACTAATAAAATGTTTAGTTACCTCAATAAATACTTGTTATCCAGGACACATATGTTTACGTCAATAATTTTGGACTATACTTTCACCGAACTTTTTATGAGAATCATCGACTATATTAATAACGGACATCATTTTTGTCACATATTTATCATCATTAAAGAAGCATTCAAACCGCGCATCGGAAATGCGATCCGAATTTAGGTTTGATTCCAATGTGAATGGTTTTTCTTTTTTTGTGGTTTAGCCATCACATTTATTTATCAAAATAACAGGCCCGTAGCCAGGTTCTTCCAGGGGGTGGGGGGGGGTTCTGGGCGTGAGGTCCACAGTCAATGCCCCGGTGTGGTCGGCGAAACCCCCAAAGCAAGATTTTTGTGCTTTATGGGTCCAAATAATGCTATAAAAGCAGATATGTTTGAAAATGTCAGTGTCTGCGTGGGTCTGCAGTGCATTAGTTGGGTTGGAGGACTTATTTGGGAAACTTAAAGAGAGGGTTTCGCCAGAAAAGAGGGGGTTTGCTAGAAAAGGGGTTCTCCCGAACCATAAACCCCCCCCCCCCCCGGATACGGGCCTGAATAAGATACATTAAAAATATATGTATAGGCCTATCCTATTCTAAATTTAGGCATATCAAAAACATTGTTTTTTTTAATGGAATGTTAAACATAATAATAATAATTCAATCTTCATCTTACATTCAACATAAATTCACTGCAGGTTTTCACACAAGATTTTGTATATAATATATAATTTTTTTATGACAAACTAATTACTTTTAAATTATCATATAAAAAATTTTAAAGCAAAATTTTAAACAAAATAAGAACACAAATACACAATATTACTACTGCATTAATATATATATTTTTTAACTTTTGTACTTTTGTTTGTTTTTTCCTTATCCATCACTTATGTAATATATTGTGTGTTACCAATTTTGATTTTCTTTACCTTCATCAATAGCATAATAGTACAAGTAAACATAACAATACAAATACTGTAAGTGAAGAAATAATAAAATACCGTAAAACCTCGAATTGAAGCCCAGGCCCGGGATTTATCAATCTCGGAACCAAAGAAGCCAAGGCCTGTAATTAGGCCCCTGCACTAATCTTAAATATTAAATAATTACTAATTACTAACAAAATTAATTACCTTCATAAATCAATAAACTAAACGTATTTTTTCCCTCTATGATAATATCATATCTAATTCATTGGTTTAGTGGAATTAGCTGAAAGCAACTCTTATACTTGAAACTAACTGAAACCTAAACCACGGAACACATTGAACCAAAAAAAAAAATGTACATCTCAATTTCGTTCATTTTATGGTAAATGATTTTTTTTTCAGTTTTTAATTACAAAACTTTTCAAAACACGAAGGCAATAACATTAGGCCACATAAAGTGGCTAACTTGAATTGATCCCAATCAATCTGCCCACCACAGCGGAAGATTCTATTCACCTCTATTCATATTACTTTTTGTGTTTGTTTGTCGAACCGTTTCGGCTTTAATACACCTACATGACTCAATGGTAAATAATCATACAGCTTTATTTTTACAGTAGGCCAATTTTATACCGTTCTCGAACACACAGTTGACAGTACAACTTAGTGTTTGTCAGCGTGGGGTGATTAGTGTCTAAAGTATGGCTTAGTTGCTCGCGTGTCGTAACGTTCGATGGTGATCAGAGATTGTGTAGGCCTACTCTTACGATTGTTGGTAGACTTAGATGAGTTGGAGAAAGATACATGTGAACCTCGGGAATTGACGTCGGTTTCACTTTTTATTGGCACACACTAATCAGTAGTGCGTCCAAACTTACTAATCAAATAACAAGGGAACAAAAGTGTGTGCACTCCTTCTATTGACCAAATGACATCTATGTACAGGAAATACATAAAATGTTGCCGTCGGCGAAAGGTAGGAATATTTCATCATAAGTTTCTCATAACCATAATTATTGGTCTAATTTATATATTATATATATATATACTTATTTTTCAAGCAATTACAAAAACAAAATAAAACCAAAGCATCCCTACTGTCGGTGACAGGATAAACGAAAAGCAAACTTAATTGTTGTGTTAATTTTTTTGCGGACGACAAGGGCAACACGGCATGATTAACAATGGAATAGTCCATACTCATTGGAGATGACCAGGCCTTTAAATATTAAAATACACTAAAAACAAAATTAAATTGTATAGTATTAGCCGATTTAAGATCATGTGCGATATTGCAACATGAATTCCCCAGATTCCAGTTCATATTCCAAATAAGCTTATATGAATGTTAGTCTGGCTGAACTCAACGGCTTTCTGTGGTTTGTGGTAAAGGATAACTCTTCAGTGTAAATACTTTTAGATAATTATAAGGACATTCGCTGACCACAACTACAATTTGTGGTATACAAAGTTAAACAAGTAGGAGTTTATTGTATTGCAGTCAATCTGATACTGACACCGACTCTACCGGGACGAGCAATAAACGAGCCACCATCCACTTAAACTCGATACATCTATAATATAATAGATTTGCTGTGTGCGCGATCATTGGCGGATCCAGTCATGGAGGGAGAAGGGAGAATAGGGTAGCTAGCTACCCCCTATCTTTCATTTGAAAAATCCTCAGATATAGCCCTCCGTGACCAAATACAAAGTAACCTTTGTTTTTTTTTAGGCCTACATAGGCCTATACTTTGTATTTTTTTCTTAAACATAGGTCTACGCCATATATTCAATTCCCATTCCACACACATTCAATCAAACCATTGAACTACACATTTTCAAGCATTTATAATTTACAAGTGATTAACTTTCATTAAAAACACAAGTTAGTTTTTATACTTTTTGCTACGATAATTTAAATGGTTTGAAAGACAACGGCTGAAGTTACAACATGACCAATAATTAAAAATTTAATAACGGTTTAACTATTTAATGTTTTATTATTTGAATTATTATTATTAGTTCAGCACCACAAACAGTATGTATAAGTTCTACTGTTTTCTCTACTCTCTCCGTTCCACGCGCCTCAGGATATTGGTTAAGTAACAATTATTGTTGTGTCTTCTTAATAATGTGACCATTATAATAATAATAATAATAATAATAATAATAATAATAATAATAATAATAATAATAATAATAATAATAATAATAATAATAATAATAATAATAATAATAATAATAATTAATAATAATAATTACAATAATAATAAAAATAATAAATAATAATAAATAATTAATAATAATAATAATAATAATAATAATAATAATATACTGCATTCGTTCTATTAATTCATCTCCTGTTCATGCACACGGCACAGACAATCTTAGAACCACAGTCAAAAGCATTATTTGAAACAAACACACTTAAATATTTGATTATTTAAAACATTGCACATGAAGTATCAATTGCAGTTTTATCAATCTTCATACAATTCCTGGTTATATTTTATGTTTTAAGTTTGTGTGTATAAATTTGTTTTTTTCTAGGGAAACACACTATCTGGGATCACATCCTCCTGACGTGAAAAGTGAAGTGCAGGTCATGTTACGTGAACACATAGATATAGATAAATTGTTAACACTGAGGTATGCTATTTCATTGAAATACATGAGAGCAGCTTAAATTAAAAAAAAAAAAATAATCCAACATCAGCATTATATTTTTTCCCAAAATCTTTTAATTTCAGGAGGACGATTTTGAAGTTGGGATTATCTTCTAATAAAACCATCTTACCGTATGACGTCAATATCGACAGGCGCAAAAATATATCAATCAAATCAACATGTGCAATTATAGGAAGCTCGGGAATATTAACGGACAGTGGGTGTGGCCACGAGATAGACGGGCACGAGTTTGTAATTCGTGAAAACTTAGCCAAAACTAAAAGCTTTGGGAATGACGTCGGCAGGCGAACAGACCTGATGACGTCAAACAAAGCGTTGACAGAAGTTTTGGATCATTGCTTGAGGGGTGTGGAGGTAGATTGTTACGAAGAATATCACAGTCGTCTTAATGCCCTTAATGATGCTTACTTTTTGATTATCACCTTCCATGATTGGCAGAAATTTGACAAGAAACGATTTCGAAAGTTCATTGGACGAGCTAGAAATGAAAAGCTATCATTGGACATTCGTATACCAAACAAGCCGATAAAACCAGTCATAAGAGCGTAAGTAATATCCCAGATAAGATCATGACCAATTCTATATTAGGCCTATGCATTATAACATTAATTTAATGCGGTTGTTGTGCTTACCATAATATTTATATAAAATGAGTACGCCAAACTGGGGGACATAGAACAATATATTCTCTAATATTGTTTGCAGGCAAAAAAATAAATAAATGATAATAAACAAAATTCCTACAGTACCTACTGAAAATTAATATAATTTTTTCTCTACAGGTTATGGAGTCTAAAAAATGACGCTTCTAGTGGACTAATGATCTTTACCATAGCAACGACATTCTGTGACCGGATTTCTCTTTACGGATTTTATCCATTCCACATTGGCCCCCATGGTGACAGTCTACCATACCATTACTACGACAGGGGTACGTGGAAAGGTGTGCATAATCTGGAGAGCGAATACCAGGTATTCCAGAAATTACACAATGAAGGAATAGTTAGACACGTGACTGATAAATGCAGGTGACGTAATGGATCAGGCTCGTCGGTAGACAGGGCCTTGTAAAAACAACCTTGTTTTATTGCTGCGAAGCAGCCAATTCATATTCTTGACAGCAATTTGACCTCTGAAAGGTCATTGTTTGTCAAAAGACGAGTGTAAAAGACGAGTGCCTAAGACGACTGAAAAGCGGAGTTTCCTTCTTTCGTTCTGCCGGGTAAAATCAATTACTTTAGGCGAGGTTTGTAGACTAACCTACTCGTACCAACGTCCGCATGTCGCGCTAGCCTTATCCTACTCTAGGCCTAGACTAGCTAGGATGGTATAGGCCTAGCCTTGAAGGGACGAAAGTTCCAATGAAAAACAACGTCGCTCTTTGATAGCTAACATTGTCTATTTAACATCACAATAATTCATTATTAGACCTATAGTAGTTTCTATCTATTGTCGTGACGTCATGGCTCGCTGGCTCACACTTGTGATATGTCTCGCACTTGTGATCAAATAACACGCTGGCTCGCACTTTGGCAACACTCTTTGGCAGTCAACTCGCCCCTAGAAAACCCGCCCTTGGAAACTTGCCCCATAAAAAAAATGTA
>NW_022704998.1:760943-766378 GCF_011630105.1 Anneissia japonica | reverse complement strand
ACAACTTTTAAAGGGTACCCATTCCAAGACATAAACTTCCTGATGTTACTAAGCTCTGTTTGAAGTTTATCAGGAGTACACAATCTGTGGGCTCTAGAAACTAAACTACGAATCCAGGAGATCTTATATTATTTCGTATTTGTTTTCAGTTATATATTGTTGTACAAAAGTACTCATACAAAATGTTTAGGTCTACGTCTACCTGAAATTCGTGTTCTTTCTGTTAGTCATTCACTTTCGACATTCTCCTTTTTGTTTATTTTTTTTTTAATGTGAATGCTATTTTAGATTTTGACTACGTAAAATATATTTGATATTTTAAGAATAGAACTTTACATAGCGTCTGTGTCCGCCACATATGACGCTCATGGCGCTCTGCAAATGTGTTATCGGATAGGATAAGCAACACTAAAAAGGAATGTTTAGGCCTATTTATTATTTTTAATAAAGTTTAGCTCAAATAAAAAACAAAACAAAAATAGAGGTAACATATTTATTTCTCCAGTCATCATGCCGTATCATCATGTCCTTATTTTCATGATGACGATGATACTGTTATTGATAGTAATGATGACGATGAAAACGTCCAAAGTTAGTAACTCGTTAAATATTCTATTTTTGTCGATGTTTTTTTCGCCTGCAGTTCTGAGAAAATTTTCCACGTTGTTACACACTGTGGGTTGTTTATGGGGAATCGTGTCCGTATGTGGCAGGGCTCAGAGAAAATGCGTTTGCGCCGCCTTCGGGGTCAGATGATACTCGAATTACCTTTTGATGGTTTTAATATCTATGTATAGTTTGTATGTGTCTCTTCATAGCAGGAATATTGGCAATTCTGTCATTTCAATTTGGTAAGCCTATAGTAGGCTATTATATGTTCTGCCATGTGGTCGATTTTTTTTGTGCACGTTGCACCTTCTGTCTACAGGCGCTTCGTAAGAAATTTAATTTTATTGGTCCGGCCAGCAGATGCGACGATCTCACCCACCTCCCCTCACCTTAAATAGGCCCGTGATGGAGTGGCGGGGAGGTCCGGATTGAAAACCCTTTTAAAAAAAAATAAACTATAAACAGTCGGTATTAAGCAAGAAAACATTACATTTATTTCATGGTTTCTTATTGCATATCACTGATAAATGAAAATGTAAACCGATCATTCATGACAGATTATTTTGGAATTAAATAATAATTATAATAATAATGAATTATTATTATTAGTTCAGCACCACAAACAGTATGTATAAGTTCTACTGTTTTCTCTACTCTCTCCGTTCCACGCGCCTCAGGATATTGGTTAAGTAACAATTATTGTTGTGTCTTCTTAATAATGTGACCATTATAATAATAATAATAATAATAATAATAATAATAATAATAACGAGATGCCTGTTCGTTAAATAAATAAAAGATGTATGCAATACAATATTAAAAACAATGTCTATGCTTATGTACACGAGTTGCTGGATATAATATGTGGGTCTATATGCAATGAAATAAAATATATGTTCGGATTGCATATGCAATGAAATAAAATATATGTTCGGATTGCACACAAGGTACGGTGTAAAACATATCTTTTACAATCATTAAAAAAATAATATTTTGTCATGCTCTGGATGAGATGTATCATTAAGAAAGTTGCCTAAAAATGTGCTATGTTGTTTTAGACCTTTACTGAATTATTTCTTAGCAGTTTAAATTATTCACTGAATTCTTGCTTTATGTGCAGTCATAGTCAATTAGCGTACCAATTATTTCACAAATTCATATTCATATTCACATGTATGATTACATTAGAAATTTAAGGTTTGTCTAAAACAATAAATTAAAATATGAAAATTATATGTAAGGAATTATATTTAGAGCTTTTAACATTATAACACTTTTATATAATAAGAAAATTAATTCTTAACGAAAAGAAAAACTTAAATGTATGCCTAATAAAATTTTAGAGGTATAACTATCTCCCGCCGGACACCATCCCGGTATTTATCAGTCGAGGTTTCGGGGGCCGGAAGATTATTATTTGCTTGGTGAATCAAATCGTGAACAATAGGCCTAAGCTATTGCTACTAAGTATAAAATTAAATAAATTCCAATTTATTCCATATTATCAATAACTAAATGTGCATGTTTGAAGTCAAAGTACAATTTGGCTTACAAACGATATTAAGTTGAAAATTATTGGTCCGGCCGTCAGAACTGACCAGTCGAACCGCTTCCGACGCCCTTGGTCAGTGGCGTCGAGAGGGGGGTCAGGGGGTCGCTGCCCCGGGGCCCGGGTCTACTGGGGGGCCCCGGACCAAGATGAAACATTTTTTGGGTAAGAACAAAATCTCCATAGGGCCCGAGCCCAAGCCAGGATGAAAACTTTTGTTGTCAGAACAAACTCTACATTATGGTTTTATGGGCGACTTTCTCAGTCTTTCTGTAGGCTATTTTTATTACTAGATGTATGTATATACGTGTTTTAGATATATATATATATATAATTATTATCGTTTACTCATCAGATTATTATGGTACAGATCTACATTGCAAAAAAATAATCACATGGAATCATGTAATCATCAGGAACGTACCTAACAACAAACAAGACCAACTATTATCGTAACGTACAGTTCAATGAATCAGATATTCCAAAAATAGAAGTCGTTTTATGAACTTGATTCAGAAGCAAACCATTGATTAGATATGTTTTTGTGTTGCTGTGTAAATTATAATTTGTAAAAAAACTCGTAAAAAATTATTACAGTAGGCCTGTGTCGACATGAATACGAATATCAACACAACTAGCTATAAATAACACGTCTTTTGTCCAAAAAATGACGTGTTATAAGTAACACATCATATTCGAACAAATAAGGTGTTATATTTTTGTAAATATTGTTTCATTATTCAAGAGATTTGGTAAGATAATACCAAACTGAATCGCTTACGTAATTAAACGATTACTGTATATACAACCCCCATTATTCACTGTATAATATGTCGTAAGCCAAATTATATTACTACACCCACTTTCTTGTGTGTGCCACTGTCAAAGTTACTTTTAACGTTGATAAAGATAGCCGAAGCTATCGAAATATCCGTTTGATTTTGTTATAGTTTAATAAATTTGTGTTCCGCAAGCCAACTTTCAAATTGTACACCATTTTTTCATTGTTTTTACATTATATCACTTGGAGCATACATGCAAACGGGCCCACTCCTCAATATAGGCCTATATACTGTATATATATATATATATACAGCAGCCATCGCCATTGAAATAATAAACATGATTTTTTTTAAATGTATTATATACGTTATATTACGGGTACACCTGTCTCTTATACACATCTAGATGTGTATAAGAGACAGATATAATATATATACAAAGAATACAATACGAAATGATGTTCAGGATGTTTTAGGTTGTAAGCAGCATCTTTTCTTGTCACAGCATAGTTCTTTCTTTTTATTTAGAGACTGTTGATATCTAAAATGTTGTTGTTATTTTCAACTTTATTTCACATGCTATAACAGCAACAACGTTTGATATGATTATAAATATTTTTGTTATTATAGCATAATTGTTTTTATAGGTCCACTGGCTTAATTTCCTTTGATGTGCACAATCACCTGCCAAAATCCCAACCGCTAGTTGGTGCTTGTTGTTGCTTAGCGACGCCCAGTAACAATTAAATGAACCATTGTGTACAGGGAACAACTTCGTTGGTGTTTAAACACGGATTGAAATGGTTGCGCTTATTGTGTCTTCTTGAAAACAATAACACAATACATATATTTGTTTATTTTAATAGTTCGATGGTTATATAAACATTTCAGAGGCATCAACACATAAGTAATGCTATGATTTACGTACACTTTGTTGTTAAGTAGTAGGTTGGTTCGAAAGAAGGTTACAATTTTCGACACCCTTCTATCGATCACGGTACAATAATATCTTCCCTTTTGTTTGTTCACATGGTAATGACGATGTGAATTGATGCAAAGCACTTCCAATCAGGTAATGAAAACTGCAAAGAGGCTTATAAATCGATATCTTCAAATGCAAAGTGTTAGTACAGTATAAATCATTGAAACTTTCTTATTTTGAGGCGAATTGGCCGGACTTCAGTTACGACTGTATATAGCATGATCGTGTTTTATTCGGTATTTTACTCGTTGTGAAGTACTGCAGTTTCGATTAACGAGTTCAACTCTGCTACGGAATTTGAATAAGGCTTGGTTCAAGACAGAAGGTCAGAGAAGGTTGAACACCAAGACATTCATACGACAACAACAGGCACGCTGTGTTGTTACTAACGGGATCTCGCTGCAATAATGGGTTGTAGCCTAAAAGCAACTTTCGACCGGATTTGTATATATAATAACTGATTTGTGATGGATGAACATTTCGATAATCAATTTTTTCAAAGGAAGGAGATAAATATTAAACTTGGAGGCGATCGTGAACCTAGCTCCCGTCAGTCATGTGTAAGTGTTGCTGCTACCGTCCCGCAATTGGCGAAGCTTAGTATTATCGGTAATTTAGATACGGGCGTAGGTGAAGTTGATGGTAAGGAGTGTGCAGCTATATTTACTAGCCCAGTGCACAATAGTAATAACTCATTCTATTCGGACTGCTCATCGAAAAACAAAAAACACCAGGACAAGCTCGATATAAATTTAGTCCGACTGAATCCCCACATAAAATCGGCTGATTCAACACATTCGAAACGATCGGTGAACGAAAACTTGCAATCATATATGGTCATACGACAGAGAAGTTTTCATGGATTTCCAAGAACGCGACGAGAAATGAAAACACTACCATTAACAGATCCCCGGGATAATGCCAATGCTAGTGACTGGCTCCATCGATCTAAAACTGACTTATATATTGAAAAACGCCGAGAGAAATCATGCCAGCAACATAAACAAAGAAAATCGCAAAAAAATGACTTCGATGGAATGACGTTCGGATATTTAGTACAGCATTTACCAGGCTCTAGAGTAAGTAGTCATGTTTCAGTACGCCCGCGTTCCTTTGGTGATGTGTGTACGCGCAGTTTCCCGCCACAGTTAAGCGCAGACAGACTTCCACCATTAACTCTCAATAGAATGAAACAAATGTTGCAGCACGATATTGACGTGATTGAGTCTCATCAGTGTAGACTAAGTACAGCGCATTCTGAATCCCCGTCACAGAAGCCATTGACAGGAAAATTACGGAAAAATACACTGAACTCGGCGTGTATGCCACTTAATGTATGGGAACCATCACTGGACTGTGTTTTCTACAGCAGACAAAAGGAACTAACGCCGAGAAATGCTGTGAATACAGTACGCCAGCAGCCATCGCCATTGAAATAATAAACATGATTTTTTTTAAATGTATTATATACGTTATATTACGGGTACACAGTACAAGTATAAAGAGTGTATAT
>NW_022704998.1:750456-758160 GCF_011630105.1 Anneissia japonica | reverse complement strand
GACTAAACTAAAAAAAAAACATATTTTAATCCTCCCTGCCTTCACCCTTCTACCTATGTTTTGACTCCAAAAGATGTGTAAACCTACATTTGATTATACCGCGCTTGAGCATAGACTCAATGCGGTGGTAGTGAAATACCTGTGTAAAATAGAATGTGTTAAGGTTTATTTCATTTCACGCGCATGCTAAGTACAGTGTGTTAACAGAGCATCCAATGATAGAACCTTGTCCGATAAGAGTAGGATATGCCTAACTTTGACCTGAATCTGCAGTATACCCATCCTCCTATCAGGAGCCTATTTTCGTAATAATTCTGTGAATCTTCAAAAGGTTTTTTGAATATGTGTCAAATGAAATTTGCTCATGTGTATTTTAATTAAGCAGTGACTTATGTACAGAGCGTGGGAAGAAGACTCTTGCTTTCAACCAAAATGAGCTTACACCCTTCACAAATTTGAAATTTTCTGACCACAAACATTTACGCTCAAGTAGCTACAAATCTTATCTTAGGCTAGTATTACATTATTTTGCCACTAGCGCCCCCACGTAACTCGGAATCCACATTATAGCTATGTTCCTAAACAACAGACGGATCACAAGAACAAAACAGGAGTATAACATATGACACGGGAAAGGTTACGAAACGAGTACCAAAAATCTACTATACTATCCATAATTCAATTAATATTATCCTTACGAGCATCAACACAATCTGCTATACTAAGCACAAGTCAATTCATAGGCCCTATCCTTTTTTTTTTTTTTTTGTGTATTTACGTGACTGACAACGAGGGCCGCCGATAATCACAGGAGGTGTCGATGGAAAAGCCGACTTCGATAACTGGTGGCGCCAATCAGCTAAATCCGACTGAATAATAACACCAAGCCAATCAGCATGAAGGATCATCAAGATGAGATGTATAACCAGAACAAGAAAAGCATATAAAAATGTGGTCACATGGGTCCATGCTTACCACAAACGCAAACATTTAATAAAAACAGTCTTATCTGTATTCAGCCTATGGACCAAATACTGTAATATATGAAAGCCGATTTTCTCCGTTTTTAACCAGCTAAATGCATTATCAACACGTTGTCTTGTATCCCGACATACAAAAGTTGTCCAAAAATTGTCTTAACACGGAGGTCGTCTTACGCGCGGTATTAAAATAAATTAAAAAATCATTGGGCCATCTAGAAATTAGAACAGTGAAATCTAGTTATTATTATGGTGTGTTTCTCGTAAAAAGAACACAACTAACACGAATAATTATGCACAAAGGAAAGCAGGACAAACGTCATTGGTAAACTAAACAAGCAAATTTTAAAGGTTGCATTGTAACTAAATCTACATTGGTGAAACGGGCAGACCATTCAAAACCAGCATAACAGAACATAAACAAAAGATGTTTCAGATAACTGTCATCACCAGAGCTACTAGGGCTTCCCTGTCTCAAGACGTACAACACAAATCAGCAGTCAAATAACACATAGTTACCAATCGTTTCGCATCGTGCGGGACGGCCCCACCCACTCCAAAGTGATTTTGGATGAACATTTTGCAGAAACACATGTGTGATCATAAAATTTGTCACGCATTTAGCATAATTCTATGCGTGATAACGAATTATCACGAATTCAGGGAAAAATGTATTTAAAAAAGGTAAAAAAGATTTGAAACCTGAAGCAGGCCGGAGTGCCCGTCTCTCTCTTACTTTAGCATTTGGGCCAGACTGTGCAAGTAAGTTGTACCTAGTGCTATATCATATTCTACAGTGAATTTACAAATATGGAATAAATTAAATTTCATTATTATTATTATTATTACTAGAGTACTGTCTAATATTACTGAAATGATTAGGTAAATAAAAATATAACATTATCATTTTATAACATATTTATTTAGTTTGGAATAAAACAGAAACTGTCTCTTATACACATCTTATAGTTTTGAGTCATTAAAGAGCTTTCAATATCTTGAAGATCAATTCATTCATCGAGATCCTGGAGGCGCGTGCTGTCTTGCGCGTTCATTGTCACAACCAACCGTTAATGTCACCGAAACTACTGTAGTTAGCGTCAGGTGTAATACTTCATTCACCGACGCATTACTAAAAATTGATCAGTAGGGGCCTATGCCTATTATTTATTTATTTATTTTATTTATTTATTTATTTTTTTGGAGTAATGAAATGTTTGTGTACATAGTTCGGGTTCTGAAATTAAACATAGGCCTATAATGTACATTGAAACTCACATTGTACATGGCTTTATTAAAAATATTTTTTTTATTATATACCCGGTATTGTCAACAAACACTCCCTGAAATCGTTTTTAAACAGCTTAAAAATGCTCAGATCGTCGGGGCACCAGGGGGCCTCGCTCATTCCGCCCTGGACCCCGAAAGAGGCCCTGGTTCCTCCTGCCCCAGTAAACTGGTGTAGATCACGCATCTCTCAGGTTGTTAACTATGAGATCGTATGATTAAAGTCAATCATATCCCCGACTGGCAAGGTTCACTAGTCATCAAAACTAAGTGCAACAGACAAAAAAGACAAATTCGAGAGACTTTTTGGATACGAAAACATGGAAACAGCATGAACAGAGGAGAACTAGGCGCATTACAAACGACTAATCTGTCCTGAAACTATTGGTAGAGGGCGGCCCACAACACCGGGAATCGTCAACAACTAGACAACCAGTCCAGTCATTGTCTGATGAATCCGTTAATAACGGATTGAAACGTCAATATCAGTACGTATATTTAATGGTTTACTTACAAAAAAATTTCCATGTTCATTTAATTTCATCATACCTTTATTCTTGAATTAACAGTACAACCTAAAAATACACTTCCATAGATAATAATTGTAAATTCATTAGCTCTCCTGTTAACATGACTGTGTGTGGGAAAATATTTGCCTCGGGCCAGCTTTCTTCATGAAGGTTCTCTCTTGAACCGAAAGGTCCACTGATTAATCTCAGATAAAGTATAATACATACTCCAACTATTGAAATCCACGCCATCGTGTTGGATTCAATATTTCGACATTAATTATGTCATCATCAGGAATTCTCTCTTGTCTAACTAATAAAAGCTTGCTACTTCAAATGCCCCCAAAGGAAAATTGCTCAGCAAAAACAATTTCAACCCACGCCCTCTATTATAAAGTGCACAGTTGAAGAACACCACCTTTCGCTGTAACCTCAAGGCACATACATAAGGAAATACCCCTTTACTCGCATTGCACCCTTTATGTCTTTTTTTTTCATCGGTCTTCCTTGTGGGTTTACTTTAGCCGTATTTCTGTTTTCCTTATAATATAAATTTTTAACGATTAATACGTAACTCTGTGTCCAATGTAAAACAAAACCAAGGAAATCAAAACTAATAAATCAAACGTATATAATTAAAAAAATTTACAGAAATTAACTGAGTAAACTTAAAAAAAAAACATGTTTTAAACCTCCCTGCCTCCACCGCCCTTCTGCCTATGTTTTGACTCCAAACCCATTACTAATTTTAAAATGCATTCCCGACCCACCCTAAACCCTACCCCCAATTGATAATTAAACAATTAAAACGACTCAACGGAAGGAGAAAATGAAAACAAATTGACATATTAAGATTAAGCATCTTTCCGGATCTCTCGAACTCTACTCCCTCTTCCAACCAACCACCAATACCAACGCAGTGAAGAACCTATTAGGCTAATATATATTTTTTGTAGACTGGTATAGTTTTTGATTAGTTTGTTTATCTTCGTGAGAACTTGATAAAATTTGATTAACAATAATAAACAATTTCGAATTAGAAAGAACTTGAAGGTCTTCCAACTTTAGTACAATGTCAATGATCTATAACAGAATTCTTCTACGTTGGGTTATACCATTTTACTAATCTCATGAAGATTGTAAGCATCACCATAACAGTAGTTTAATTGTAGGAATTTAAGTAAAAAAATTAATTCAACAACAGCAATTACTTTGACAATTTAAACCTAAAATACTTTTAAAAGAATGACATTGAAAATTGCTAATAACATAACCTGACTGGATATAGCCTTGATTCAATGGCACTTGTATTAGTAATGCATCGTTTATCTTAGCGTTGCCGCAAGTGTAAGTTTAACCACATAAAATTCATGTGGTTGATATGCCTATTACTATATAATACCACTTTATAGTGTTAATTATCGTACATAAAAACGGAGTTGCTGGTTAAAAAAGTTTAACACTGCAAGTATTAGAATTTGACTTATTTTATGATTTTCCAATTTGCTTTTACTAATTTCTGCTTAAAAGAATCCAATGTAAAACAGAATTAATAATAAGTGTCAAAGATCCGATACTAGTACTCATAACCGTTATTATTATTTTAATAATCATACTCATCATCATTATCGAAGTCGCCATCATCATCATTGTCAATATCGCCATCATCATTATCATTATCAAAATCACCATGATGATGATGCATCATCACACAGAAATATATTAATTACAAACATCATACCATAGGATCTTCATAATGAATGTGTTTTTATTCATAATTAACAAATAGCCAATGCGTGTTTGTAGCGTACACAATACGAATTCAATTGTGTGTCTGGATTAATAATTGAATGTAGTTGCCGATCGCGGTTACTATGACAACGCGCACATATCCAAAATAATTGATCGCCTCAGAGAAAAATGAACTTAATAACGTTAGTTAAAATAATTCAAATGCATATTGCTTGCATACCATTGTGCTCTTTGTTAACCTGATGATTTCAAAGCTATAATCAAAATCGGCAGTATTATCAAAACGCAAATGTCACCACAATATAGGCCTACCGTATTAAGGCAGTTAATGCGTATATGTATTGTATTATAGTAAATTTCTGTGTGTGTGTGTGTGTGCGTGTGTGTGTACAGTGTCGTATCTAGAAGTCTTGAAATGATTAGTTGAGGGGCGCTAATTCGCAAAATAAGGTGATTTCAGGTGACTTTTAACTACTTGACCTTGATATTTTGGGGTGACTGGGGGGTGGAGGCGCGAGTAATTTTTTTGGGGGTGGGGGCGTGCGCACCCCCTAGTTACGCCACTGTGTGTGTAAAGCAGACTCAAATACTGTATTTCGTTATACACAGCCAATAAAATTATCTTGTATTTTATAATTTTATAAGCCATTGTAGTTATAAAATACATAATCATAATTTAGGCTTCTCAGATACACAATATCGATATGAATAACAATTTGTTCTGTATATCGATTGGTTTATATGAATTTAAATACAGTATAATAGTTATAACTATAGTGGTATCTGTCTATGAGCATATTATGTTACCTCTTATTACAAATATTTCCTTTGTAGTTATGACAGTTACCGTAGGTTTTAAATTATTGAATTTTTTTTAAGTACAGTATCTGGATGGGTCTGCTACAACGTCCACTGAACAATTGTTAAAAACCATATATTAGCATTTACCTAAAAAAATTCTTTGATAAATACGTTTTAAATGAAAATAAATAATGAAAACAAAATCTGTCAGACATTTTTCTGACAGAAAATACTCCAATGGATTAAAAATTCATTTAATGCTTGGTTTTATTGTTGTGTAATAAAAGAAGCTTTCTTTTTGAAATGTTTTAAAATTTATTTTGTTCGAATAACTAAAATGGTCGGTAAAACAATAGAATAATCATTAACATGTTTTTACTAATGTTAAACTACAGTATCTATATTTGAACATCGTCATCTGAAAGACAGTTTGTTAAGAGTATAAGAGATGAAGACCAAGAAATCACTTGCATTGTCATTATTACTCCGGTCATTCATAAGGATCCACCCAATAAGACACTATGATGAAGTAATTTGCATTAAAATAGGTGACGCCTTGGCTATTCTAAGGAGGAGCGCGAACGCACTAGTACCTTTGTCTGTCACTGAAGCGGAACTAAATTGATAATATTTGAATCTCTACTTGGACTTACATAAAGACAAGCAATACGTACCAAGAAATCATCATATCCAGTCAAGGAAGGAAAAAAGACACACACAAATGATAATAAATCAGAAGATGCGTACCCTAAATCTCTTGATACTCAAGATGCTCTTTATTTTCTTCTCAACGACAAGAGCTGAAAATGGTAAGATGTCTTTCATTTCTGCGATTTTATGACGATTACTGTCGACAAAATCTACTCATCCTACTGTCGTTGGCTTTAGGTCTTGACTTATTGTTAAGAATACTGTTGGAAATATTACAGTATTTATTGGATAACACTTTTATAACAGTGGCACACGTTAGACAAAATTCTAACGGTGCATCCAGAAAAGAACAAAGCAACAAAAATAAATTCTTAACTATAAGAGAGATTTACAGATAACTCAAATAACATTTATTGAGTTTTTATTGGCAAAACTCCAAATGTCACATTTTCTAGGCCTACTTAGAAAATGCTAACGACTCAAGGCATTGAACTTATGTTGCCAGATACTAGGATATGCTTTTCTTTATATTTTATGTATATTGGCCTCATCGGCTATAAAAAAGTAAGTCAGTTTTGCATTAATCATAACCTTATCTTTCTTGATGTTTTATTAATTTTGCTTTTTAACTATAGATTTTAATAAATACTGCTTAATGGCGGGTCTCTAGAATCTGTGATGAGTTTCACAATCTTTTCTTTCTGGTTTTCAACTAAAATCTACGAATTGAATTATATATTTTTTATTGTAGTAGAAAATATCAACACAGACTCATTAACTTGGTTGCTTTGTAATTTATATGGGTTTATACCTACAATTTATGAAAAAATTGTTGAAATACAAGATGTTTTGCTGATTATGTTGTCCACAGTCTAAACAGAAATGCGTTAATGTTTGCCAAAGTACAGTATGGTTTATTGAATCAAAGGGAAATTCAAAATATTTAATACTACATTGTATCATCCTTTAATTTTTGTACCGTATTTGGTAGCACGAACGAACCACTGGATTATGACCGGTTGAGCCGCCGACAGGTTGAGCCGCCGGTCGTTTCTATGAAACGCCAAGCGCGTCTCTCAGTGAATGTAGTGCGTTAATTGCTGCGTATTGCAATTAACTTATTCGTTATTTGTACTATTTTGTTTGGGGAGTATTTCAATTAATTTACTCGTTTTACTGTTTTATTATATATTTTTGGGGCGTATTTCAATTTATTTACTCGTTCTTGGTGCTGTTGTTTGGGATGTATTTCAGTTTATTAAATCAATTATTTCAATTTATTTAATACTCGGTTTTTGCACTGATTTATTAAATATTTTTGGGGCGTATTTCAATTTATTTACTCGTTGTTTCTATTGTTTTAATTTAAATTTTGTGAGTATTTGCTCAGTCGGCTTGCCAAAAGGCCTATGTTATTATACAGTATTTACTATGATTTTGTAATTTATATATTTTTATTTTTGTACTATTTGTTAAACTTATATATAATAAATGAAAGAATGTATGGAGTTTCTGTTTTTTACTATCTGGCAAGCCGACTGAGCAAATACTCACAATTTAAATTAAAGAAATAGAAAGAACGAGTAAATAAATTGAATAGAGCATTAATAAAACAGTAATAAGTAAAATTAGTAAAACCAATTTGATTTTAAATAGACAGATGACTATAAACAATAAATTTAAATGTGTTAGGCCTATGTTATTATACAGTATTTACTATGGTT
>NW_022704998.1:726822-750282 GCF_011630105.1 Anneissia japonica | reverse complement strand
AATTTATATCATTTTAATACAGATTTACATATTTTCTGTAATCTAGAAATAGGTTTATGTATACTTTGTGTCTGTATTTAACATGTTTCAATCTTTTGCTTTATTTAAATATCAAGTATTATCATAAATTTTAATGATTACATTATTTCATATAGTATTTTAAATAAGTGTATAAACTATTTTAAATATATGAAATATAAACTATGAAAGTAAATACACGTAGATTAGATCAATAAAAATGGACATATTAGGTCTCGTAATCTTTATCTATCATTAACATGAATAACATTTTCAATATTCTAATCAATTTTTATATTGCCGGAGTTAGTTTCGACCTAGACAAACCTTTGCTAAAAGGTACACTTTCTCCATGAAAAGGCTTCTTCTATGAATGGAATGACCTGTTCGAAGCACGAAATCATGTAGACCAAACCAAGTACCGTTACGATGTTTAGTCGTACGGGAAATCCACTCACGATGCAGTACCGTTGCGATTTTTAATCGTACGGGAAATCCACTCACGAAATATTTTCTTATTTTATTATATTACCACCTTTTTATTACATAGATCTTTTTCAAAACATAACTGCTTTTATAACATTATATAGACCCATTAAACACAAAAACTGCTCTGGCTTGGGGGGCTTCGCCCCCGACCCCACCGGGGCCATTAGGCAGGCATCTGACGCCCAGAGAACCCCCCCCCCCCCTTGAAATGACCTGGCTACGGGCCTGCAAATGATATGTGTTATATATTCTCTTCTGCTTAAGGAAGGAAGTGGATATTGTAGAGTCTTATATATCAAAAACTGAGATCATTTCACAACCTTGAAGTGAATGTATAACTAAACGTAACATCACTCAAATCATAATTTATGGTGGCAATTACTCGTTTTTAAATATTAATATTTTGGTACAGCTTTGAATTTGCTTTTAAACTTCTTCAATGTGTTGCATTTGCAAAGCTTATAAGGAAAAGCATTAAATACATTAATTCAGTATCTGAAATTTCAACACCGTTCCAACTGAACATACTATATTTATGTTATCACAGTCTTTATGACTCACAGTGAAGCCAACATCATTGCCATTTAGTCAATGGCTACCGATGGTCTTCGTGAAATAGTTTTCGCCGTATAATTCAGTAATTGATTGTGAAATTCGGATAAATATTGGTGAACTAGCATATATAACTTTAAATAACTGTAAAGTTAGTACTAACGTATATAGGTCTATTGTAATTGTATAGTAATAAGGCGCTATCAAAGTTTTTTTTTTTAACTACCCGACCGTAAGTACTGTAATCTGGAATTCTGAATGCCTTTATGTGAACTTAATCCTAATTAAAAGGAAAAAAAAAACCAACAATAATAATTAAACTAACACTAAAAATACTAGTTACAAACAATAATGGTTTGAATTTCTTTTGTTGTTTAAAATATTGCTTTTATGCAAAATTATTTTCGACGCTTATGTTAGTCAAGATTGGCAAATTGTTCTGCATAATATACAGTCCATAAGTGATATACAGTTAGTCCAAATATTATTGTTATTATTCATTATCAATATCTATGACAGAGGCAACATATGACCTTTGTGTGAATGGACGTTTCCGCTAAGCTCCGCCCCTTGGATATTGTTGCTAAGGTCCCACGAGACGGCAGTGTTAAAACATACGCGAACACGTGCGTTTGTGGGACAACACGTGTGTTTGTAAGACGCGTGCGCATTCCTAGCGCTGTTCTAATTAGTCAGTTGTTAAGTTTGATTGACACTCCAGAGAGGTCTATTGCTTAAAGGTATAAAAACACGTACATTTGTTTTAATTTAAAAAGTAAGTAAAAACTTTAAATATGACAATAAACCACTAACAATGAACCTACTAAATCTGCAGGACAAAAATTGCATAGGCCTACTTGTCTGAGATTAGTATTGAAAACTGGTTCATCATGAGTGGAAACCAATGGAATTTCAATTTGTTTCATTGTAATAAATTAAAAACTTTATTAACTAGGAATACCAACATTGTATGTCTCTCTTATTGCAAGCTAGATTGTAACCGTGGTGATGGGACCTCGTGTGATACTACAGGTAAGAGAAGTTACATGTCGAGAGCACATTATCATCTAAGCACCGACATCTTGAAATGTGACGTAGTAATTTGTTCACATTTTAACCCATGGGCTTTGGTTTGAGGCTTTCACAATTCCATGAACTCTGTTGTCTGAAATATAGGCCTAAGTGAATTGGTCTAATAGAGAAAGTTTTTTGTGCACAATTCAGGAGAATGTTATAGATTCTAATTTTTAGTAGGTACGTATGAGAAGTAATTTTGGTGAAGGACCGTTATAGTCTACCCATAAACATCTCTAACACTCTTGAAATTACTTTCCATACTAATTTGTGTTATACATCTATTGGACAACGAAATATTCCAATAACCCTCATGATGATAAAAACCCAGAAGTGAACTGTCATATATGCACAACTATTGTTGTATAGTTAAGTAGGCGACCAGCTCAGAGCGCAGCCCAAACGCAAGCATTAATCACGAAGAAAGTAAATTAAGTACACTTTACCTACGCATTAAGCTAACACTTAAGTGAAACTTCCTTCAGATTATTTTATAGAATACTTGAATGTCGAGTGGGTGGTATTTATCTTTAGCATACATAGCACCAACGAACGTAAATTGTTCAAAGCAGTGTTAGCCTTAGTTTGTAGTTTGCAACAGCGGTTCCAGTGTATTTTTATGACTGTCAATATTTAGCGGACGTTCACTTACAACATTCAGATACAATACAAGCTGTTCATCGTACATAGGTCTATTATTTTGCTGAAAACATCTAATTGCAAAATAAGGACAAACCTATTATAATTGGTTTTCTATTGGAGGATTCCTCCATGGTTTTATATTTTATAGAAAATTATAGGGAAATAATTATGCATTCGAATATTTAATGTTATTTACAAAGAACCATCGGTGTAAATGCACTGTATTAAATATAGTCATAGAGCATAATTAGAGAATAAATTCATACAGAGTTTCGTAATTAATTTGAAATATAGGGCATAATTATGATAACAATTCTATGATTGTACATTTCTTTTGTTATAGAATGTGATATCAACCCGTGTCAAAATGGCGCCGCTTGCGTTGACGGAGGCGGTTATTACACCTGTGAGTGCCCCGTGGGATGGCATGGAATCAATTGTGATGAGTCAACTGGTGAGTAACTTAAATTATTATAAATACTCAGTAATGACGTTTATGTATATGTCTCCTCTAACAAAAGAACTGTCCTTTGAAACATCAAGTGTTCCTAATCATGGAATCGGTATAGAGTCAAACCATGATATACAAATAATTATAGAAACATAATAAACATGAAATGAATTTTATAAAATTGCTGCCTAACAACAAGCCTAACCCTATTTGTGTTTAATTTGTTGTTTTTCTAAAGGGTTTATTATTAGAATTATTATTACTGTAATACATTATTGAAAGTGTATAGTCATTAGTAGAAGACTAATATTAATCATTTCATTACATGAATTGTTTTGTAATTTTTATTCGCCTCATAGCTCAGAATTGCGGCTACAATATTTACGAAGCCACTGGCGAAATTACAAGTCCGAACTATCCAAATGCCTACGACGATCGGCTTTACTGTGTCTACCTAGTGCGTGTACATAAAGCGCGCAGCATGATGTGTATAAGAGACAGATATATATATATATATATATATATGTATTCGAACATGAAATTAAGTTACAAAACACTCCTGAGATTGTAATATGTTGCCTGGTATATTTATTAAATCAATGAGACATTTTCGGTTATCAACTTTTGTCAGTTACTTATTTCCAATTTGGCTATTACGACAACCTATCTCCACCCAACTATTTGCTCGTATTTATTTTTTGTGTCCTCTACAGCTCTTCAAAGACGTTCTAGAGTATGGCGTTGGTCCTATTGCAGATTTCAACCTTAAATCTGGAGAATTAGAAGGAAACTTAACAACCCAAAATATGTTACCAGAACCATTCTCATTAACGGGCGACCAATTCTGGTTTATATTCTCGACTGACAGAAACATCGTTCAGAGGGGCTTCAATATATCATTTTTCGTAGGTAAGTTTGCATACGGAGCTTCGGTGGGCGACGATAGCGTAATTCTAGACCGGATCCACATCAAAGGCCATCAGTGATGAATTCCGTCTCAGCTCTCCCAGCGATCACTTTACGACGCAACGCCGTCTAAGCGGTTTGTAAAATGATTCGTTGCGCCCCTCCTGCTTAAGCGTTGCGTTAGCCGACTTCCATTGCACAGTGTGTACCCCCAGCTTCACACTTAGATTTTGTTCAAGCCTCAATTAAAATTAAAAGTATCTGTAAAAGCAGGTGACTAATTAAACGGTGGCGCTAGAAATCTGCCGACAAGTGGTCCGAGTCACATGTCCGACAGAGGGGTCCGAACCAATGGGGCTGACAACGGCCTCTGGACGACGGCCTCTGGAATAAAAAAAAATCATCACTGGTTAGTGTTCATGGGGAGAGGTTTATGGCTTAGTATATGCTTTTGGATCAAAATATTAGGGATTAGCGGTCAAAATAACGTTATTTTAATAGGCAAATCATTTTTTTAAATTTTTGATCTGACTATTTAGTCGTTGCGCTGGAAGATTAAGGACTGTTCTACGGGGGAGGGGGCAATGCTTAACTAACTACGTCCTTGTAACAACTTTAGGGTTCACAAAATGTTATTTGAGATGTATGATTTTAATCAGTTTGACTATTTAGTTAGTATTTAGTGTGATTATAGATTTTTTTTGGCAGAAATATATTTATAGTTTTAATTTCATAGTTTGTAGTGATTCCATTGTATATTGTATTGTTTTCAAGATCCCGATGATTGTGACCCTGATCCATGTCAAAATGGTGCCACCTGCAACGATCTTCCAAACGATTTTTCCTGTGACTGTGCCCCGGGGTATACAGGAAGACTCTGTGAAATAGGTAAGCTGACAATATTAAATAAAAGCGAAGAAAAAAAAAACAAATCTCATTTGTTAAGACAGTTATTATTGTGGTACTTTTTCATCTACAGATATCAATGAGTGTCAATCATCGCCATGTATAAATGGTGGCGTCTGTCGGGATGAAGTTAACCAGTACACATGCATATGTCCTCTTGGTTTTACTGGAGCCAACTGTGAAATTAGTAAGAATATATGAATTATTGTATCTATTTTTAGATAGGCCTATTGTTGAAGTTATTCACTGTCCAACGGTGCTTTAACATGATCATCATCATCACCATCATCATTATCATCATCATCATCATCATCATATTGAGATTGAATTTCTGTGCAGCATTGTTTGTCTTGTGAATTGTCACCTATGAGTAGGACAGTAATATATTAGGGAGCTTTCGATTGCACAACGACGGTAGGACGTAGAACGTAATGACGTCACTAAAAGTCATCTGCTCATGCGTGAACGTTAACGTCACCTCGTCGAGTAGATTCTGGAACGCAATTTGGCCAAATCTACGTATGCAGAGAACGTAGGACGTCATGTAGGACGGTAACGCATGATTACAAAATACGAAGAACTTTATTGTAATCTCTCATTAACATTACAGAATAAGTCAAATCAAAATTGAAGTTTAACAAAAGGGGAGAAAAACATTAAAACAACATCGCAAACACACCACAAATAGGCCTACATTTTAAAAAAAGTGATTCTGTTCTATCGTCTCGTCGTCGCACAAATCAAAAACCTACTGGAAATTCTTGGAGCATGTGTACTTGCCTAAAGAATTATATACAAATAAAATAAATAATGATTATTATTTATAACATTTTTTTAAATTACTTACTTAGATTCGAATGAGTGCTTCAGTAGCCCTTGTCAGAACGGAGGGACATGCGTAGATGGCATTAACGCTTACTTGTGCCAGTGTGTACCAGGATGGACTGGAGATAATTGCGAGATCAGTAAGATGGTTTATTTGTGTTGCTCATTGAAACATAATCAAGAAATAAATTTTGAGATTATAAACATTATAGTATTTAAAATATAGTTATTGTGTATCATTATTGCACTCTATTATCACCATCGCTTCCATTATTTCTTTCATTATCATTACTATAATTGTTTAAATTTTTTATGAGACACGCAGTGTAAATATATTATTATTTGTGTATGTTTTTGAATCAACATAAATATTCCTTAACTATAGACTTGATGATGACAATGATGATGATGATAATGCGTCTTAATCATCGTCGTTATTGCCATCATAATCTTCAACGACATTATTATCACAACTAATAGCGCTATCATATTCATTATTATTATATAATAATAAATTCTTCAGAGTAAAACAATTGACTACTTTTCATGACAGACATACAAGAATGTGACAGCGCTCCATGTCTCAATGGTGGCCAATGTTTGGATGGCGTGAACGGTTATTTGTGTTTGTGTTCTGCTGGGTACATCGGAATCACGTGCGAGATTAGTAAGTGCTTGTTCCACCTCAACCTGTTTGCTATTATATTTTACATCACATAGTGGAATTTGAATTTTTCCATGATCTATTAACTTTAGATTTTTGTCTATTCTTGATTGTTGGATTTTGTCCAACAAATAACAATGTTATTTATTCAGAATTTTATATTGTTACATTTTTATTACTTAATTGGAGCTTGGTTTTTTTAATTTTTTTTAATGATTTACTATGTTATCTCTAATGTCTGTATAATTTTCATCACTGTGGACTTTTTTAACATACACTGTGTTTTAACAACTCATTTTTATTTCAGATCTTTGTTACTGCCATAAACTATATAAACATCCCTCTCCATCTATATACTATTTTATTTATTTAGATCACGGAGGAATTAGTTTACTAAACCTAATTCCTCCATGATTAGATAGTCCCTGTCATCCGTCACCTATATCTACAATATTTACTTTATCATTTACTTAAGTAGTCGTTGTCATCCATCTTTATTTACTATAATTATTCATTTACGTGTTCAGTAACATCCACCTCAATTTATTTACTAAATTAATCATGTAAGAAGTCACTATATCAACATTCACCTCCATCAAGTACTATGTTATTCATTCAAGGTAATCCCTAAATCCGCCACCTCTATATATTTACTATATTATTTATTTAGGTAGTTCCTATCATCCACCTCTATTTATTTAATATTATTTATGTAAGAAATCACTATATCAACATCCACCTACATCCATGTACTATGTCATTCATTCAAGTACTACCATCCGCCAAAACTATCTATTTACTATAATTATTTATTTAGGTATTCCTTGTCATCCATCTAGATTTATTTACTATATTATTCACTTATGAAGTCACTATATCAACATCCACCTCCATCTATTTGCTATGTTATGCATAAGTAGTCACTATATTAACAACACCTTGTCGGACGCAACTCTTACAAACTAATTTAAGACGTTTGTTGCAATAATTTTAAACAAGGAAAATCACAGCTAAATTATTTAAATTTTATTTTGAAGCTTAATTGTAAAAGTTTTACTTTTATTTTTTATTTTTAAGGACAAGTATTTGGAATCTTAAATAACCATCTCATGATTTTTTTTTCGTTCACTAGATGTCGATGAATGTGCTAGCACACCATGCCAGAATGGAGGAACCTGTCTCGATGGAATCAACGGTTACTTTTGCCAGTGTGCTCTAGGTTTCACGGGGACCAACTGTGAAATAAGTGCGTATTTTATATTGAAAACTTAGCACCTAATTCTATAGTTCAACAAGTACTTAAACAAAAGAAATATGAATCAAGATTGAGAATGAGATAAACTTTAAATTTCAACTCTCATTGTTACAATCATTTTCTTGTGTATCATTGTTTGATTTCCTGAATTTTTTTACTGACCAATCTTAAACGAGTCTAGTTTTATGATTTTTTTTTTAAACATTTATTTCAGTTATGATTGCTTACCATATGTTATTGTTACTTCATTCTGGAAATATACAAGGCGGTAACAAGTTCATTGAAAACATTTAAAATATCTAAAACTCCGCAACAATTTTGAACATCAAAAGAGATCTTTTGAAATGTTTTTTAATTTGTCCTGCCTCTAGATATTGACGAGTGTGCCAGCATCCCTTGCCTCAATGGTGCGTTGTGTGTTGATGGTATTAACCAGTTTGCATGTGCATGTCAACCGGGCTTCTCTGGAACTCTTTGTGAAATTAGTGAGTTTTACTTATCTTGTTATATTTATTACTTACATGATGGTATGATGTTGATGAATGCCAGAGTACCCCCTGTCAAAATGGCGCCGCATGTTTTGACGGAGTTAATCAATTCACGTGCAACTGTCTTCCTGGATTTTCTGGTACCTTGTGTGAAATTAGTAAGTGATAATTTTAATTATACCAATACGTATGGTAATCATTAGTCTCAGTAATTGTAGTAAATTTTTAAGTTAAAATTTGTATACAGTATTTCTTATCGTTATCAGCATGAAGAATGTCATTTCACGTATCAAGTGCTTTGATTATGACAATAAAGAATATCTTTTATTTTAATTATTAAAAAAAAAAGTTGGCGGCACTTTTCATGTGACAGTTTATTAAAAGCCTACCACTATAAAGTTTATGTGATCTCAGTGTGCTTTTTTCGACACACATGCCACACGTCAATGGAAGATTGTTAAACTGAATAGTGCTGTCTTCTTCTAGAATGTTTAACTCCTTTTATCATTTATCTGCATTAACATTGTACTATGATAATTTGCAGACGACAACGAGTGTGCCAGTAACCCGTGCCAAAATGGAGGAACTTGTAATGATGGAGTTAACGGATATAGCTGCATTTGTCTACCTGGATTCATTGGAATAAACTGCGAAATCAGTACGTTTACATAAATTAGATCATACTAATAAATAGATGTTTCTCATATTGATGTTCATTTGATCATCATGCTAGTCTATTCATCTACGAAAATCAATGAGAACTCGGACGGTTTATATATAATTTCTATTTTATTCTTCTGTCATCAAACACAATTAAACACCACAATGAACAATGAAAAAAAAAAGGCTCAGAGCTAATTAAGTCATCTACATTTTTTTTTTAACAATTCTCTTTCTTGTTCTTGTTTTATGTTGTTTTCTTTCTTTTGTCTTGACACTTTGTAAAAGAGCGCACGGAGACATTACACTGTATTATGCCCTACAGAAATGGAAAATCATTACCATTGCCATTAAACCACTTATTATTCTGACACTGTGATATTTTCTGTGACATATCTGTGGTTGCCATTGTATATGGATGGACAATGTCACATCATGCACCTATGTGGACAAATTACATATTGTCACCTGAAATTTTATCAACCCAGTTAACAAAATCATATATAAAAATAACAATGCATTTCACAAAAGAAATATTTGTTTTATTTAGACATTGATGAATGTGCCAGCAGTCCTTGTTTGAACGGTGGAACTTGCACTGATCGCATCAACTCTTATGTATGCGCATGTCTACCAGGATGGACGGGAACCAATTGCGAAATCAGTATGTTGTCAACTATTAATGAGCTTTATTAATACGCTAAATGGTCTTCCCCGTTAAGCCGGTGTTCCACTATGCAAATTTATTTGCTCGAATCGAAAGCGTCGTCCATGCGCACGCGCGCTTATATTGCTATCAGAGTTTTCGCTTCAGCGAAATTGGTAGTTCGAACTGTTTCTACTTTTTGAGAAGCGAAAAATGTGCGCAACCAATCACAGCTCAGGAACCGAACCGACGCCTTCCGTTCGCGCGAATAAATTCGCCTAGTGCAAAACCGGCTTTAATAAACACGTCTGTGTTTGTATTAAATATTAACACGTAGTACGCTTAACCAATAATCCATGCACGAAATAATGTTCGAACCAATGTTATCAACGAGCTTTTGTCTATGTTGTACTAGCTAAAGTGTTGCATCAACAATGTATGTATTTGTGTCCTTTTAAAACACAGCAGCTTAGTTTTGGAAAAAATGTAATTGTGATTTTATCAGAAAAAGTATATAATATAATTGTATGCACTAACAAAGCAGCTGGGATTTTATTTCTACTCTCAATTTTTATAGGCCTATATATTTATTTTATAAATTTTGGTTTTGCCTTCATATGTTTTTGACAGTAGGCCTGTTGTCTGTCGGGTGTTTTCCATTAACCAGGAACATTTCATCCTACAGGTTCCGGCTTGACATGAGCCTAATATGGTCATCAATCATCTTTCCTAAGGTCTGATATAGAACAGGCGGAATGTTTAGGCTCGTCCATTAATTTGATTTTACCTTACAGATGACAATGAGTGCACGAGCAGTCCGTGTATGAACGGAGCTACATGTTTGGATCAAATCAACTCGTTCATTTGTGTTTGCATTCCTGGGTATGAAGGAGAATTTTGCGAAACCAGTAAGTAATTTTAAATGTGATACAGACATTATGTATTCAGAATACAACATTTGATAATAATCTTCGTCTTCTTCTTCAGGATTCATCAATTCACCATTGAACATACCCCTCCTCTAAACTCTTCCACCTTTTTCTGTTTGATGTTTCTTTAAATCAGTACTTCCTGTATGTTTGCAAGTCGTCTCTCCAACTCTGTCTTTGTCTTCCCCTTTTCCTTTTATTTTCTCTGGGTATCCAATCTGTTATTTTTCTTGTCCAGTATAAATATAACAAATGCAAGCTATTGTGATTCAATATTTTGTATTTTAATCAACTATTTTCCTATTCTCCGTATAGACATTAATGAATGTCTAAGTCTGCCTTGTGAAAATAACGGTCTCTGCATCGATGGCGTGAACGGCTACATCTGCCAATGTGCTTTGGGATTCACTGGAACCAACTGTGAAATAAGTAAGACTTACATATATATAGCAAGTTCAAGTTCTCTTTATTGTCACATCTTATTGTGGTGGCATTATAAGTATACAGAAAGCAATATCAATTGGAATTGGCTTTTGAGTATTGAACAGTAACAGGACACTCATTGGTTCATTGCTTATAATCAGATTTTTAGGCATATAATAAAATAAAACAGATTAGGCCTAAATTAAAATAGAATTACTTGGCCACTTGGGCTAGCCAGCAAAACATTGACCACTCTACCTGCGAATTATGTACTTGAATGTTATCCAAATTTCAACGTGCTTTTTTCAATTATTTATTACATAGATGTAATTTCGTTCACTGACTGTTAAATACATTCAAAGAAATATGTTTAATTAGGAAACGGCTATTGAAGTGTGTCAATGTAACAAATATCCAACTGTCTGTTTTTTTTTCTAGACACCAATGAGTGTGCCAGTGGTCCATGTTTTAACGGCGGCACGTGTATTGATGGTATCAATGGGTACATCTGCGTGTGTTTGCCAGGATTCTCTGGTCCAGATTGTGGAGACAGTAAGTGACCTTTTTTCCCTTAGTATGGCTATCTATAAGCCTTTATTTACGTAACATTAATAATAGGTAGTTTTATGCCGCACGACGTTAACCTTAACGCTAACGGATGACGTCATAATTTATTCATCTTGCGTTGCGGAGTACGTTAATTTCAGGATTTTACGTGCTCGCGACGTACGTTAGTGATGGGTTTGTGCATGCGTATTTCGATTTCTTTACAACAGGGGCGGAACTGTCGCGTTGCATGTTGAGTACTAACGTTAAAGTTAAGGTTAATGTCGTGCGGTGAAAACTACCTAATAACAAAGTTATTTTCAGTACCCACTTCCACTTAGGGATCGTATTCAACACTAGTCACTAAGCGCAAGCTCGGTGGCCCAGTGGTTATGACCAGTGGCGGACCGTAGGGTAAATTGCAGGGTATGCTATGTATTGGCATATCTAGGAAGTGCGAGGGGCTTCTCGTGTTTCATAATGTAACATTATTATACAATCCTTTAATAATTTCAGATATTGATGAATGTGCGAGTGTGCCGTGTCTTAATGGCGGCAATTGTATTGATGGTATCAACTCATACATTTGTCAATGTGCTTCTGGTTGGACTGGGGTAAACTGTGAAATTAGTAAGTTACAAAAAGATTTTTTAAAGATACATATGGGGTCTATATGCTCTGTTGTTTCTTGTATTTTTTATCAATCTGCTTCTCTAGTTTTTGCTGTGAAATTAAAGTAAAATGGTTCTTTAAAATGCATATAGGATCTGTATACACTATGTATGTTTTTTGTTTTTATATTTTCATTGAGTAAAATTTATAAGAAAAAAAAATAAAATGACTGACGTTGCAGTCTAACATATTTGACATTGTATTGCTTTTTTAGACGTGGACGAGTGTGCAAGTATTCCTTGCCTCAATGGAGCTACTTGCCTGGATGGTGTAAATGGCTTTTTCTGCAATTGCGCCTCAGGATGGACCGGGACCTTTTGTGAAATTAGTGAGTATTTGTGTGTGACATAGAATAAAACATTTTTTTTTTGGAATGAATATGGAAAAGTTTAAACATAATCATATAATATTTCTTTTATAATTATTTTGTGTCTTCATTGTCAACAAACGACGATTGAGCGAGTGTCTGCCATTTCTTTCCGCAGGCGCGCGTCGTAGCGCTAGGTGTGGAAACAATAGCCTACTCATCGCGTTGCGCGATAGGACCCTGTACAGGTTTTACACACGAACCAAAAAAAAGATCAAGCACACCATGTACTAATTAAAAATTAGTGCACTTTTGGGGATAGGAAAATAACATTGGGAGTTGCAGGGATGACTTCACGATTGACTTATAATATTTCTTTCTGTGTTGTTAAGATGTTGATGAATGTGCTAGTACACCGTGTGCCAATGGCGGTGCGTGTTTAGACCAGGTGAATGGATATCTATGTCAGTGCGCTTCAGGATGGACTGGAATCACCTGTACAGAAAGTAAGTGGTAACAATCCATGGATGTAATAATACAAACTGGTTCACTTGTAAATGAAACTAATCCAGTTTTAACAGGATAAATCGAATATGCATTGCACAGGTAAATAACGATTCATTACATTATTTGATTTTAGATATTAATGAATGCGCTAGTGCTCCTTGTCAAAATGGTGGTATTTGCTTGGATCAAGTTAACGGATTCCTTTGCCAGTGTTCACCAGGATTCTCAGGGACTCTTTGTGAAATAAGTAAGTTAGTTTATTTGTTTGTTTATTTATTTATTTATTTATTTATTTATTTATTTATTTATTTATTTATTTATTTATTTATTTATTTATTTATTTATTTATTTATTTATTTATTTATTTATTTATTTATTTATTTATTTATTTATTTATTTATTTATTTATTTATTTATTTATTTATTTATTTATTTATTTATTTATTTATTTATTTATTTATTTATTTATTTATTTATTTATTTATTTATTTATTTATTTATTTATTTATTTATTTATTTATTTATCATCTATAAAACATGATCATCAACATCTTTCAAATCAGCATGACTAAAGCCAACTCTTCTTTATAATCTAATAAATGAAACTCAAATTAGCTTAGGCCTATAGCATCTTAAGTTATATGTCATCATATAAGTGATGAGTCGCCCGCAGTCGGGTCAATTAAATAAAACTGACCTGTTCCTGCCAAAGTATTCGTAAATTGGAATGATTCACATGTTTACCTAAAGAAATATGAAATTTCCCTTATGCACGTCATGTTAAATGACCTAGCTGCATGTGCAGATAGGCCTAATTGTTACAAGTAGAATGATAAACTGAATTTGTTTTAATATTTTGAATTTCTGTTGATTAGATGACATCGAGTGCGCCAGCATTCCGTGTCAAAATGGTGGAACATGTAATGATGGCGTCAATGGGTATACATGCGATTGCTTACCTGGATTCACTGGCACCAACTGCGAAATAAGTAAGTCTTACATCTCATTAACACTTAAGGTAGTACAATACAACATCGAACAGAGGCCCAATGGGCTTATTTTCGAGATAGTACAGTACATACACTGTACATGAATTTCAAAGAAACAAAATAAATGAAAAACATGTTTGGTTTATACAGTAGTTTACAGACTGATACTACAGTGGCGATATTTATTGCTTTATATTAGTAATTCCCCAAATTTACAACATTCATTTTTAAAAAGCCTCTTATTGACGTACTGTAGCCTCGAAAAGAAACCCATCACGAAAAGAAGCCCATTCAAAGGTGGCCTCAAAAAGCCCAGGCTTCTATTCTATGTTTTACGGTATGCAATATCATTATATAAAAGTATACACACTATAATTATGTTGAAAATGAATAGTCTTGCATAAATTATTAATTATTGGTCAAACCCATTTTAGGTCAACACAATTATTTAATACATTCAATAATGAAATTGCTTGGTTCACAGATGTAGATGAATGCTCCAGTAATCCTTGTCTGAATGGTGGTCTCTGTATCGATGGTATCAACTCCTACCAGTGTTCCTGTGCTGCCGGCTTCAGTGGTTTGCAGTGTGAAGTCAGTAAGTGTAACATCCCTTCAATGTATAAATATACTTCTCTAAAACCCATTATCATATCATTGGTGCATATGCCATTCTAAATACTGTGGAGAGGACCAATAATAATTCCAGAAAAAAAATTAGGTGCTCTTTTTATTTTACATGGAGAATGTGCCAAAACGTGTCACTGGTATTTTACAAAATGGTTAATACGGTATGTGTTGGTAGTAAAAATATTCATAACTTACCAATATATTTTTTTTAAATAATTATCAAGATGTCGACGAGTGCGCGAGTTTACCATGTCTGAACGGAGGGACGTGTATGGACGGCATCAACGAGTTTAGGTGTAACTGCGCAGCTGGATTTACTGGAGACTTCTGCCAAACTAGTAAGTTAAAAAAAAATCAATCAATATCGACAACATCTACAAAGAGTAGTTTGATATTGCAATTGAAAGCATAGAAAAAGCTTTTCTGCTCCCAGATCTTTAACTTTCATAGTACATCATGTTTGTCACGTAAGGTAATGTTGCGATAAATATAATGTTTTCTTCTGAAAGACTTTTAACTTTTCATAAATCAGTTTATATTTAGCGAATACAGATTTCTTGCTTTGTTCATTTCATTATAATACCATATCATATTCATCGTAGTTTTCCATAAGTGTTTGATAGTGATAAATTATAATCTATTTAGACTTTTAAATAAATTATATTATTATTACATCGTAGTTTGTCAGAACTTGATATTATGTATGAAATATTAATTGAATTTATAATATTTTTATTTCAGATACTTATATTGCAAGCATTTATCATTATTTACAAAATATATTTCAAATATTTGAACATTCGTTGCCAGAATTGATTAAATTTCAATATGTTGTTGCCATTGATGACGTCATATATTTTTTATTTATGTGGGATTTGAATTTATCATTTAAATATCCCAGCTGCTTTGTAAAGTGTAGTATTCTTGTCATGTTATCATACAAAGCTTATCAAACAATCGTTTATTGTTTTCTTATTTGATGTTTTTGCTTGATTTCTGTTAAATAATCGTGATTATATATTATTATAGTTTTGTAATTGTAAGTGACTATTAAGTAAATGCACGTGGCATTCATATATCATCCCTCCGCTTCCTACTCAGTTCCTTTCAGTATAATCTTACAGCATATTCTAATATTATGCATGTTAGAAGATGGTGTAATAATGTTTCGTAATGTCTTATTAGTTGTCCTAATTTCAGGTCATACATAAACAGGTTACATACAAAAAGTACTGGTGGACAAAAACTTAAACTAATTTTTTATTAACTTGAAGTTCTATCTAAAGCGGAGTTTCCATAAAATCGCTACACTGCAACGTGGCTGTGTATTTTCTTCCGGAATCGTTGAACTGCGCAACGGTCTTAAACGCAATGGTAAGCATCCCAGATTTACAATTTGAATGAGCAATCAACGTCGCTGAAAGCTATTGGCGACAGTCTGTAGCGATTTTATGGAAACCACTTTAAGACTGGGCCTCTTCTTACTGACCATGAAATAGAGAACAAATTAATTTAAGTATAACGATGCATAAAAACTGACGTTCGTTATTTTAATAAACAGCTGGACACAATAACATTATATTGGTGTAGAGACTGGAATATCATTATACTGTATACTTTAATTTCAATCGTACTAACCTATAAAGCTATAACTAGCGAAATATTTTGAGTAGCATTAGCCCCGTGTGTTTTCGTATATGCTAAATTATTGTCTTCCTTCAGATATCAATGAGTGTTCCAGCGGCCCGTGTCAAAATGGCGGAACCTGCCTGGATGGTACTAATGAATATTTTTGCCTGTGTGCACCCGGATGGACTGGTATCAATTGTGAACAAAGTATGTAAATATTACTCCTTTACATTATGCCTACTATAAAAAAAAAATAAATGATTTGAAGAAATTGTTGAAATATAATTTTAAATAAAACCACATACCGGTAGCAAGTTTTGTTTGCTTTGAGCTACTTTCTGTTACACTTCTAGAGTATTGTAAATATAATTGATAGATAATGTTCCTCGTATGAAGAACATCCTGAAAATGATCAAATCCTGAAAATGATCAAGTGGATCGAAAAGTTAAATCTTTCAAATCTCGTACTATATGTTAAAGGGAGAAGTGTTTTGCCCTTTTTAGTTATGTAATACCTTTTTTATGGCATAAAATTGTTTCTTTCAATTGAGATTAAATTAAGAATCTATATAAATTAAATTATGAAGTTCATAATTTATATATTGTTTATAAATATATGTTTTAATTGACAGATGAAAATGAGTGCGCCAGTGTTCCTTGTCAAAATGGCGGTGTATGTACCGACAGTCTCAATCAGTTCTTCTGTCAGTGCGCTTCGGGATGGACAGGGCCTACCTGCGAACAGAGTAAGTTGGAATGACTCCGATAATACAAGAATTGAAATGTTTGCCAAAAACACCAAAAAGATAGTTGATCAAACTCATTATAGTTGTTGATCGAAATCATTTCCTCCATGGTGTCACAAAGTTTAATAAGGCATTTAATAACTAAAAACGTTGGTATATTGCCTTTATGTAATTTGCCATTTTCATATCACTTGATAAGAATTAAACAACTTTATAGGTCTATCATACTACTTAAAATCAAATTCATTGCTCTCGAGTACCACAAGGTTATGGACAATTACAATGGTGTTTTACTTTCTAGACGTCAACGAGTGTGCAAGTTTCCCTTGTCAAAATGGCGGATCGTGTGTCGACAACACTAATGGTTATACTTGTTTCTGTCTCCCTGGATTCTCAGGAGCGGACTGCGAAATAAGTAAGTAAACAGATTTTGGCGTCAAACAAGTACATTTAAAAATGCTCTTAAAACCAAAGGGTCAAACGTATGTTACATAATCCATAGTAAAAAATGTAACTAAATGTAGATTTTTTAGAATGATTTCGACGAACTAGGTACCGCCAATTTCTATAGTAGCAGGGGCAGATCCAGAGATATCCTCAAGTGAACGATCGAGAGATAACAGTATCCTAGCGGCATGCCGTGAAAAATAATGTTTTCTAGACGCTCGGAAATAACCTCTGAGGCGTTTTGGGCGATCAATATTTTTTTTCTTTACTTTTTTAAGGGGCAGGGGTGTGGTCAAGCTCTTCCCCCGTTCCTAAGCCAGCCCCAAGAAGTAGGCTTACCTTTGAAAAACATGAAAATACCGCAGAACGTTTTTAATCCTATTTGGTCATGTGTCTGTTCCTTGTGGTGTTATAGGCCTATTGAGATTAGACTGGGTTCCAGTCCTTAAACTTTGTCTTTATCAGTGAAAATGCTTTAAAATAAATCAATTTTAGCACCAATGCGTTCCATATTACTTATTTGCATGGCGTTCCATAGTATACTTTTCTGGGGTTCGCATCAAAAAGTTTCTTGACATAAACTGACGCCGCTAGTGGCGCTTTCCGAAATGTGCTAATACTACAAAAGATCAATAAATTAGAGAATTGTGGCAAGTCTATATTGAGATGTAAGGCGCGACATAAATATATTTATGATAGTTAAGGTGCAATTAAACGATTTACTCATACAACCGTTTAAATATAATATAACTAGACTATAAACCAATCATGTGGATTACCTTACTGCCTCTTCGAGGTCGATGATCGAAAATCTTTATCTTAATACATAATTTGTAGTTTTATTTGCTTATTTTGGCTTATTTTTTATTTGACAGACGATAACGAATGCGTCAGCGTTCCCTGTCAGAATGGCGCCATCTGTACCGATCTTGTCAACGGATTTATCTGCACATGCTCTCAGGGATATACAGGTGTCTACTGTGAAATTGGTAAGACGATGCAATATTTTGATTTCTGAGCGTGGTTTCCATACAATCGCTACACGCTTATTGCCGACAGCTTTCGGTGATGTGATTGGTCGGTCGGTCGAATCTGAGTGCCTTCCCGGCGTAGAGGACTGCTACGCAGTACAACGACTGCACTAAAAACACTGAGGTGACAGTGTAGCGATTTTATGGAAAACAGAGGCCTACCATATTTAGTGAAAATACTAACTATATTCGTTTTATAATTATAATTTAATTTTTATTATATATAATATTATATCTATTTCTTAATTTATCTTATTTTTTTCAAAAACAGAAATTGATGAATGCGCTAGCGGACCGTGCCGGAATGGTGGTATCTGTACAGACTTGATTAACCAATACACCTGTACCTGTCTCCCAGGATTTGTGGGAACTCATTGTGAAATTAGTAAGCATGCGCTCAATAGTTCTCATTCTTTAGTCACCATTCACGTTCATGTAGAAATGAGCCTTGCTTTTTGTAATAATGTATCATAGGCCTAACCTTAACATTCATCAACTCAATTCATTTTTAACCTTTCATTCGTGCGTCTTAATATTAACGAAGAATACGCAGTGAATAATTGCACTGTTTGATTCAATTCCAGATATTGACGAGTGCGAGAGTTCTCCTTGTTTGAATGGTGGATTTTGTAACGATGGCATCAATGGCTACACCTGCCAGTGCCTGCCCCAGTGGACCGGTACAAATTGCGAGCTAAGTAAGTATTAACGTCTACATATTGTAGTTAACGACACGATGCATGTATTATTGCATAAAAACGGAAAGTGTATGCCGGGCCACGTACTCCGTTGGCCGACGAGTTCAACATTGCTGAGCATTTGACGACACGACAGTCCGTCTACTGATTGTCGATCAGTCATAACCCTGGTTTCCATAAATTCCGCATACTGTCGCTACAGTGTTTTCAGTGCAACTGTTGTACTGCGTATGCAGTCCTCAACTGCGATTGTATGGAAACCATGCTTAAGCGGTTATTGTCGTCGGAAACGATTTGTAGTCTGCGCTCGTCTCCGTGGGATCACGTAGACAACCGTCAGCACAAAACGACAGCGTAGACCTCACGTAATCATATGTGTTTATGAGGTAGGCCTAATATGCGCGTAATCCTGACTTGGCAGCTGTTAGTTTGATTGACAGTCCTGAAATGTATCGTACCAATTCTATGTATTACAGCTCTGGATCCTTGCATGAGCTTGCCATGTGAAAACAATGGAACATGTGTGAATGAAGGCACAACTTACCGATGTGAATGTACTGTTGCCTGGACCGGCTCAAACTGCCAAGAAGGTAATATGTTGCTATGTTACTTTGTACATTTATTCTATTGTTAAATTATACCTATATACCTTAACAAGTAGATGGACATGTTAAACTATGCAAAAAAAATATTAACATTTGTACCAATGATGTTACCAAAGTTGATGTTTGAACGGTTTACCTTTAATACAAAGAAACGTACATTATATATTTTTAAGTTGTAATAAGGATAGATCAACTTAGATTGCATGCAAAAATACATGCTGTTAACTAGCATTTTTGTTTTATAAAATAGGAAATAGTACGGTGTATTATTGTCAGCAAATTATTATAGTTTACGTCGTACAATGGTTCCCATAAATGAATGACGTAAACATAGCAATATTATGATCTTACAGCCCTGGTTCTTAATTAATTTCCGCATTGTAAGCGGTATCCTTTTTATGATCACTTTTCTTAGTACAAAGGTTTTTTATTAAACATTTAAGATTAAGTGCAAACACTGTTGACGAAACACCGTGAACAGAACAAACAGAGACACAACTTGGCGGCGCATAAAGTCGATGTATATAGGCCTATATTTTATTTATGGCCTATTATAGCCTGCTCATGTTCGATAACATCTCCAAGCTGTTTTCCCGTAAAGTTGATAGTGCACATGACGCAGGGGTTGCATCTTTGCTTTCACTTCGTTGAAAATGTATTCATCGAATGATTATAACGTTTAATTTGTTTCAAAGATTTGTTATACTTTTTTTTTCTGGTGGCCCAAATTTAAGTAGGCATACCCTGCGGGCCAAATTTGCCCCGGGGCCGATTAGTAGGAACTAGAGTCCTATAGAAATACTGATAACCTATTAAAGAAACGCCAAATTACAAAAATGTCACTCCGCTCTCTATAGATGTGAATGAATGTGCTAGTCTGCCGTGTCAGAATGGAGGATCCTGCAACAACCTCGAAGGAGCGTACACTTGTGACTGTCGCCTGGGGTACGGAGGTGTCAACTGTGAGGACAGTAAGTTGTGAATTTTGAACATCCAAATTACAAATAACCCCCACAAATACAATATAATTAAACAAAATGTGATATCTCATGCAATTTTGTGGTGTTTTTTTCTTTTATTCATTAAATAAATAAAAAATTAAAAAATCTGCAAAGAAAACAGACCGCAAACGTGCAGAATAGAAAAAATAAATTAAATACAATTTTATGTTTGGATAGAACAACTGAAAATTCATGTTGTCCACTGGCATTCTTGTATTGAAAAAAATGGAAAAGTATGGTGTTAATAATATCTTGTTTTACATATAGGACACTTTAGTCATATTACAGGTAGTCTACTTTATCGACCTTTTTGTTTTCCTTTATTACATCAGTCAAATTATTCAGTACGGAATAGGACAGGTATAAGTATTAAAGTATTTGTTGTTTCGTTTTATAGTTCTTTACTGCTCCTTGGAAGGAACCTGGTATAATGACATTGGTGATGAGGTAGTCTTGACCAGTACAGACTCTGGTATGCTCTTGGGAGAATACCACACCGCTATCGAACTAGCCCTTGGAATACAAGGTATGTAATATTTCTTTAGTGTGGTCTAACACGGTACAACATTACACATCTATGCTGTTACATACTTTCAGAAAGACGGTGCGTTATAACGTATAATTTTACAAGGAGAGAATATTGATGGAAAAGATCCGGAGGCGCAATGATCTCCGTGGTGCAGTATGCAGCATTTATGCTCCATTCTAAATAGTTCATTTAATCTAAAAAGTTTTTTTTTCCCCACACATTTTAGCTCCTACTCTTGTCGTTGGATACTCTTCCAAAAGCTACGACTTTCCCACTCTGGGCTTCACTGTTGTCAGAAACAACGGCTTAACAACCATTAGCTGGACTGGTCAGTGCTTCTTATGTGATGATGAGGACGTCCTGATGACCACATGGGTTCGAACTGACCGTGTTGAGTCCTGCAGGGAGCATCGAGAATCCAATAAGTAAGAAAAGCCTACTCTAAAGGTTTGCTGCTGTTGCTGCTACTGGGGTGTTTTTTTTGTTTTTTTTTGCTGCTGTTGCTGTCGATTTTGCTGTTATTTTTTGTTGTTGGAGTGGTTGTTGTTGCCGGTGTTGTTGTTGTGGTTGCCGGTGTTGTTGTTGCTTTATTTTTTGTAGTTGTAGTGGTTATTGTTGATTTTGTTTTCGTTATTACTTTTGTTGTCGGTGTTGTTATCAAAGTTATTGTCATTTATCATAAATATTTTTATATTCGTTTTACTAGCTATTATTATTTATATTATTATTAATTATTTTACTATAATGTTTATTGTTATTAAAATTAGTGTTCTATACTAAAGACATCACTTTACAACTGATGATAATACTGATAATAATATATGCCCATTATAAATTGTATTATTTATCATTTTTACTATTATGTTTACTTTTATCAAAATAGTGTCCTATACGAAAATCGTTACTTTGAATTAAAACTAATTATAATATTGAAAATGGTTAATAATAGTTTTATTAGCTTAATTTGCATCAATGTATTATCGTTTTTATCTTTCAGAATTGGATCGGATCGATGGACTCATTACAAACAGATCCAATCACCAAGACCTGTTGCTAGATAACAAGTTACAAAACGCCACATCGTGTCTTACTAATTATCAGCTATATTTTTATAACCCAAAACTAATTTTCTAGTAATGTAAATACGAAAATAGGAGGATAAACAGTGTTACGTCAGTATTTATACTTAAATTATTCAGGTTTTTAACCAGTGCACCGCACAAGCTGTCGCCTGGTATCATTTTCATTGTTTTTATCAGCATTTATTTTTAATATTATTATAACATGAAAACATTTCAATATGCTTGTTTAGCGATATAAGTTACAGTATTAAAAACAATACAGTAATGTTTAATGTATAATATGTCATCATCATCATCGTCATCCTTCCGACCGTAGCCGAGATGGATTTGACAAATTTCAGCGAAGTGTTTTGGTCGGACATCGCCTTGCTGAGCCGAGAGTTTCGAGAGGAATTCCAGTGTCTCTGGAGATAACGTCAGTTTAGGTGAAAGGACGCATGCCTCTTTAGTGGGGGAATACGCCATAGTAGTAAGATATTATTACTCGCTGGCAAACATATGTACCAGTAGTTGTACACTAATTGAAATTTTTTGTGTTCAGTGTTGATGTAAATTTTGTGTTGACCTATGGCACTAACTTAAAAGCTCAATGATCAAACATAGGCCTATCTACATTGCATGCAGTTAGGGTGCTTGCGCGAAGGAAATTCGGATGTTAATTATGAATTAGAATTTGTTTTTGTACAATGAAAACGCTTTTATATCGAAACTTGTTCATTAAATTAAGTGAAAATATTTATTTATGTTCGTTGGAGTATTTCAATTCAATCACAGGTGTAGAATAATAAGTGTATTGATGATATTGGTATATTGGTGATTGTGATGAAAATGCAATGCATCCCTAACTAGCCGTCGCCAATGCACTCTTCACAGCTTCCGCAATAACGCCTTTCCTTCCTATCCCTTGTCACACCTCAAGCTTTGAAACATCCTTCCATATTCCTTTCCCTGGCCTTGTATACTCCCTGCTTATTAACCTCCCTTATAAAGCAAGTTCTCGGACCCAATGAATTTATTTAATATAAATATTTGGTGTCTGAGATATTTGTTTCATTTGAGGGAATATAGTTTGAAATATATACGGTACATATATATATATGTATAGTCATATAT
>NW_022704998.1:716010-725336 GCF_011630105.1 Anneissia japonica | reverse complement strand
ATTTTTTTTTTTTTTTCAAATTGGCAGTTGGTAAAGGCCTAAGTGACAAATCTAAAAGATGAAGCTATGCTGATATTTGTTTTATATTATTTTAAAAATTATATATAATATTTATGAAATAATATAAAACAAACATTATTTAAAAAATATAAACCAAAATCGCAGCAGCAACAAGTAACACATTTTATTTTATTTTTTATTTAAAACATCTTTAGGCAGGATAACATATACAGGCGAGACAGATGTGTATAAGAGAATGGATTACCACACTGACAATACTTTTATTTTATTTATTTAAAACATATTTATACGGGATAGAATTTCAGACAAGTTGTAATAGTTCGTTTTTAAAAATGGTCTTGTTTAAAACAATTATAACTGTTAATTACGGGATAATATATATAATAATATACAGCACTTGCAATGCGCCCTTTTCCGAGGAGCGGGGATAACTACCCCCGGTCATTGGATTAAACGCCTATGGAACACAAGTATTCCATAACGTTGCAGGGGCTACATCAGCGCATTTTAGCATTTAACCCTTTTTTTTGCTATTTTATTATTTATTTAAATAGTTTGGAGATTTTAAATATATCAGTTTTATAACTGAATTTTAGCATAATGACTTAATGTATTAGATAAATGTACAGCATTTAAATAGTTTAAAAATTAATTTTAAAAAATTATTTTTTTTAAATGAATTTTATAATTGGGAGCAATTTTTTATTTATTGAAATCAATTCTTGCTATTTTACTGTATTTTAATATTCGAAGATTCAAAAAAACAAATCATTTCTATTATTTAATTTTACTATTAAGGCCATTTTTACTGCACACCGCAGTTCTATGTAATATTTTACCATGTGATCTTCGATCTGCACATACTTTATGTTCATTATTAATTTTGAGTAAATTATACTGCCTAGTTGATCACGTTTTGAAAAACAGCTGTTTTTATACTGACGAGTTAAAACTACTGAAAAAAAATATGTTGAATAACTAACGCATTGAATGAATGAATGGATTTCTATCTACTCCCACTTTAAGTGTTGGTCTTTAATTATAGGGATTATAATTGGAGACCAAGGTAAGCGGTCACAAAGTCTTTAATCGGAGGGAAAACTGTATTACAGCTTTAAAATAGCCATAACAGGCCCTACAAGTATTTTCAGATGCTTCTTGTTCAAAGATACGTGGGCCTATATATTTGCCTTTTATTTTGGTTTTGTTATCATTGCCATCATTATAATTAATTATACACGATCATTTTTGTGAAATGCGATTTTCTTGGAAAATGGGAAATAACCCCGCTGAGGGTTAAGCTATTAGGGGCCTACTATCTCTCACGTATGTTTAATTTTTTTTTTTTTCAAATTGGCAGTTGGTAAAGGCCTAAGTGACAAATCTAAAAGATGAAGCTATGCTGATATTTGTTTTATATTATTTTAAAAATTATATATAATATTTATGAAATAATATAAAACAAACATTATTTAAAAAATATAAACCAAAATCGCAGCAGCAACAAGTAACACATTTTATTTTATTTTTTATTTAAAACATCTTTAGGCAGGATAACATATACAGGCGAGACCTTACCGCTGTTTTACAATATGGTCCTGCAAAAACACAGTACAATAACAACAACAGAAGTTAGTACAATAAAATAATAGTAAAAATTTTGGTGGAAAACTATACCCCGCCGGACACCAACCCGGTACTTCTGAGTTAAGGTTTGGGGGCCAGGAATTACGGCTCAAGGTTAAGCTTAACTATAACTTAACTACAATATGTTAAAAACTATACCCCGCCGGACACCAACCCGGTATTTCTGAGAAACACATGAATTCTACTTACCGTACGTGATTAGTGGTTTAAATTTCACTAGAAGGAGAGCTTATATATAGGAAGCTAGTTACTTTTAAACAATCCACCATACATAATTTGATTTACTTAACATTAATGTATACAATTGAGTTGAGTAAATAATTGCCATTCATAACTATCTGATTGACTTATACTGTATGGTACGGTAGCTACTTATAGGTCTATATAAGCTTTTAGCATCCATAAAAGTACAAGATATATACTCCAACTGGTGAATCTCGGTAGATGCCCACACACAACTAACACCTTTTGTTGACACAGAGTATATAGTAGACTACACAATCAGAGTGTTGCTGACTACACAATCAGAGTGTTGCTGACTACACAATCGGAGTGTTGCTGACTACACAATCAGAGTGTTGCAGACTACACAATCAGAGTGTTGCTGACTACACAATCAGAGTGTTCGTGACTTCACAATCAGAGAATTGCTGACTACACAACCAGAGTGTTGCTGACTGTGTTTGCTAACTACGATCTGTGTAGTTGATTTACTATCAGGGATTTTCTTAATCCTCGGTAAATAATTTTTTTAATTTCTTTTATTTAAACACAGATGTTTAGGAAAATACATTTGTTTATTCAAATAGATATCCATTGTAAACTAACTACGATCAGTGTAGTTGATTACCATCAGTGACTTTCTTCATATTCGGTAAATCATTCTGTAATTTGTTTTATTCAAACACAGATGTTTAAGAAATAGATCATATCCATCTTAGGCTAGTCTTATTTAAGGATCGCAACAATTAACACATTTCAAATGGAACTGTGTTGTTGAAAATAAATTATAGGGGATGATTTAGCAGACTTCAACATTAAAATAATGTATCTTTCTACCAGAAATTAAGATTTGTGATAAGAACTAAATCATTTTCATATAGTCTGTTAATCAGCATAAACTTAACTAATAATAATAACAATAATAATAATAATAATAATAGTAATAATAATACAATTATAATAAATATTCAGTAATGCATCTAATTAAATAAACAATACTTAAAACAACATGTTTCGACGTGGACCCACATAATTATCAGAAAATGAAAGAGCAGGCCCGGTCAGGTCAAAGTGGCCGAACTCCACCTTTTTAGTTGCCGAATTTGTTAGATGGGGAGCGACTGTGTTGGTTGGGAGAAACTTGTTAGTGGTGAGTGAGTTTGTCAGGGTGAATGATTGTTAGCGGGCGAAATTGTACAACTGGGGGGAGTTTGCCATGGGGCGAGTTGGCTAGGGGCAAGTTAACTGGTTCCTGTCAAAACATGTCACTTATACGTATTTAATAATAATGACAATAAGTTCATGATAAATCAAAGTTTATATTATACTATGTTATTGATAGGAGTATTTTACATTCTTAAACAATTGATATACAATGTTCTGATGAATTGATAACTATACTTTTATCACACAATTGATAAATTACTACATAATATAATTTGATTTTGTGAAATAGTTCAAGAATGGACACGCAAGACCTAACTGATATCTCTGGTGCAAATTTTGATTTTTCATGGAAGTATACATATTTAAACACAAATAGTACAGGTAACCTAATCTGCATATTTATATATTATATACTGAAACAGAATTTTGTTTGTGTTTGGTTAAAACTGCTTGTTGTTTTGTCCCTTTGTCTACTGAGCACATAAAATAAATATAAAAGTCTAGGATTATTAGATAATATCTTCAACTTGAACCTGTTAAAATGCTTCATGCATTTTTTTTTCGAATCCCACAATATATTAATTATGTATGATCATCTAAAAATAATTTGTCTACTTTCAGATTCACTTGCCTCTTGGATATTCGTACGATGCACCATTGAAATTGTTTTCGGAAGTGTTGCTTTTGTTGGCAATGTTTTCACACTCATTGTTGCATTAGCTATGAAAGAAATACGTAAGAAACGTGGTAGTTACCAAATAATAACCCTCGCCATTAAGGACGCTATAAACGGGGGATTATGGGCTTGTGTCAGTGCAATGATTTTCCAAAAAATACATTTTACTATTTTACGTACTTTTTGCATTATATTGAATTTCGTGTGTGTTTCTTCTTCTTTCACAATTATAATGATAGCAGTGGAACGTTGTTTTGCTGTTGTTGCTCCATTTAAGCATAGTTGGTACATTACGAAAAAACGACTGACCATTGTAATAGTCTTGGAATGGTTTGTAACCATAGGCTTAATTATTATGCTTCAATATTTTGGCTGTTAGGCGACATGCTTCAAATATTAAGCAATCAGCCAATATATTTCAGAAAAAGAAAAGAAAGCAAAATGTTGAAATGATAAAGACATTCACATTGGTTGCTGGAATATTTGTCATATGCTACTTTCCGTACAGTGTAATTTCTGAAATGTTCATAGCCACATTTTCATTAGACCTATTAAGGTGTAGAATGATTCTTGAGACGCTTATCCCATTGAATTCAGCAGCGAACATGTTTATCTACTGGTGGCGGATTCCAGAATTTCGAAAGGCTTACATGCAGGCACTGTGTTGTCACAGAAATACACGAGTTCCACACTGAAAGGACCCTACTGTACCCATGAATCATTTGAGTGTGTATTATTTCTGGTTCAATAGAAAATACATGTTCGTATCAGTCACAGAATAATTAATAGTTTCTGAAGGATGTAGCTTTACCGTTTTTGTAGGATAGTCCCATCCGTGTCTTTCGATCTTTAATTATTTATAGTAGTTGTAGTATTAATTAACACATATTAATATTATATAAAATTAATGAATTAAAATTTGCCTATGATAGAGCAAAGATACTATAATAAATAATCCAGCAGCTAGATATGGTTTACGTGCACAATATACTCTACGATTTATATAGGCCACCTGTTTTTTCATGCTCCTGATACTTTCGGCTATACATGTAGCAATGGTAAAATTGTTTCCTCGGGTCCAAAATGGCCGCTTTGAAGTAAAAATATCCACTTTTAGGAAAGAATTCTAACATTGTGTATTTCGGTTACTATTTGTCATAGAGAGTTCATTTGGGTACCAAAATGTTCGGATCGTTTTTATTCCATATAATGAAACATTTTCCTACGAAGATACCAGGAAACATTTATTACCAAACCTCCCCCCACCCCAAAAAAAAAAAACCCCAAAAAACATGTTATTAATGTTACATAATTATATGCATAACCAATAACTTTTTAACCTTTTAGTCAGAAATTATATTTAAAAATACTAATACAGTAGTTCTGCAAAAAATATAGAAACAAACTGTATCATTATTATAATGTTAAAATAAAACCGTTACTTAAATTTATACTATAGGCGTAGGCGCCAAGTAAATGCATTTGAAGTATATTCAATCCTATTATAAAACATGCAACTAATGTAATGCCATCTAGTATCATGTACAAATTAACATTAGGACGAATTAATTATAAGAAAGTAATACTCACGTCAAGTGCCGTAAGTCACTACACAAGGTTTTTACCAATAATTCAATCAATCATTAAATGAACTTAAGTAATCTAAATACCAGTTTTAATTACCACAAAGTGGTCTAATCATATTGATTTTGTAATATGCTTTTCATTCTCTAAATCATTTGATATTATATATCCATCATATAAATTTTGTACAAGTTGTTTGGTATAAATTTCTTATTATTCTACCTAAATACAAGTTTGATATTGTGAATTGAAATATTGTATTTTGTGTATCTTAAAGTTCTGACTTTTTAAGCTTTGTCTAGGAGCTTTCCTCTTTAGTACAGAAGAGTACCAATAAATGATATCGTATACAAAAATGTTCTGTCGTCATTATGTGTGTTGTGGGAGGTTTCCTCTGTTGTAGAAGGGTACAGTTAAATCATATCATACACAATTTGTTTTTTGTCGTCCTCCCTTATCTGCTTTCTGAGAGCATTCCTCTGTTGTAAAAGGGTACAAATAATCATATACTAATGTATTTGTCCTAATGTGCACAGCAGAAGAAAAGCTGGCATTTTCCTTTTGTTTAGAAAGATATAAAATTAGATTGGCTACATAATGGCGATAACCTGGGTCTGGATAACTAATAGATAAAATTCCTCTGGGAGCATCACGTGGATTGGGTCAGTCACAGCCTGCCAGGTTATGTCACAAAAGTGAGTAATGATTTGTGTAGTATTTGAATTAAGAATGAAAACCAATAACCAATAACATGCAAAAAATCACACTAAATAAAAAAAAATTAAAAATGGTAATTATGACGACCACTGTGATGATCGGGATGATGATGATACTGACAATGAAGGTGATAATAATGATGGTGATGATGATGATGATGATGATGATGATGATGATTGCAAGGATAGAGATATTGTAAAATGTTAACCAACTCTCTGTTATTTATAATGATGCGCCGTCTTGAAGCACATAGGATGTAGGCTATAGCAACATTCCACCCAATAAGTTTTAAGGAAAGTAGTCATGAATATAAGAGAAGTAGTCATGAAAATTAATCCAACCAGAGAATCGCGAAGGTTCAGCAGTTACTTTTTGACTTTAGTGGGATCTTCCAAGATTTATTTCTCATTCATACATCAATATCATATATACATTGTAGAAACATTGCATATGACGAATATAATAATCATTATTTACATAGTAATTACGAAGGACTGTTAGCTGGTACCGGTAACAGTCTTTGAATATACAATGTTAATTTTTTTAACAACAGTATAAATAGTCATGGGCCTACACATTTCCCATATCATATTTTATGATATCTGATATTTCTTGTCATTGTTTAAAAAATATTAAATTTTTTTAAATTTTTTTTTAAATATTTTAATTTTTTTAAATTTTTTTTTAATTTGAAGACTTTTTTTTTTTTCAAATTTTAGAACATGTTAATTTGTGCAGACCCAAATATAGTGAATCGAAATCTAAGCAGCACCATGGCATATGTGATACTCCACTTAGTAGGAGTGTAGGGTAGGAGTAAATACGTGTAGAAATACATGATATCGTCAATATCGAGTACCATTCCAGACATCGGAATGCTTTCCGGCGCGTTGCTGCAGGAGGACACTTCAGTAAGAAATTGTACAACATCTAATTTCATAAATCAGTTCTGGCCCGGAATGTGGATGTTGGTATTAGTCAGTAAAATATAAGTAATTGTTAATTTATCATGCTTCAATGGCCCCGACGGTACTCTCGAACTAGGGTCCCTCAAAACCTCAGTATTTACGACACTGATATAGGAACCAAGAAACGTTCTATAACATTGGCCTAAGTAACAGTCACCGAGTAGTCGTAAAACAAAAACGATAAAATGAAACTAGACCATATTGGCCCATTACCACTAGACAACAAAACAATTTTGTTGCACAAAAAAAGAAACGCATATGGGTTTGCTATAACAATAGGGAAACTAATCACACAGTAGCATGGGTGTATAAAGGTTTAACGGTCCAATAACATGTCATCAATGCGGTTAATATGGTCATTTGTAACGAGCAGCAGAACATATTAATGGCCTGGCCATGTAGGAAGGGCTGAATTACAACACATGAGATGAAACACCAACTAGAAACAATGCAAACGTATTCAACTGAATTAACCAACTTCCTTTATCGATAACATAAATATAAACTTGAAAATAGTATGCTAATGTTTGATAATAGTTAAAGGCTTATGATTATAAGATGTAAAAAAGATAATTATGATAATTGTAACGTTGATGATGATAATAATAATAACGAAGACGATAATGCTGATTATGTGATAGAAATGACGGTGATGATGATAGTGACATAAATGGTAAATATAATGATAACGATGACAGAATTATAATAATAATAATAATAATAATAATAATGACAATGATGGTGATGATTACAGTATTGTTGCCGAAAATGGTGGTGGTAACGATTATGATGATGATAATAATAATAATAATAATAATAATAATAATAATAATAATAATAATAATAATAATAATAATACCATTATAATAATAATAATAATAATAATAATAATAATAATAATAATATTAATAATAATAATAATAATAATAATAATAATAATAATAATAATAATAATAATAATAATAATAATAATAATAATAATAATAATAAAAAAAAAATAATAAATAACCTAAAAACGCACCTAAAAACGATAATGATAGTGATGTGTCACAATAGTGACAACGGTAACTCTACCGGTATGTGATGATGATGACGATGGTGGTGGTGATGATGATGATGATGACGACGACGACGACAATGATGGTGTTGAAAATGATAATGATGTTGAAAATAATGATGATGATGATGACGATGATGATGATGATGATAACGAGCACGTTATATTATCACGCTGGAATCAGTCATGTGCAAATAGCCGCTGGTGCTGGTTTTGGTACTGCAAGCCTAAACACACACCAAAAGATTTTTATTTAGAAACGCTTTGCATAGAAACTTATGCATGACATTTAAATTTAGTTTAGTTTAAAGTACGACAAATAGCAGTGGCTACTGTTATATTTCGTGCACAGAGCCAATATAAAACCATTGGCACATGTCACCCCAAGGGACGGCAGTAATTAAAGTGTTCAACTCCGGGCACAAGCGAAGGTTGGCTTTAAATTTCCACAAAAATTTAACAGTCTACATGTAATCAATCGCGTGTCCAAAAATAGTACCAAAAGTCATGTAGTAAAAAACAAATAATTATCTATCGCTTAGTCAAACTTCATTTATACCACTATGAATTGAATCAAATCAAATCAATCCAATCCTGTTGGGTTTGCAAGTGATTGAGTTGTTAATGTATTTGGCAGATTCAGCCTTCCATAGGCATACCTACCGCCACCACCGGTTGTGCCTGATCGGCGGCACGACGACGCATCGACGATACCATATTCTACATGCGCTGAAAAATAGGAGACATTATAAAGACTAAACAATGGCAAAACATCATCCAGATTTGATTTTCTGTAGGAAGCAAGCAGGAGTTGGTAAGTGGAGTTGTTATTAAAATCATCATCATGTAGGGAATGGGCATTCTGTGTCCCCTAGGCCTGCTAGTACTACCTAAAAGACTAGCCCACTCCAGCAGCAGGCCTGGGCCCTAGCTTCGGCCTCCTAGCTAGGTTAGACAGGGGACTCTAGTCGATTTTTGTCGCTCGCCTAGGCCTAAGTAGGCCCTATCTATAACTACTAGCCTACCAATTGTTTAGCCTAGGTCTAGCCTAATTAGAGCCTGGATAGCTCGGCAGCGTTGCTGATTCAGAGTACCCAAACCTAGGTATTTGAAAGGATCGAGAATTGTCAAAACAGAATTGTCAAAACTAAACTTCCAAATTCCATTTTTTGCTGGTGCACACATTTTATTTTTCTAAACTAAGAAGAATACGCCTTTTTCACGAATCGGTAGACATCTTGAAGTGATGACAAACATTGCGAATCAG
>NW_022704998.1:707087-715378 GCF_011630105.1 Anneissia japonica | reverse complement strand
TAACTCTACCGGTATGTGATAATGATGACGATGGTGGTGGTGGTGATGATGATGATGATGATGATGACGAAGACGACAATAATGGTGTTGAAAATGATAATGATGATGTTGAAAATGATGACGATGATGATGATGATGACGACGATGATGATGATGATGATGATGATGATGATGATAACGAGCACGTTATATTACCACGCCGGAATCAGTCATATAGCCGCTGGGTGCTGGTTTTGGTACTGCAAGCCTACACACACACCAAAAGATTTTTATTTAGAAACGCTTTGCATAGAAACTTATGCATGAAATTTAAATTTAGTTTAGTTTAGAGTACGACAAATAGCAGTAGCTACTGTTACATTTCGTGCACAGAGCCAATATAAAACCATAGGCACATGTCACCCCAAGGGACGGCAGTAATTAAAGTGTTCAACTCCGGGCACAAGCGACGGTTGGCTTTAAATTTCCACAAAAATTTAACAGTCTACATGTAATAAATCGCATGTCCAAAAATAGTACCAAAAGTCATGTAGTGAAAAACAAATAATTATCTATCGCTTAGTCAAACTTCATTTATACCACTACTTGAATTGAATCAAATCAAATCAATCCAATCCTGTTGGGTTGCATGTGATTGAGTTGTTAATGTATTGGGCAGATTCAGCCTTCCATAGGCATACCTACCGCCACCACCGGTTGTGCCTGATCGGCGGCACGACGACGCATCGACGATACCATATTCTACATGCGCTGAAAAATAGGAGACATTATAAAGACTAAACAATGGCAAAACATCATCCAGATTTGATTTTCTGTAGGAAGCAAGCAGGAGTTGGTAAGTGGAGTTGTTATTAAGAATCATCATCATGTAGGGAATGGGCATTCTGTGTCCCCTAGGCCTGCTAGTACTACCTAAAAGACTAACCCACTCCAGCAGGCCTGGGTGGGCCCTAGCTTCGGCCTCCTAGCTAGGTCAGACAGGGGACTCTAGTCGATTTTTGTCGCTCGCCTAGGCCTAAGTAGGCCCTATCTATACTACTAGCCTACCAATTGTTTAGTCTAGGTCTAGCCTAATTAGAGCCTGGCTAGCTCGGCAGCGTTGCTGATTCAGATTACCCAAACCTAGGTATTTGAAAGGATCGATAATTGTCAAAACTAAACTTTCCAAATTCCATTTTTTGCTGGTGCACACATTTTATTTTTCTATTTAAAAGAGAACTAGCAAATGATTTTTTGTTTTAGAGAGGATTTTTGATATGCCATTAGTAATAGAATCAACCTTAAAATCGTTTTTTGGCCTTTTTTTAATGAAGTTATAGGCAATTATATACGATTTTACTATGACGTCACTGGCGAAAGAGTAACAAAAGATAGTGTAAATAGCGCCGCATAGGGTATCCGCTGCGTACGATCTTTGCGTGTACGCTGTAACCATGGCTGTAAATTGTGATTGTTACAGCATGCAGGCAATGATCGTACGCGGCGGATATCCTACGCGGCACTATTTACACGGTCTTTTGTTACTTTTTCGCCAGTGACGTCATGGTAAAATCTTATATAATCGTCTATAACTTCATAAAAAATAGCCAAAGAACGATTTTAAGGTTGATTCTATTATTAATGACATATCAAATATCCACTCTAGAACAAAAATCATTTTGCTAGTTCTCCTTTAAACTAAGAAGAATTCTTCTTCATTGAACAAGGTAGGGCCACATACTATCTAGGCTTCCTAATCCTAGGCTTATTACTACTAGGCCTAGACATTGTTAAAAGTAACAGTGCTCTGTTGTACTGTAGTAAATAAAAATAACTGGAAAGTACAGTATTAATACTATTTAATAGCATTTCTATGATTTCTTTGTCTTGATTACCTTCCTTTTCCTTTGTTTTTTTACTCACTTATTCCTATACAATTTAAATGGCTTTTAATGGTTTTTATTGTTTATTAAAAATTGTATAATGAAATTGATTGTACGTAATGCACAATGTAGCCCTTTTAGCAATTTAATAATTTTATAATGAATTATTCTGAATCTGAATGTTCCAGTATTAATTATTGATTGTCCAAAGCGCCTTAAAGGTTATTTCCGGGCATCTAGGAAACAAACATTTTGCGAGGGCATGCCCGCCAGACCCCCCAGGTTAGTGTCGACTAGGTTAGTAGTTTGTCGCCTAAGAAATCTCTATTGTTTCCTTTCTAGCTATTGGCCGCTTATGTGAAAAGTGTGATGGCAAATGTGTCATTTGTGACTCATATGTACGCCCATGTACATTGGTCCGTATATGTGATGAGTGCAACTATGGGTCATATCAGGGAAGATGTGTGATCTGCGGCGGTCCCGGTGTCTCTGATGCGTACTATTGTAAAGAGTGTACTGTGCAAGAAAAAGATGTGAGTGTCATACTTCAAAATATTATGGACTTTTTAAAATTATTTTCAAAAGTACTTAGTACGCTTATACTATTATTATATGTACTGTAAAGCCCTTTTGTGGCATTTTATTTTTGCATTGGCAATGAGGTAATATTTTCTTTATTTTCAAGTTACAAAGCCCTATTTAATAATGACAAGTTTTCATGCTCAATTTGGGTTTGAAATTTTCTTTATTTTTGTTTGTGTTGCAAACACCCTTCGCTAGATGCGAACAAGCTTTGACGCAAATGATGCAATTGTTTAAAAGATAAAGCGAACAACTCCTCTTAAGATTTTCATGCACCCTTAATTCTCGCGATCATTTATTTAACATGAACATGAAAAAAGTATATAACTTGTGGTAGATAATTGTAGTAAGGTTTTATAACTGATGATTAAGCCATTGATATTAGATTTACTTTTGTGTGTTAGACCATGGAGGTATTATTGAGAAGGAGATCACTCGGCAACAGATCCCTTTGACGCGACAAACCTATCTGTTCCCCGCTTTTGGATCGCGCGCAGGCGTATTACCCAGTAATTCACATTTTTTCGTTAGCAACAACTTGGCAACGACATGCATTTATACGCTTCCAGCTGAGCAGTTGTGCAATAAAACGTTTGATTTTAACCCCATTAAATATCTTTATAATGAACAATGTTCCCCTGATTAGATTTTTTCAGGCTTTTGGTATGCTATTATTTGTATATTTCAGGAACGGATTCCGTAAAATATTTATGTTAAAATTACTTATGTGTTCATTATAATTTTGTCTAAAGATTGACTGGTTCGACTATAAAGCTAAGTCAGCGTAAAACTGAAAAATACTCAGATTTTGGATTCATTTTTCGAATAGTTAACCCTCGTTAACCCTAAAATGCCTTAGTTTATTATAATCCTTAATCATTTATTAATTAAAATCTGTTAAAATTAGAATTGGCGAATTTTAGCCAATTTATGAAAATTGAAGTTGAAATATACTATACTTTTATAGGTCATGTAAATGTTCCATTAAATTCGAAACTTTTCTTTGTGGAAAATATTAATATGTTTGATATTTTATGAGAGATAAATATATCAGCTTCAAAATAGAAAAGATTGCGCAGCCATAGTGATTGACAGTATGTAGTGCGCATTGAGAAAAGAAGGTGCTCTCCAATGTTATAGTGTTAATTATTTACCGTATAATTGAAGCATAGTTATTTAATGATTTACTGTATGTTATCTGTATATATGTAAAATTTTAATCATTGAAGATTTTTGATTACCTGCATCCATGTTTTTTAACAATTCAGTTTGAAAGTAGATAGTTCTGAAAAGAACTGTTGTTGTTGGTTGATAATATCTTGACATTTAGATTTTGAGTTTTGATGCAGCTATAATTATCAATATTGTTAACCTGTTAAAATCTCTTCTCTTGTTTCCTTTTTAGCGAGATGGATGTCCAAAGATTGTAAACCTTGGAAGTGCGAAGACTGATCTGTTTTATGAACGCAAAAAATATGGATTCAAGAAGAGATGATGTTGGAGAAATATCTGAAACTTTATTTATCTTGAGTTGGTTGCATCACATTTTTGACCAATTTTGCTTTCTCTTGGATGTGGAAGGTATATCGTAAAATTTAAGGAACAACTGTGCTGTAGGATATGAACTCTGAACTCAAAAGCATGTGACATGCCTAAATATGGTCACGGTGACATCACATTGTATAGGCACATTATAACTGTATCTGGACACAGGACTGTATACTACTGAATGATCATTAATGAAATTTTATGTTTTGATCAGAATTGTCTAAATCTGAGTATGCAGTACGCTACATACATCGTATGTACACGTCTCCCTCCAATTAAAGACCACTTTTGGGACCTGGGTTCCCATGGTGATTAGCATCTTTGGTCTCTTAAATTAGAATAATAAAGATAAAAGATATTTGTTAATATGCGACCACAGAAAACGTGATCTTTAATTAATAGGTGTACAGTACTGTATTTAATTAAAGGGAGACATCCACTATTACATAAGCAATATTCACACACACCTACCCACACACACACCATTTAACGGTTAACAGGCTCCAAATTAATAACACACGTTCTTCACTATTGCATTCATACAAGAAAATCCCCCATCCAGATATCAAGAAAAATTATTGTTTGATTACTGAATACTGACCAATAGAAAATTGGAAATGTGTACATCTGATTTAGTTAATGATTGAAATGAGGTCAGCTTGCTATCCCATAGCACTTACTAACCAATGTAAATGCACTTCTTGGGAACAGTTAGACGTAACCAACCAGACGTTTTCACACATGTGTTTACGGTTCGGGCTAACGGTTAACTCCCGATCTATGTGAACGTAAGTGTAAACTATTGAGTTTAAAACCATTTTGTTCTGCATTCCCATGTGCATTAACATCTTATACTCGCTACCAGTACCTGATACTTGGATTTTATGTGAAAGACCACAAGAGTACCCAAATATTGTTGGAATAAATTTTTTTAACTTAAAAAATACACTATTTACGAGTGTTATTCTTTTGTTATGGGTATTTTTCAAGAAAAAGATCAGAATTCTGCTAAGTTTGAAATCAATCGGACTTGCCACACTTTAGTTATCGTGGTAACAAACAACATGTGTGAATGCTATGCTATTTGCTCATTTGCGTAATTAATATTTCACCAATCAGGGAAATTATGCTAGTTAACACAAAATACAGTCAAGTCTGATTGATTTCAAACTGCAGAATGCAAGATGGTAAATTATCTGTGTTGGTAAATCATCAACTTCACGCCAGAAAATTTTCGGAAACACCGTCAGAAATGGAATTCTATGGCATACCTACCATCTCGCACGTGCGGGACAGTCCCACATTTCAAAGTGATTTTGGATGAAACACGCATTTTGCAGAAACACGTGTGATCCTAAATTTGTCGTGCATTTAGCACAAAATCTATTGTGTCTAATGAATTATCACGAATTCAAGGGAAATTGTATTTAAATTTAGAAGAAATTGGTTTTATTAAAAATATAATAACGGTCATGCAGTAGCTTGAGTCAATAGAGAGTATATATTTATTAGAGAGTGAATATTTATTTCACTAACGCGTTACTAAAAATTGATCAGTGAAATGTTGGTGTAGGTCTACATAGTTCGGGTGCTCAAACTCAAATTGTATGTGGCTTTATCAAACAATATTTTTGCTTTTGTGTACCCAATATTGCCAACAAACACTCACTGAAATCGTTTTAAAACAGTTTTAATGCTCAGGTCGTCGAAGCACCGGGGGCCACGCCCCCTCGACCTGAGCCTGTCCCCGCCCCTGAATCCTCCTTCCCCCTCCCCCTGCCAACTGGTGTAGTCACTCACGCATTTGAAAACTCTCAGGTTGGTAACTAAAGCTGCGTGTATTCACCTCCAAATTGGCTGATTAAAATGCACGTTCATATTCTTATAATAGTCAAATACACGAATAGAACTTTTTAGTTTCAAGTGAGATTCAGGAGACTAGAAAAGTTCGGCGATGGAGTTTGTCTTGTGTTTATAGATAGAGAATCAACGTAGTAGATAAATAATTGTAATTTTTTATGGTATACTCTTAATAATTTATTGTTTTCTACATTTTCATAAGTTAATAGTTTTAGTTGTTACAGAAGCTCTTGTGGTTTTGGGGTTTCTTTATCAGCCATTTTCTCTAAAGGTTACTGATTATACTTGAAGTTTGCCGTTTTCCACCCCAAGTCCGGCTCATTCTGATCACATGTCGATGGTGAATCCGTCTGGAAAACACCACCCTGATTTCCAACGACCTCAGAATAATACATCGGACTTATCGGAGATCGTGGTGTAATACTTCTTTTTGGCGTTGTCTCTCCCTGATTCGCTAGACCTCGATCATACGATGTTGGGTAACGTGGAGAACTGGGCGATAGGCTTTCGCTTTGAGTGGTATCTCGTTGGAATTTCCGTTCTTTAGTTTCCAGCGCACGTGTGCGCACTCGCTCAGTTAGTGTGCGTAAAAGTGTCTTTGTGTTTTCTAACACTACAGGGTCGGATATCTCTCCTTCGATTTGGGCTTCCAAATCGTCAGCTTCTTGTTTTAAAAGCGCTTCTTGTTGGTTACAAAACGCAATCACCATCTGCATCAGTTGGTTGGACGTCCTTGTGAGAAATAAATCCCATTGCTTGATGAAATTTGCGTCGCAGTTTCCAATCGATGGCTCGAGTTGAATCCGAAGTCCTCTCGGAATTATACCCGACCTAATGTACTGACTTAATGTATACTTATGTAGCGAATAGCGCACCTGTTTGTCAAGAACCTTGCGAAGTTTTCTGAAGGTGTCTTCGGCGACTTTCGGCACCATGGTGTCGCCTGTTGAGCTAGTTGCCTGTCCTGTTTGCATGTTTGTTTTCCCTTATAAACTTCAAAGCGTTTTAGACAAGTAACTTGGTCAAAATGTTTGCCCACTTCGATGGAAATAAGATGTTAAGAAGCGCCAGAATCGGACACCTGCTCAATAAGCCATAGGCCTAGTAACTCTTCAACAATAAGGGCACACACTGAGTTAGTTTCAGATTCACGAATTGTCATGGTGATAGAAAAACAAGTACGCTACGTTCCCAAGCATAGCGCTATTTCCATGGAAGCAAGCTTGACGCGTAATTATTGGAACCAGTGAGACGCGCCTTTAACAACACGGATAAATCCACGTCTTTTTAGTGTGCAGCAATACGGAAAATTCCCGAATTTATATTATAAATAGCCATCGGAAGCACTTTGCAAGTGGTATGGCCATTAAGAGCGGGCTGGGGAGGGGTAAAACATGTTTGGCTGTTAAACAAACCCACTACGGGTAAAGGATGTAAAACTAGGCCTAGTGGGGTCAGGACCCACATCAGGCCCACCATTGTTGGTGAGCATTTTTGGCACTTTTTTGAATGCCCGGAATTCAGATTCTATGTTAACAAATAAATAATTTGAAAATACAGAATTTTATATACTTTTCTTAAAAATCCATCTAATTGTTGAATATTTATTTTCTTAGTCTTATTACCTTACTTATCATTTACTCTTTTTTCCATGTCTTTTTTACCTTTACCTTTATTTTCTTTCATACTTACGACCTGTCTCTCATTACTTTTGCTTCCCTGTAATTTCATTCTTTAACCTTTTCTTCCCCTACCCCCTTTTCCTACTTTCATTTTTCTACTTCTTTTCATGTTTCCCCGTTCCTTTTTCTTTTCTTACCTTATATTTTCCTTTTCTTTTCTTTCCACATTTCTACTTATTCTTTCCTTTCTTTTCCTTGCCAAACCTCCTCATTTTCTTTCTTTTTCTTAGAAATCCACCATGCGCTTTTTTTTTTGTATTGTAAGTAAACTTCACCTATTTTTTTCAATCCTAAAGTTGAGTAATCAAGATTGATTTTTGATCTAGCGCACTCGCGCGTGCCAACACCAATGACTTTGAAAATCGAATAAAAATAGAAAAAAATATATATAATTTCGTAGATTTTTATTTTTCTTGTCGACTAATATATATCAATATATATACATATATATATAGTCTTTTAAAAATCATTTAAACAATATATAATTTTAACTCTTTTTACTCTCTTCTTGACAAAATATGGTATCAAAATTTTACTGATTTTCATTTTTCCTCTTCCCTTTTTGTTGTTAGTTTTCTTTCATTTTGGTTTCTCTTTTATTCGTTTTACTTGTGATCCACTTGTGATACCAGTGCTACGTCACTGAAAGTGTTATCACACAAAAGACAGAAATAAATAAATAAATAAAATATATATATATATAAGTATATATACGACTATATACTACCATAGGGGGAAACGATAACAATGGAAAGGG
>NW_022704998.1:680980-707077 GCF_011630105.1 Anneissia japonica | reverse complement strand
ACTTAAAAAAGGGAAATGAACGTTTGTTGGAAATCACGTCTGTTCAAATCTGGCGAAGCTGGACGCTTTTGAAGTTTGAAACCGGGCCTGTTTTGTTTTGTAAGTGACGTGTAGGGATCACTGGGGTCCAACTTAAAAATAAGGGCGGTGAACGTTTGTTGGAAATCACCTCCTCTAGCTCTATTTGTACAAAATTTCGTGCACGTCTGTTCAAAACTGGCGACGCTGGCCACTTTTAAAGTTTGTAAAGTTTTGGTAACGAACAAGAACAAGAATAGCAGTGAGACTCTGGGTCAACAAACAAAAGATTGAGAAGTACTGTAGTGAATAAATAATTTTTTTGACTTGATTCATTTGATCCCTTTAAATGGGATTCATTGAATTCTTAAGGGTTTTTTTTATTTTTTTTTTTCCTGTTTTTCTATTTTTTGTTTTGTTTTGTTATGTTTTGTTTGTTTGTTTGTTTGTTTGTTTGTTTGTTTGTTTGTTTGTTTGTTTGTTTTTTTTTTTTTTTTTTTTTTTTTTTTTTTTTTTTTTTGGCACGGACGTTTTCTACCAAAAGAACTGAGACGAGACACTTGGTTAAGGGCCTACTGGCAATCCTGTTCTGGGAGCGCATTTTTGGTAAAATGTTGACTATTTACACATGTGATCTTTATTTATATCGTGGGTTGTTTTCCAAGAAAAACAAGTGACAATTATATTCATTTGAAGACATTGGTAAGTTGCTTTGGAATCTACAATTTTGTTCAATAATAAACATGGAATATTTCAAGACACCGGCTTTAATGTAAGTAGAGAGCAGTTACGGTTTTAAAGACAATAGTTTAGATCGAACCATGTGCACATGGTAAGTAGGCTAGGCTAGGCGGTTGTCGAGCGTTGTTTTACAACACCTTCTTTCAGTATGGTTCGCGACCCACGGAGATGTTTATGGGTCACATGGATCACCTCTTCAGGTTGTATTATTTGCTAATCCTTTCTGAAAGTAGTGTTAGGGTGGTATTTATATTGTGATTTTGTTTTGTTTCTATTTCAATTTATCACATGAGTAGTAATATTAATAAACGTTGATGGTAGTACTAATTGCTTAGACATTATTGAATAGGATAGTCTATTCTTTCACTAACTCGGCCCAAGTCAACTCGGTCCCAAGTAGTCAACTCGGCCCTAAGAGGTCAAATCGGCCCCAATTTCTGTATATTTACTTAATATTTACCAAAAGATATTTGATTGCAAAGCCAAAATTATAGTGTTTTATATCGTTGCCTTTGTTATATCTTTACAATACAATGAGTAATTGCCTTTCAAAGTTATTTGTGCATACAGTATATTGTTTAATGGAATGAACTATCAACATAACATAAATAAACCATTTGTTGACCACTTCCAGAACTAATACTTTGGGACATGATTATTAAGACATTAAAACTGTTGATCTATAGTGAAAAACAAATTTAGATTTTTAGGCAATTTTTTGGGCTCCCTTATTTTCTCATTTATTCAATACTAGCCTGTGTGACAACTTAACCATTTTGCCACGACTATATAAAAGATAATGAGAAACGAATACCATATGTATACAGACTTTAGAAACACTTCAGTAGAGAAAACCAATATTTATAGACCTATCCTTAGGTATATTTAAATATATGTACATTATATAATATACTTAATACATTTTAAATATACATATATACATTTATATGTAAATTATATATATTTATATACATTTAAATATATATATAGGCATATGTATATGTTATATGTATATAAATCATTATATAATAGGTAAAATCTAAACCATCATTTATATATAAGTATAATAGGAAACGAATACTATATAGCAATATGGACTTCAGAAAAACTTCATTGGAGAATAATTTCAGTATATTTAAATATGCCTAGTATATATAAATATATGTAATAATGTATATTTGATATGCCTATAAATCAGTATGTTCATATCGTTATTATCAATAGTTTTTGTTATGCTTTTTTTATTATTATTATTTTAATATTAACTTGGGGCTGAGTTGACTCGAATTCAGTACTTAAACCCTAACATAGGCAAGTTTGAGTTTTAGCCGGCATGATAAACACTTTGTAATAAGAACCTTAATAGGGTGAGTGGTGGCTGAAAGTTGTTAAAAGGTATAAAGTAAAAACTAACCAATATAATTCTATAATAAAGTGGAAAAAATGAAGTGGGAAAAAAAAAAACGAAAACCAAGTTCACTGCGTAGTGAGACATAAACTGTGTCTGCAATGGTAATAGCGAGGTACATCGTGAATCATTGTGTGCCATATGAGCTGACCTTGCATAGGAAAGTGCATTTTCAGTTTATTGCGATTCAATGACTGAAAGCAAAAATTGCTCATGCATATCACAGTAGTTTTGAGTTTAACCTAGATGAAACTGGTTTAAGCGCTTTAGAAAATGCAAATTGTGTTTAACAACTTAATCAAGTGTCAACAAAAAATCTTTAAATGGTCCTCATAATCCACACCCTACTGCGGATCATCACCAAAATTGGATCATTTCTTCATTTCACCATGAAAAACTATTCTGCAAAGTGTCATTTTTACCAATCTATAACTGAAATGTAAGCAATTTAAATGACCCTCAAATTTACACCCGAACCTGGATCGTCCCCTACACATAATAGTATCTACTGTAACTTGGTTAAACTTTTTCTGAATGTTTTATTCAGATCAGTTGATTCTTTTAGAAATATTTTGTCTGGGATGTTTTCCTTTAAATGGTGCTCAGATCCACACCATACTGCTGATCATCACAAAAAAATTTATTAATTTTTTTGCAAGACCTTTACAAAGTACAGGTATTATAGAATGTTTCATTTAGACCCATTCGTTTTTTTAAAGAGATATTTACAGTAGGTCTGGGTCGTCAAAAATTGAAAAGACCCTTCAATTTACACCCTTCAATGGATAAGTCACTAACACATAAAAATTTTATTGCTTGTAACTTGATTGAACTTTCCCACAAGTTTCATTCACATCAACTGACTGGTCTTTGAAATATCTGGTGTTTGACCTTAAATCCCTTTAAATAGTCCTCACACGCACACCCCGCCATAGATTGATCCTAAATATTAGGAGGTACATCCTTGATATATGGCCTATGCTTCAGCAAAGCACAGAAAAAAAGTGACCAAAGTGACGGCAAGAAAAAAATAGTGCAAAAAGATAGGAAATATATGCAAGAAAAAAGAAAAAAAAAATCAGAACAAAAACAATGACTTTTCCCAGTACTGCTGGGAAAAGCCAATAATAAAAAATAACAAAATTGTATTTACAGTACACTTATAATCATTCAAATCCATTTCGGCCTGGTCAGCCTTTTAGTTTGTTCTCCTCCTGCTTTGTTTTGATGTTTATATTGATGTGATTTGTGCTTCTACTGTTTTCTTCAATGTCAGTTTTTTTATTGTATCTTTTTACCAATTTTAACATTGATTTTATGTAAAAGATTAATTTTACAATTCAGTTTTTCTGTGAAGATGATTTTATTAATAAATATACCATTATGAATGAATGATATTTACTGGGAAATAAGATTTTGATTAATATTTATACCACATTTGGCTCTGTTTTTAGCCAACTGGATGCAGTATCAAGTCCATAAAGTGAAACAGGAGTTTTTGTCTAATACGCCATAGCCCCTGAAAAAAATGACAATTTTAATGTTTTAGAGGCTTATATTTTTTCTCCCCGATGAATTTTGGTTTTTCTTTTTTTCTGTAGTCTGGGTTTTTTTTTTGGGGGGGGGGGGGGGGGGGGGGGGGGGAGGAAAGGAAAAATCCCTCCGGTAGTGCCACCACTGGCAATTGAAACAAATGAATGGACCACAAATTGAAATTGGATCATCAGACCTTTAAAACCTTGCAAATACCAGGAACTATGTAGACTTTGTAGACGGCGCAGTGGCAAAGCCTATCAACGGCGGACAAGCGTAATAGATACTGTAGATGCACTCCCCCCTATACTGTACTGTAGATATAGATGATAAATGTACTTTGTTCTAGAACATTTCGCAAACTCATGTATGCATATCTCAGGTGGAAATATTTGAATATTCTACAACATGAAATCTGGTTTTTCTTTGTCACAACCCTAACCTTAACCCTAACCCTTACCAGTCATGAGCTCATTTTGCTCCGAACTTTTGCACTCAAAATACTGGTTGCTTCTGTCATCATTGTAATCGTCATAATTATTATCACCATTTAGGCGAGACTTTTTTAATACCTCGTTTAGTGAACCCGTCTTCAATAATTACGAATAATGATTACGAATAAAAACAAAATTTTATTTCTGGCCAATTATCGCACCCGCCACCATAAAAAAATGTAAATTAAAAAAAAAAAATTCAAGTGTTTCTTTATTTCTATTTTGCCCGCCGCTACCTTGAAATCTCCAAAAATAAGATGTACTTATTCCATCCCATCTACACTGTCTACATTTACAAATAAAATTTTATTTTTATTTTCTCCTGTTTGAATGTTTTTGGCTAAAAAATTGCTAATAATATACCAAAAGTTTATTTGGATTTCGTTTTTGCAAAACAAGGTATAAATAAAGTCCTATTATAAGATAGTCTATAATATAGTTTATATATTATAAGATAGTCTATAATATAGTTTATATATAAGTTATCCTCATTTTTTTGTACTTTAATAGAATCATTCTGCTAGGTTTGTCACATGACCAATAGTGGGTATAAATTTTAAACAGACATCTCCAGTGGCGTTCTCAGTAATTAGGAAATAATGGCTTCTTTGGATTGTTTCTTCTATAAGGTACATTATAGTTGATGTTGAATTTATTGTTTGTTGTTGGAATACCAGTAAATTATACCAAATTAATTGGTATAGTTTGTTATCATTAAATGTTACTTTTCCTTTAAATTATGTTAGGATTTTTCTTCCTGTATCATTGTTGTTGCTGGGTACCTTGGTCAATGTATTTAAATTCCCATAATATCACATCATGTTTCCAAAAGATTTATAGATTAATTAGGCATATGTTTTAATAATGATAAAGATTTTATCTACTGTATTTGTTTTATTATCATTTATTTTTGCTGTAACCTGGATCCATCACTGTTATTACTTGCATTTTTTGAAAAGATTTTTATATATTTTTTTTCGAAGATTGTACCATTATTGCTTATTTTTAACTGTTTATTATTTCAGAATATAAAAAATATTGAGTTTACCTAAGCCATGTGCAAAGCAAACACAAAACGTTTGCGAACGTTGTGGTTAGGTATGTCACAAAATAACGTTCACACAACGATGTAAGAACGTTTAAACGTTGTGAGGTTGTGAAATTAGGTTATACAGCATACATACAGTATGTGGCCAAGAAAAGCCAAACCAGTCAGTGGTTGCAAAAATCAAATTATTTTTAGTTATTAAAAATGAGATTTTAAAAGAATCATTTAAATCCGACATTTCCTCATGAAGTTTAATACAAGCATAAAAAATTAAAGAACAATATTAATATAGAAATCAGCCTTTCAAAGTTTATGAATTCAGGCATTTCTCAGGCAAAGATTATAATCAAATCGTTAAAAATTGTTGTTTTAACATTGATATAAATGGGAAAAATAACCGCAAGCATGATAAAAGTTAGTTTAGTTCAATAAAATAGATTTCAAAAATGTTGGGCGAAAGGTGGGGGGGGGGGGAAGTAGGGCCGATCGAGACAACACTATCCTAGGTGTTCAGACACCCAAAAATAACATTTGAGTTGAGGTGTTCTGGGTTATAATTTTTTTCTTTTTCTTTCTTTTATTCTCTTTTTTTTTTACCTCCCATCCCCCACCAAACTCCGCCCCTGTATGGTTCTATAAAATAACATTTTTAGGCCACCAGCCTAGAGGCTCGCTTTGGGATGATTTTGGTACCATCACATGCCCCTCCAAACATTTTGTGCATCCCCTACCTGATCTCCTACACCCCCTCCCAAGTCACAGTCAAGTAGTTAAAAATCACCTCCAAATTTTTTCGAGTTAGCACTCATCAAACTGATTATGGAGCCCCTATGCGCCCCAACAAACACCTCCACTACCATCACGTGGTGAATTACATTATAAAATCCCCCCCCCCCCCACCTCTACTCTCAAATCATTTCGCTGCCATTGGCCTTCCAGGTAGTTCCTCAGTCCTTGGTTAATTTAATTATCAAAAGCCACTATCAATTATCCTGCAACTCATTATGTTCGATATAGTCTTCGTCTTTAGCCCTATGTAGAGGAAATTCAAATTTACATACTGTACTCATATTTCCCATATTTACATGGCACTTTTTTGTAAATAAATTGAATATTTTTTATTGTAATTTGTAAAATTATTACTTATTTCTAAATAATCAATATTTCAGAATGAAAAAAGTTGTGTGATCTTCAAGCCATGAGTAAACAAGCACTATGCACCTTGCAACAGGTAAGGAAATGATTTTCTAATTCTAAGAAAGTGAATATTATTTGTTAATACTTACAATTAAAGTACCAGGTTTAAAAGCAATTCTTAATAAGATATAAAAACAGAATAAATTTCTTACTATATTTATTATCTACAACAGTATTTCATTTATATAAAAATATAGTCTGGTATAAAATTTTGGAAAAATAATATTGCAGCGCTTCGTATCTGTATTAAGAAAGACGCAGATATATTGTTACTGACCAGATTAGACTTAGATTCCTTAAAAAAAATTTATTTTATAAGTTGATTTGCTTCTTTAAATCTGTTAATTAAATACTAGTTAATTGATTGTGATCATGGAAGTAATATTACAGTAACTTGATAACTAATAAAATTCACCTAAGCTCGTGAAATATCCATAGCTTCCTTGGCGGCCTCTGGCCACCAGCCTAGAGGCTTGCTTTGGGCAGATTTTTGTACCATCACGCAGATTGCGTATGTAGGGGGTGCGCACGCCCCTCCAAAAATTGCATGCATCCCCTACCCGATCTCCCAATCCCCTGCCCGATTTTCGAATCACAGTCAAGTAGTTAAAAATCCTTAAAACCACCTTATTTTTTTGAGTGCCCATCAAACTGATCATGACCCTCAATTACCCTATGCGCTGTCAAGAAGGACCCTCATTTCGAGCATCCTAGATATCCACTGCCAGCACGTGGTGAATTACATTATAAAATCCCCCACTCTCCCCTCCCCCTTCTACTAGCATATTCAAAAGTTGTTTTTCTTGTTCAACAATAAGTCTGTGTATTATGTATCTTGTAAATGACTGCTGTCATCTTATAAAGTAGATGAAATTATTGTAATACTTGCAGTTATTTAATAGTGTAATTGCACTATCATAAATTCTTGTTCTCTATATTTTCCAGGAAAACACAGGCACATGTGTATTGTGGATTTGCGAAGACAAGCATTAAGTAAGAGTTTGTTATTGCATGAAGCAGATAAACAATTGGATGTCCAGTCAGATTTGTTGGAAGCTTGGATAACTGGGGCAAACCAAAGCTGTAAAGAAGGTTGAGCAAAGAAATGCATTGTGGGAAATCAGGACTGATTAGTTTGAACCCTGGTAACTGAACCTCAGCAACATCAAAATGTGAGATAAAGCGTGGAAGTCAAATTTTAACGTATAGAAATGAAGTAATGAACTTTGAGAAACAGACTACAATAATTTGTTTAAATTATGTAGTGTACAGTATACTGGTACTTGAAGCTTAGTGAACTCTGATGTATGGAGATGAAGCAGATAAATTGTGGAAAGTCTAAACCACAACAGACATTTGTTGTGCATTCATAGAATGAATGATTATGAATTGAAGTACTGTTTGCCAAGTGAAGTTTGTGATTTATTAAGTAAAGTAAGTGTTGACCTTTCAAAATGCTGAAGTTTTTGACTGATTCTGGATCTAGTTAAAAATAGAATGTTGGTCCGATTCAGAACTTAATTTAAAAGTTTTTGAATTTTAGTTTTTGTTGGACCAATTCTGGTCTGTAGTGTAAATTATTGATCCTATTGTGGACTTACAGTAGTTAAAATGTTGGTCCAATTCCGGACTTGGTTAAAATCCTGGACTTGGTGTAAAATATTGGTCCAATTCTGAACTTTAGTGTACATGTATGGTTGAGTTTTATTCTGGACTTAGTTAAATTAATGTAAATTGTTGGTCCTATCTTGGACTTAGTGTAAAATCCTGGACTTAGTGTAAAATATTGGTCCAATTCTGGACTTTAGTGTACATGTATGGTTGAGTTTTATTCTGAACTTAGTTAAATTAATGTAAATTGTTGAGTCCTATTCTGGACTTAGTTAAATTAATGTAAATTGTTGAGTCCTATTCTGGACTAAGTTAAAATTCTGGACTTTAATAGTGTAAATGGCTGAGTCCTATCCTGGGACTTAGTTAAATTAATGTAAATGTTGAGTCCTATTCTGTACTTAGTTAAATTAATGTAAATTGTTGAGTCTTATTCTGGACTAAGTTAAAATTCTGGACTTTAATAGTGTAAATGGTTGAGTCCTATACTGGGACTTAGTTAAATTAATGTAAATTGTTGAGTCCTATGCTGGACTTGGTTAAATTAATGTAAATGGTTGAGTCCTATTCTGGACTTAGTTAAAATTCTGGACTTAATGTAAATGGTTGAGTCCTATTCTGGACTTAGTTAAATTAATGTAAATGGTTGAGTCCTATTCTGGACTTAGTTAAATTTATGGACTTAGTGATAATGGTTGAGTCCTATTCTGGACTTAGTTAAATTTATGGACTTAATGTAAATGGTTGAGTCCTATTCTGGACTTAGTTAAATTAATGTAAATGGTTGAGTCCTATTCTGGACTTAGTTAAATTAATGTAAATGGTTGAGTCCTATTCTGGACTTAGTGTAAATGGTTGAGTCCTATTCTGGACTTAGTTAAATTTCTGGACTTGAATAAAACTAATTGCAACACCATATTCATTGTACTACAACTCTTTTGTAGCGTTCTGTATTTCAAACAACACATACAATCCAATAAATGTTAACGAAACTTTTTTTGAAAATTTCGGCAGCATTTCGCGCATTAAGACAGTTGGGATTATCCAAGCGGAAGCGATCGCCTATGATAGGCGATCGCCACGCGTGGAACCTACGCGCCACCCACCACCCTTGGCCCCGCTGAAAGATATATATGCCTCTCAGAAGTTGTTCTGGACTTGGTGTCAGTTTTGCAGTTTTCTTGAGTTTTGCAGTTTCAAGTTGATTGCAATGAATATTCATCATTTTCTGCCTGCTAATGAGGGCTGCTGGTCTGGTTGTATATGCAGATGAATTAACTGTAGCAAGCTATCTGTAATTTAAAAATATTTAAAAATAGAATATTAGATTTAAGGAACAAATATTTGGACTTTTATTATTTTTACTACATTTTAAATAATTGCTAAATAACATGTTTTCATTCATTTAAAAAAATACTACATTTAATAACTTTGTATAAATTCAACACCAACACGAGTTTGATAAAACCTGACTATAATATATCCCAAGGCAATGCTTGTTAATGTGCAGACCTTTCTTGGTGAGTTCACAGTGAACTTTCCCGAATGGTGATTTACACATTGTGACATTGCAAACTCAGATATGAGATTGTAAAGTTTAATGATTCAAATTGTGTATCACTTATGGTGATATTGCATGAATGGAAAAAGGATAGGCTTAAAATTGAATCTCAAATGGATTACTACATGAAAATATTAATTGAACAAGAAGCAAAGGAAAAAAATATTATATTTTACTGTTGCAGAAGATTACTTATTATTATCAGGGCAAGATCCAGACACAAAACCACCTTTAGGGGAAGTTTTTATAATAATATAACTCAGTTTGGACAACTAATAATTTCTTTTTGTTTTTAGTTTTGGATAGAGGAGTTAAAGCCACCACAATTATGAAAATTACACAATCACTATCACAGTAAATCCTGCACAGTAAAAAATAAAGATATTACAGTCGTATTACAACTCTTAACCTAAATTATTTAACTTAATAATGATGGTGGATGCTCATGAAAAATCACTACATGTATATCAAAGAAAATGCAGCAATATATAATTTTACAATACAAATCACAAATTACCCATAGCTAAAAAATAACACTCGATACTAGGCCTACATCATAATTGGAAGTAGTGGTTTGGCGCAGTTGGGACAGTTTGGTTTCGCAACCTTGAGGTCAGGGTTTTAATCCCTCACTGTGCATTTAACTTGTGTCCTTGAGCAAGGTACTTTATCTGCATTGCTTCTCACAACACAGGAGTAATTTGGTGGTGGTGGTGGTGGTGGTGTTAAATGCCAAAAAATACTCCCCCAGGGAGCTGGAGTTTGTGTTCCATAGGCGTTTAATCCAATGACCAGGGGAAATAATGCGAAGCGACTTAGTTAAATTAATGTAAATTGTTGAGTCCTATTCTGGACTAAGTTAAAATTCTGGACTTTAATAGTGTAAATGGTTGAGTCCTATACTGGGACTTAGTTAAATTAATGTAAATTGTTGAGTCCTATTCTGGACTAAGTTAAAATTCTGGACTTTAATAGTGTAAATGGTTGAGTCCTATACTGGGACTTAGTTAAATTAATGTAAATTGTTGAGTCCTATTCTGGACTAAGTTAAAATTCTGGACTTTAATAGTGTAAATGGTTGAGTCCTATACTGGGACTTAGTTAAATTAATGTAAATTGTTGAGTCCTATTCTGGACTAAGTTAAAATTCTGGACTTTAATAGTGTAAATGGTTGAGTCCTATACTGGGACTTAGTTAAATTAATGTAAATTGTTGAGTCCTATTCTGGACTAAGTTAAAATTCTGGACTTTAATAGTGTAAATGGTTGAGTCCTATACTGGGACTTAGTTAAATTAATGTAAATTGTTGAGTCCTATTCTGGACTAAGTTAAAATTCTGGACTTTAATAGTGTAAATGGTTGAGTCCTATACTGGGACTTAGTTAAATTAATGTAAATTGTTGAGTCCTATTCTGGACTAAGTTAAAATTCTGGACTTTAATAGTGTAAATGGTTGAGTCCTATACTGGGACTTAGTTAAATTAATGTAAATTGTTGAGTCCTATTCTGGACTAAGTTAAAATTCTGGACTTTAATAGTGTAAATGGTTGAGTCCTATACTGGGACTTAGTTAAATTAATGTAAATTGTTGAGTCCTATTCTGGACTAAGTTAAAATTCTGGACTTTAATAGTGTAAATGGTTGAGTCCTATACTGGGACTTAGTTAAATTAATGTAAATTGTTGAGTCCTATTCTGGACTAAGTTAAAATTCTGGACTTTAATAGTGTAAATGGTTGAGTCCTATACTGGGACTTAGTTAAATTAATGTAAATTGTTGAGTCCTATTCTGGACTAAGTTAAAATTCTGGACTTTAATAGTGTAAATGGTTGAGTCCTATACTGGGACTTAGTTAAATTAATGTAAATTGTTGAGTCCTATTCTGGACTAAGTTAAAATTCTGGACTTTAATAGTGTAAATGGTTGAGTCCTATACTGGGACTTAGTTAAATTAATGTAAATTGTTGAGTCCTATTCTGGACTAAGTTAAAATTCTGGACTTTAATAGTGTAAATGGTTGAGTCCTATACTGGGACTTAGTTAAATTAATGTAAATTGTTGAGTCCTATTCTGGACTAAGTTAAAATTCTGGACTTTAATAGTGTAAATGGTTGAGTCCTATACTGGGACTTAGTTAAATTAATGTAAATTGTTGAGTCCTATTCTGGACTAAGTTAAAATTCTGGACTTTAATAGTGTAAATGGTTGAGTCCTATACTGGGACTTAGTTAAATTAATGTAAATTGTTGAGTCCTATTCTGGACTAAGTTAAAATTCTGGACTTTAATAGTGTAAATGGTTGAGTCCTATACTGGGACTTAGTTAAATTAATGTAAATTGTTGAGTCCTATTCTGGACTAAGTTAAAATTCTGGACTTTAATAGTGTAAATGGTTGAGTCCTATACTGGGACTTAGTTAAATTAATGTAAATTGTTGAGTCCTATTCTGGACTAAGTTAAAATTCTGGACTTTAATAGTGTAAATGGTTGAGTCCTATACTGGGACTTAGTTAAATTAATGTAAATTGTTGAGTCCTATTCTGGACTAAGTTAAAATTCTGGACTTTAATAGTGTAAATGGTTGAGTCCTATACTGGGACTTAGTTAAATTAATGTAAATTGTTGAGTCCTATTCTGGACTAAGTTAAAATTCTGGACTTTAATAGTGTAAATGGTTGAGTCCTATACTGGGACTTAGTTAAATTAATGTAAATTGTTGAGTCCTATTCTGGACTAAGTTAAAATTCTGGACTTTAATAGTGTAAATGGTTGAGTCCTATACTGGGACTTAGTTAAATTAATGTAAATTGTTGAGTCCTATTCTGGACTAAGTTAAAATTCTGGACTTTAATAGTGTAAATGGTTGAGTCCTATACTGGGACTTAGTTAAATTAATGTAAATTGTTGAGTCCTATTCTGGACTAAGTTAAAATTCTGGACTTTAATAGTGTAAATGGTTGAGTCCTATACTGGGACTTAGTTAAATTAATGTAAATTGTTGAGTCCTATTCTGGACTAAGTTAAAATTCTGGACTTTAATAGTGTAAATGGTTGAGTCCTATACTGGGACTTAGTTAAATTAATGTAAATTGTTGAGTCCTATTCTGGACTAAGTTAAAATTCTGGACTTTAATAGTGTAAATGGTTGAGTCCTATACTGGGACTTAGTTAAATTAATGTAAATGTTGAGTCCTATTCTGGACTTCGTTAAATTAATGTAAATTGTTGAGTCCTATTCTGGACTAAGTTAAAATTCTGGACTTTAATAGTGTAAATGGTTGAGTCCTATACTGGGACTTAGTTAAATTATGTAAATTGTTGAGTCTTATGCTGGACTTGGTTAAATTAATGTAAATTGTTGAGTCCTATGCTGGACTTGGTTAAATTAATGTAAATGGTTGAGTCCTATTCTGGACTTAGTTAAATTAATGTAAATGGTTGAGTCCTATTCTGGACTTAGTTAAATTAATGTAAATGGTTGAGTCCTATTCTGGACTTAATTAAATTTATGGACTTAGTGTTAATGGTTGAGTCCTATTCTGGACTTAGTTAAATTAATGTAAATGGTTGAGTCCTATTCTGGACTTAGTTAAATTTCTGGACTTAGCGTTAATGGTTGAGTCCTATTCTGGACTTAGTTAAATTTCTGGACTTAGTGTAAATGGTTGAGTCCTATTCTGGACTTAGTCCTATTCTGGACTTAGTTAAATTTATGGACTTAGTGTTAATGGTTGAGTCCTATTCTGGACTTAGTTAAATTAATATAAATGGTTGAGTCCTATTCTGGACTTAGTTAAATTTCTGGACTTAGTGTAAATGGTTGAGTCCTATTCTGGACTTAGTTAAATTTCTGGACTTGAATAAAACTAATTGCAACACCATATTCATTGTACTACAACTCTTTTGTAGCGTACTGTATTTCAAACAACACATACAATCCAATAAATGTTAACGAAACTTTTTTGGAAAATTTCGGCAGCATTTCGCGCATTAAGACAGTTGGGATTATCCAAGCGGAAGCAATCGCCTATAATAGGCGATCGCCACGCGTGGAACCTACGCGCCACCCACCACCCTTGGCCCCGCTGAAAGATATATATGCCTCTCAGAAGTTGTTCTGGATTAGGTGTCAGTTTTGCAGTTTTCTTGAGTTTTGCAGTTTCAAGTTGATTTCAATGAATATTCATCATTTTCTGCCTGCTAATGAGGGCTGCTGGTCTGGTTGTATATGCAGATGAATTAACTGTAGCAAGCTATCTGTAATTTAAAAATATTTTAAAATAGAATATTAGATTTAAGCAACAAATATTTGGACTTTTATTATTTTTACTACATTTTAAATAATTGCTAAATAACATGTTTTCATTCATTTAAAAAATTACTACATTTAATAACTTTGTATAAATTCAACACCAACACGAGTTTGATAAAACCTGACTATAATATATCCGAAGGCAATGCTTGTTAATGTGCAGACCTTTCTTGGTGAGTTCACAGTGAACTTTCCCGAATGGTGATTTACACATTGTGACATTGCAAACTCAGATATGAGATTGTAAATGTTTAATGATTCAAATTGTGTATCACTTAAGGTGATATTGCATGAATGGAAAAAGGATAGGATTAAAATTTAATCTCAAATGGATTACTACATGAAAATATTAATTGAACAAGAAGCAAAGAAAAAAATATTATATTTTACTGTTGCAGAAGATTACTTATTATTATCAGGGCAAGATCCAGAGACAAAACCACCTTTAGGGGAAATTTTTATAATAATATAACTCAGTTTGGACAACCAATAATTTCTTTTTCTTTTTAGTTTTGGATAGAGGAGTTAAAGCCACCACAATTATGAAAATTACACAATCACTATCACAGTAAATCCTGCACAGTAAAAAATAAAGATATTACAGTCGTATTACAACTCTTAACCTAAATTATTTAACTTAATAATGATGGTGGATGCTCATAAAAAATCACTACATGTATATATCAAAGAAAATGCAGCAATATATAATTTTACAATACAAATCACAAATTAACCATAGCTAAAAAATAACACTCAATACTAGGCCTACATCATAATTTTTAAGTAGTGACGCAGTAGGGACGGTTTGGTTTCGCAACCTTGAGGTCAGGGTTTTAATCCCTCACTGTGCATTTAACTTGTGTCCTTGACAACACAGGAGTAATTTGGTGGTGGTGGTAGTGTTAAATGCCAAAAAATACTCCCCCAGGGAGCTGGAGTTTGTGTTCCATAGGCGTTTAATCCAATGACCGGGGGAAATAATGCGAAGCGGTTAAAGGGCTTGTTGGCGTTAAGCGCTATATAAAAGTCTAACATATTATTATTAATTTGAAAAAATGAAATATCTTTCCACTTACCAACATCTGGTATTCTTGTGTTGTTATCCACTTTCTCACATAGCAGAACATGATGTTTCTTAAGGCGTCACATCCAGTTGCCTACTATACCAACATGCCGCTCTAAAAAATAAGAGGAATAAATCAAAAACATATATTAAAATTAAATAAATAAACAAGTGCTAAAATAACATATGAAGCTGACTCATACGAATATGTTGGTTTGAACTGCAAGTAATTTGAAAACCCTATAATGAAAGATAACAAGTGTTATATTGATAATTTTAATCTTTTACAATGGGGACATGGATTATGATTGCTTTACCATTCATTTTTAATAACAAATTTAAAAATTAGAAAACTATGAATTTATAAATGACAAAATATATTAAATGGTCCTATACAGAAAAAATGAAATATCTTTCCACTTACCAACATCTGGTATTCTTGTGTTGTTATCCACTTTCTCACATAGCAGAACATGAGGTTTCTTAAGGCATCACATAGTTGCCTACTATACCAACATGCCGCTCTAAAAAATAAGAGGAATAAATGAGGGAATATGGTAGCATATAAGGGGAAAGTGTGCAGGATAAAAAAACCAATCAACTAGAATTTTTCCGAGCAAAATAATATTAATAATAATGCGACATTTATAAAGCACTACTTTATTAAGATCAGAGTACTTTAAGTGTTATACTGTTGAAAAAAAAATGTTTAAAAATCTACTCCAGTACGCCTACGAAGTAGGCTTGTTGAAAACAATGCCTGCGCCAGAAATTCCCCAATGACAAGCACAATATCTCTAAAAATGGCCCACATTTACCTCAGCCCCACCATGGTTAGTGCTGAGGTAAGCAAATATTATAGAATAGTGTACCTTTCATGGGATTTGCTCCATGGACTACTTTTCAAGATTATTATTAATTTAGGAGTTTCAAAGGCTTTATTTAAACGATTTTATAAATACTAATATCTAGAAAATACATGTAATTTTTTTTTCTAAACACACGAATTGCAGTTTCCTTCCCAATCGGGGGTGGGGGGGGGCCAGACTCCACTGATGAGCTCCTCCTCCCACTGGTGAGCCACCCCTGCTGTAACTTTAGATAGCTCTGAATGTAGATGGTCTGAAGATGTACAGTAGATGGTTTAAATACAATCTTTGCAGGAGCAAAGTCTGGCTTTGTGTGGGGGAAGGGTGCGAAAATTGATAATGTGGAACTAATTGGTTGCCTAGAAAACTCAAGATAAATGAGTTTTCTAGAATTAGAAAACTGATTGTATCTTTAAATAACAGATCATACCATTATTTTAGAGGTAAATTTTAACTGAAACTTTGAGGTACAGTAGCTATAAGTACAAAGGGTTAAAATAATACAGAAATTGTCAGAGTTTACAGGACTTTTCCCTAGACCCTGATCTTAGGGAAGTGGCAAATCTCAGATATATTTATTTAAGCTTTCTTTAACCAGGGGGTATCCATTCAGTGACTAGCACTGATTTTCAAAGAACCCTTGGTACAGTAAATATAACCAAAAAACATATTAATAGGAAGTTTTCAACAGGGGATGACTGGGCCCTCTGCTAGATATGCCCTTGCCAAAAATCCCAGATCTGAATTAAATATTTAATTTTTTATCTAAAACTGTAGTAAAATGATACTTTAGTTTACAGAGTAATAAATCCTCTCATTTTAAGTTTCTGACTGTGAAATGATACCTTGATAACAAAGCATATAAAGACTAAGTACCACAGAGGCAGAGGGTCTGCATTACTTATTTGAACCATGAAGGTATATACTTGGACAGTCACCCAAAGCCACCCAGTCTAAGAAGAGATTTTAAAAACGTACAAATTAATCAGCCAGGAAGCCTGGGCCACACAAAGTCACACCTTACCTAAGAGTACATTTCAAATTCAATACTGTAATACTTTGAATTGAAGCCCAATGCGCTTAATCTAAAGATGAAACCCATCTTGAATGGAATCTTCCCCCACCCCCTCTTTCGTTTGCAAATTTAGCCTCTAAAAGAATCCTATCTCAAAAAAAAGCCCATAGGCTTCTTTTCAAGATAATAAGCTTCTTTTCGAGATAGTATAGTACTGTAACATATACTGTACATGAATTTTTAAAAACAAAATAAAAACAAGCTTGGTTTATACTACAGTAGTTTAAGTGATTTAATACCAATTAAATATACTCAATGATAAAGATTGATGTTGTGGCCTTATTTATTGTTTCAAAGTACAAATTCACAAAATTTACAGCATTCATTTTGAAAAGAAGCCACCCCCCAACTGTTTACTCCTAAAGTTTGCAAAAAAAAAGAAGCCATGGGCTTCAATTTGAGGTTTTCCTGTATTGATGAATTAAAAATTGTAGACAACTATAGAAAAGATAATAAACCAGAATAAATGAATCTAAATTAATAATTAATATGTGGGCAGGGAAAGCACTGAACCCTCAGGCAGTGGTGTATCTAGGGGAGGGACCCAGATACATCACTTTATCACGGTAAACGAAGGGGTGTGGCAAGCCACCCTATTCACTCCCTCCCCCCCCCCTTCCCATTAGATCTGCCACTGCAGATTACTTGAGATCTGAGGTGCAAGTTTTCTAGATGTGAGATTTCTAGACACCCAGAACTAATTTGCCATCATTGGGGAGGGGGAAAGGGGAGGAAGAATATCCCCTCTCACACTCCTATGTCCATGATTTGTAAAAATAAATCGTAACATGAATGAAATTCAATATTACTGTATACATTTCTAATTTGTTTAGAAGTATTAAATATCAAATTATCATTTTAAAATATATTACAATAGAGGGTGGTGGTAATCAGTATTTTGGGTATAACTTGAGTTATATATATCTCGTTATCTTTGTTTGTTTGTTTAATTTATTTCTTTAATATTCAAAATTTTTATAAAAAATAAAGTCGGCAAAATAGAGTTCCTTAATAGCAGCTAAAAGCTGAATTAGGGACACTCTTTACAAACAGGGCCAATGAAAAAGCAAAATAGAGTTCCTTAATAGCAGCTAAAAGCTGAATTAGGGACACTCTTTACAAACAGGGCCAATGAAAAACATCAATTCAAAATATACAAACCCTAGTCAAATACAAAAATAGATTAAACTCCATTCAAATACAAAAATATAAAAACCCAAGTCAAATACAAAAATATAATTACTGTACCTATACTAGCAGTTTTGCTAGGAGGACAGTATACAACTCAATGAAAAAAATTATTGATTACTGTGTTACAAATTTTAATTATATTTTGTTTGATTTTGAATACAAATTTACGAAGGCAGTGTACCCCGAAGCCGTTTTAGCTGTGGTGGTTCCTTATTTTTTCGTCACCCCCGCGAATACATCGTGCACCGCGATAAAAATTGAATTGTAATTGAAAATTGCTTTCGTAAAACAAGCTAAATTAGAACCCAAAGAAAGTTACTTCAAATTCAATATTAATTAGCTATGAACAAATTAAGGAATTCATTGAATCAATGGACCCTCATAAACACAACAAACTGAACGTTTAATAGAAATATTCTAGACCTATTTTAAAGACTCAAGGAACACATTTAGATGTAGGCCTACGAACTGGCAGGCCGCCCGAGTCTCCTCTACTATTACTAGGCATAGGCCGTAGCCTGACCTAGTTATGAAATCATCGCATGATTTTACCTGTCTGCATGCACCGACCAAAAAGGATGTCAGTCACTCTATTCCCTCTCGAATGATGAAATGTTTATTTCTTTGACGAAAGTCTATCAATATAGCATTACAAACAAGTTCTTTCTAACACAATAGTTCTAGGCCTATTCATCGTATCCGTATTGTACTGCTGATGTTAGATGTGTTAAACACGTACTGCAGGAGCAAAAATCAGCATACGCACAGCTAAATGTAAATACGCACACGTATACTGATCATATCACTATAGCAACCGATAGCTGCTACAACAGTTGGTTATAAAAAACTAAAATTAAAAGACGGCGATTGACTTTTAAAGCAATTAGTAGAGCATGCATCGTACACTAAACAGAAAATTATTATACTTAGGTTAAATTTAATGCATTCAAACATTTTTTCAAGCATTAAATCTAACCTTCGTACAATAATTTTCCTATAGTGTACTATGAGGAGCTCTACTAATTGCTTATTATATACTATAATAATATACTCTAGGTAGGCCTAGGCATACAGTATATAATAATTATTATAAGACAAAATCTTGTGCAGAATAAATTCAAGTTCAAATAGCCTAGCTAGGACTACCTTCTTTCTCTATGTGCTCTAAATAATCTAAATGATGTTTTGTTCTGTAAAACTGATTTTTCCGGCCTATGGCAAACCACCATTCAACGATAAGCGAGCGTACTGTACAGTACTGTATTGTGCATGCATCACGACTTGGAAGGGCCTTTTAGGATCGAAGACCTGGCCGGCTAGCCTAGGCCTCAAAAAAGCGACAATAAATTTATATCAGTCCAGACTTACTCTACACATACCCTCTGTACGAATAAACGCTATAGTCGGCAAAATCAGAGTTGGTTTAACTAATTAAGCAATATTTTACATATAGGCCTACAGTTACTTACATTTTTCAGGTAAAAATGTTCAGGGTTCAGGTAACTTCCACGCTTCCATGATGTGTTGTTGTTTACCTGCGAAGCGCCGCCTATGGTTGTATGTAGAAGCAAGAGCGACCGCTTATTGTCCGCGCGTTCCTCCACGCTTGCTTGAATACGGGAAAAACCGTCAAGAAGAGCTAATTAGATAGAAATTTTTAAATAAATAGAATATTTATTTGTAGCAACAACAAATAAATAAATAAATAAGATACATAAAATTGAACAAAAATAATTTTTTAAAATTGTAAAAAAAAATTGAAAACCTATATATAAGCGCTTCGAACCAACAAACTTTAGTTCATTAGAACACATGATTAACCGACCTACTAAAAAATCACATAAAACGACAGACACAGTAAATATAAATTAATAAAGCGCTGCATTATTATATTAAGTCTATAATTTATACATATCGATGCTAATAAAAACTTAAATATTAAATTAGTTATATATGATTAAGTTAGATATAAATATTTATATAACAGAAAAAATTATATATTTATGAAACTAAATGAATTATTAAATTCAATATTTTTTAAATTTATAATTAAATATTAAATTAAATATACAAAATTAGAAATAAATATTTATAGTTTATACATTAACAAGTCATATATTTATATAGTAAAAAGATAAATAGGATTCTTTAATTTTACATTTTCTTTTTCATTCATCGACTTTTTTCCATTCATCTATTTTACCAATTCAATTGGTTTAACATTTTAATCAATGGGTAAAGTGTTCTCTTAGTTTTTTTTTCAAGATTACTCAATTTTATTAGGATGAATACAGTAAACATAATACTATAACTATATCTTCATAAAAAACATTTTTTTCATGATATAATATTCATTGACTGACTGATTGAATTGAATTGAATTAATTCAACACGCACGAGCAAGATATAAAGTGAATTGTGATCAGGAACGCACATTGGGCCGGAGTCCAGCTCATTTCCAATGGGGTCCAATTTAAAGATAGGCCTTCTGCTGTCATGAGCTGAAAGATGAAACATTTAATTCCATGGATAATTAAATAATTACAGTTATGTAATTTTGATGATGATGATGATGATGATGATAATGATCATCATCATCATGTTTAATTCTACAAAACCTACACGATGAACGTAACCGGTGATATATGTAATAATGATCTTCAGCGTAGAAAGGCTGACAAACGAAAAGTATACAACCGTTGAGTCCAAAACTGGAGCGACTCATCCCCCATGCAGCTCCCGTTTTACAATATTGTATACAACGGCGAGTCCTATACCTGAACCGATGACTTGAGCGACTCATACTCCCAGGTAGCTCCTGTTCACCAGGGCCGCCTTCAGAACTGTGGCCAGATCACTTTTGCTGAATACTATTACTTATTTTAATTCAAATTATAAAACTGATATCTATTATTATGTGCATTTTAGTATTAAGGTAGATTGACACCGAATCCGATTCGTAGAACGTTTTCGATGCGCGTCTTAGAAGCACTTCTTTTCTTTAGCACTAATAGCCTACGATTTTTTCCCCGTTTCGTTAGCCATTACGAACCGAATAACAATAATAATAATAATAATAATAATAATAATAATTATTATTATTATTATTTAATTATTATTATAATTAATAATAATAATAATAATAATAATAATAATAATAATAATAATAATAATAATAATAATAATAATAATAATAATAATAATATTTTAACCTGAGCGCAAAAAATATTTTGAATCAAATAAAATAATCCATCTTTGTTTGGTAGTAGTTTGGTGTATTTAAGTATTTTCATGGTTTGTTGTTTTGCTTGTATCTGTTAAAGTGGTGTTCTGCTCTTACATCTTATTGATTTGTATTTTGTATTTTGAGAATTTGTCCTTTTTTTTTTGTGGTTTTTATTTTAATTGTTCTGGTATATGTATGAATAAATTGTTCTATTGTTTTAAAGTTCTTCTAGGCCTACTACTCTACTTATCTGTTCCAGAGGTGTTTGAACAAATTTAAATTCAAATTAATTGAAAATGAAAAATGAATTTTATAATTTGAGTTTGAGCAATAAACCAGAATTCTCTCCAAATCCTTGGAGTGAATATCGGTGAGGCCTACGGCATGTGTTACTTCGTATAAACCAATCCTGTCAATTTTGACCTTCAAACAATGGGGGTTTCTTTTTCTTCGTTTTTCGTTTATAGTTGAGAAGGGTTTACGAGGGGGCATTTATTCGAGGGAGACGGTTATTCGAAAGTGTTTATTTATTTATTTAGTGTAAAATGGATATGTATATACCGTATACTAAAATGAATGCTCCTAATTTTCAATTTAATTGTAAATTACAACACAAAAATTACCCTCAAAATGTGTTATTATGTGATCATGTTATCTAAATATGTTTTCTTTTTTCCAGAGCCTCATTTTGAATAAACACCTCCCTCGAATAAACACCCTGGGCGTTTATTGTTTCCTTGTGTTGAAGTTACACATTTACATTAAAAGTAAGGTATGTTTATTTGAGTACTGTACATAAATGTATGTTTTTTTTTTTTGTTTTTTTTTTAAATAAACACCTCCCTCGATTGTTTCCTTGTGTTGTAGCTACACATTTACATAAAAGTAAGGGGTGTCTATTTAAGTACGGTACTGTACATAATACGTAGGCCTATCCATTTTACTCCCCCCACACACCCAAGAAAAAAAATCCCCCGTCGAATCCCCAAGTGACACAAAAACCTTCTCAACATCAGCATAAACATAATCACAATCACCACCGTCGTCGTCATCGTGGGAGTCTTCGTCATAAACAGCTTTGATCCATCATTTTGCATTATATCAGCGTCATCACTGGGCCATGGCAGACAAGCATAATCACAATCACCACTATCATCGTGTCTTCTGTATCATCACAATCATCATCAGCACCATCATTAGCAGAGTCATCTGCACAAACATCTTCACATTATCACAATAATCATCAGTTTCGATTATTAGCATAATCATCACTGGCAGAGTCATCTGCACAAAGATCACAATCACCCCCATCGTCGTGTCATCGTCGTCATCATCATCATCATCTTCATCATAGAACATTTCAGTACCATCATAGCTAAGAAGGTTGCACGTTATGTATGGTTGAAAATGTATCCAATGACCAGGGGAAGAACGCCTTGAGCAATTTTTTCACAATTGGATATGTGCCCCATATAAATCATGTAAAATAAATTATATTTCCCAATCATCACTAATATTGACTTGCAGAGATACTAACAATTTTCGAGTCTCTACCAACAATTAAGTACCTACATAAGTGAAATGGTAGAATTGTGAAGATTTCCAAATTGAGCTTCGAATGTAACGATACTGTTTCAAAACACACGTGATATTAATCATTAATGTTAACTTCTTTTATTCATTATCAAAAATTGCAACAAATGATCGTGTTTTATACAAACAAGATACAAAATACATAATTAACATAGTAACATACTTCACTATTAATAGTTGATCCGAGAGCAGTTTATATAATAATACTTCACTAGTCTAGTAAACATAAACAGACTTTTAATTAAAACAACTCGCAAATTAATAACCACATTACTCGCAAATTAATAACATCTCTCGCATCTCTCCACTGAAAAAATAATGTGAGATTGCACGGCCATGTATGGCTCATGTAACAACGTGCAGACATATATATAGTGTATACAACATTCACTAAATGTTATAAACAATAGTAACTAACTGTTTATCAAATAATTTAGCAGATACGTCCTTACAAAAATAATAGTCTGAATACTGTATAGAAATAACTAAAGGAATGCAATTTTGGAAAATTTAATCTCTGAAATAATGAAATAATAACACTAAACAAGAACTTAAATTGGAATACACATGGAATCAAAGTTTGTTCAATTTGATTCACAAATATCGGGTTTCTCATTACATACTCGCAAAGGATGTGCAGCTTACACATTACTAACTTGCATTCACCATCAATCTTTCTTTATTCAGAAATTGAATATGATTTTGAAGTAAAAATCCCATAGAACATGATCGCAATTGTTTTCTAAGCCTGAATTTATCAGTCTGTGCTGTTGAAATGCGATTATAAATTCCCCATCCCACAATTGACTTTATCGTCGTTCACATCACGAACTAACACAATCAAAGTAGATTTTGTTAGTTCGTGAAATCAAGAAAGCGCGTCAAAATATGTGCTGTTGTTGTTAAGGACTTTTTGTGTGGTAAAGAATACAAAATTGCTTGACAACCAATACGCGCTCGTTTTGACGCACTACTGTGATTTCACGAACTAACACAATCTACTTTGATTGTGTTAGTTCGTGATGTGAACGACGATATGTAGCACCCACTTCTATAAACTGAAAACATGTTTATACTTACTCAGAGCATTAATAACTTTATTATAAAAAATTCAACGTTTTTTACCTACTCTTTTATATTATTTGTACATTTTCACGCAAATAAATGTCTAAACCAGCGACCCAAAAATTATGTGGTTTTTGAAAGCTTCACCTGTACATTAGATACTGTGTTTTAACAAGTAACGCCATTCTTCACAAAGAATACACCTGAGAAACATGTAGCTGGACTATGTGAAATAGCTTTGTGTTACGCGATGATACACACACACAAAAATGATGTTCGTAATTGTCTCTTGGTGAGGATGGGACAAACTTGCAAAAAAAATCGTTTTAATATTAAAGACTTCGGTTTCCAGACCATCAAATTGCGTTTGACAAAAAAATGTAACATGCCCAAATATGGTCAAGATGACATCACATACAGGCGCATATGACTATATATGGGCATACACCAGGTTTCTTTTTTGTTAAAGATAATTTGACAATCTGGAAAGAACTTTACAATGAGGACATTAAGCAAAAATATTGTTAATTATTATGAATCAAGGTGTAACTCATATTATACTTATCACAAAATACACAACTTAAAGGTTGTTTTAATAATACTTGTGAATGTAACATAACACATTTCTTTAACTAATCGTTTTAATGTAGTTAAAATGTTATACATCATTGTGTAGTGCCATTCATGTTCTGACACACTTGACATTATCACTACACATTAACTGAATTTGAATTCATTACTATACAAAATGGATACAAACTATTCTTTAATACATAGGTTGAATTTGCTTTACCTAAGAAAAGAGAAAAAATATAAATGAGTTTGAATGTAAAAAAGCGCCCTCTTGAGGCCATTTACCACACATAGGCATAAATAAAACAATTTTTAATGTACAAGACTATTTTTAAATCTATGATACACTCTTTGGCACGCTAAAAGCGAAAAGTCACCGTCTACACAAACACCGAGACAAAAATGATGATACATTGTGATCTGCAACATCCAAAGAACCGTAATTATTCCTAAATAATTAATTGTTAGTCAATTATTTGCTGTATAAATTCCTTATGAAATGGCTGGGTTATCTTAATCACATCTGATGTAATTAAACACCTTCTAATAATAAGCAAGTGCAAAACACACACAATACTATGAATTGGCAACCAGTGCCGAAAAATTATTCTTGGTGGTTAAATAGTAATAATATTGAAGTTAAGGAGGTTGTGACATGACCATGTATTGTCAACTACTAAGCTTTCCACACAGTATCTGTTCACTGGTATCTTAACTAAACCTAGGGCTTACTTTAACCGTAGAATAAAACAGTATATCACTGAGAATTTTAGTTTTTATCTGCATTTTCTATTCAATGAATTTACCAAAATTGTTAGTTTTACTATAACAATCTGTGCTAAATATTGTTAGTTTTTTACATGTGCACTATATCTACACTATCAAATTTAATGTGACAAAATATGCATGAGTGATTTCTCCATATATGAAACTATCACACACATATATGGAAGTGATATGACATCATCATAACTACATATGTGCAATTCATAAAAAATTGTCACAAAAAGCTTGGTAGTTAATGTGACAAAATAGCTGTGATCTCTTCGTATATAGTCATAAATGGAACTATGTGATATGACATCATCATGGACAAATATGGGAAATTCACAAAAATTTGTAACATACAACTTGGTTCTTAATGTGACAAAATACCTTCAATTTCTCAGTACATATCCATATATGAAACTATCACACCCATATATGGATGTGATATGATGTCATCATGACCATATACGGGCAATTTACAAAAATTTGTCACATACAACTTGGTTCTTAATGTGACAAAATACCTTCAATTTCTCAGTACATATCCATATATGAAACTATCACACCCATATATGGATGTGATATGATGTCATCATGACCATATATGGGCAATTCAAAAAAATTTGTCACATACAACTTGGTTCTTAATGTGACAAAATACCTTCGATTTCTCAGTACATATCGATATATGAAACTATCACACCCATATATGGATGTGATGACATTATCAGAACCATATATGGCCAATTC
>NW_022704998.1:672126-680632 GCF_011630105.1 Anneissia japonica | reverse complement strand
GTGTTGTGCTGCTGATAATAATCAATAAGGTTTCTGTTGCAATAAACAATTAAATCTTCAAATACTGCATCAGAAGGACTCAGAAATGGTATCGAGTGTAGTGTCTAATATCACCAGGGGAGAATACAGCAAGGAAAACAGAGGATAATAATAATAATAATAATAATAATAATAATAATAATAAAAATAACAATAATAATAATAATGTTTTGCCTCAAAATTCTTAAAATTTCAATGCATATCAATGTTATGTGCTACTCAATTATCTAATCTGAAATTGTTGTGCCCCCGCCAACCCCATTTGAAAAATTCTGGATTCGTCCCTAATCACTGTCATAGTATTGAGACTTGAGCACTCCCCTAGCACTCAATTCCTCTTGTTTAATTACTGGACTAGTAGTTTATACCGGATGTGTAACTAGGTGAACCCCAATCCCTTCGTTCCAATAGTATAAATATTACCTAACAAACTCAACATGACTTCAATAGTAGCCTATACATAGCAATGTTGACTCCCATACATACATAAACTTGAATCACCTCTAAAAGCGTACTGTACATGGTTAAAACTGTAGGCTTAACTCTTAAAACAAACATAGCATAGTCAACTCAACTTCACCAGCATAAATGGCAAACTAGACTCCATTAGCACAGAAACTTAACTAAAGAGTTCAATAGCCTACATGGCAAACTTGACTTCCATAACATTAACACACACACACACACACACACAAACTCCAATAAAAAAACATACATAGCAAAATTGATTTGACTCCCATAGCATACATGGAAAATCTTGACTGGATTCCAAAGCATACACAACTCAACTTTACATAGAATATATAGAAAATTACTAATAAAGCGAATAGAAGCTAAAAATTGTTTAAAATTTTATCTGATATCGATTGAAAAAAATGATCCACCACCACAAATGAGTCTTGTTTCACCAGAGTCAAAAAGATAAATGATTCCAGGAACTATTTCATAGAGGGAAACTTATCATATATAAGTTCATCCAGCTATAAAATAGAAGTGGAAATATTGCCTTGGAATTCAAGCATACGAAACTTGGAGGAAAACAACCTCATTTCTAAAATTTCTAAAAGTAAGTGACTTAATGTGTATTGAATAGAAAATGATGAAAACCCTTTCTCGGCAAAAATCAGGTTCCAACCATTAAACAAACTTTGGCATACGGTGCAAACATGACTCCCTCTATGGCAGATGGCTATTCTAAGGTACTATCTCCTGTTTTCCCCAATAATTATAACACTTTTCTTTTTCCAACCAGGGCAGACAGATTTTTGTTTCCCTTAACCTAATGACAGAAATTAATGCAAATAGGATGTTTACCTTAGAATAAACCGAAGACTGCAAATATCAAAAAAAGATTGATGAATAAAATAGGAGAAAAATAATTTTAAAACAAATGAATGAGCTTAACAATGAAATGAATTGATACTCAAATAAATGAGAGCAACTGATAAAATTGACGCTTCTCATGTAATGATTCATGGCTTATTAATATTAAGTAACTAATTTTAATCTAATGGCATTTTAAGTTTATACTTTCGCCTTTTCTGTTCACTGTTTGTGTTCGCACTGTATATTGATTAAGTCTTACCTGCGGTCTAATCTCACCTAGCCTATTGTTTCTAACTATTTTTGTCTCACTCTTATTAGTGTCAACTTCTTCTCATTTGAGGTTACCATTGCAAAACCAGTATCAGCGACAAAAAAAATGAATATTGACTTTATAATATACTCTAATTCTCCACAACGTAAACTTCAAAATAGAATTGGTTGGCGCATCAGTTGTGGCTTGGACTCCCAACCTTGAGGTCGGGGGTTTGAATCTATCGCTGTGCAAGTCGCTTGTGTCCTTGGGCAAGGTACTTTACTACGGTTGCCTCTCTCTCCACTTAGGAGTATAAGTGGGTACCTGGTAGGTTTAAACACAACCATGCGCTGATTACAGCTGCAACATTATGGGGCATGAGTGTTGTGTTCCATGTGCTTGATCGAGTGACCGCGGGTAATAATGTAAAGAGCATAGAGGTTAGTCTAAAATATGCGCTATATAAGTCGACAATTATTATTATTATAAAATGATAGGTCATTTATTCGTATCGACTTACTACTGCCAAAGTTATGAGTAAAAGTATTACGGCCTATCTGTACAAAGCATACAATACTGCCGTGGATTCTTATGCTAATTACAATTAGCGATCGCAGTTTTGGAATGGCAAGACTGATTTGATTTTTTTCTACCCTCAATCCCTCGCCACCGAGATAGGACTAGTGCTGTCTAAAAGCTCTGGCTCTATTTCTGGCTGTATACTTGCGTTCACATTTTAGGTTTTGCTGATCAATTTTGTATTATGTATTTTATATTATATATATATCTAAATAAATATACCTATGTAAACATATGTGGCAAAGACAAGCCAAACCTGTCACTCGTCGCAAATCTTGTTTCAGAGAAAATAGCCAAAATATGCTGGAATGTCAAATTAAAAAAATTCATTTTATTGCACTAAAATAAACTTTATATATCTATACATCATGCTATGCTGTTATTTTCCCCATTTTCAATGTGAAAACAACACTTTTTTAAAATTTCATGATCATAAACTTTGAAGGCTGATTTCTCATATATTGTTCTTTAAACAGCTGTATGTTTAAACGCTTGTAACTTCATAAGGAAATGTCGGATTTGAATGATTTTTTTACCAGCTTATATTTTAATCTTTAACCCTGTAACTCATAATTGGTTTTTGCAAAGAGTGACTGGTTTGGCTTGTCTTTGCAACATATAAATCCAATTCCTTGAATATAATATATTAGTTTAATAGCAGAGAATGTGCTGATTAGGAAACCTGACTACATTTGACAGTCAAATTAATTTAATGAATATTCATAAATTATATGAATAATCATATCAAACATAATGAATATTCATATATGCAAATGAATCACCACATGAGAAGAAAGAAGCATTTGATGTGAACCTTTTCAAGTCCTTGTTAAGCTGAAAATCATAATAAAAAAACACCATGCCGGAAGTTGAATAGCATGAAAAATAAAATGACCTCAAAATTAAATGACCTCAAGCCAGGAAGTGATGAAATGTTGAGTCAACAAATCACAATTTAATGTTTATTTTCAAACCAAGAATGCAAAGCAGTTATTGGTTGTAGAAACAAAGGGGGAGGAGCCTTACAGTTCTGCCTTACCAATTGCCTTTAGGTGGTGAGCAAACCGACCAATCATATGAATGTGGACATGCCCTGGGGTAAAAAGGTCTTGAAAAGAGAGAGCACAAAATCATACACAATGAGTGGTTAGTACACGGCAGGGGATAATTTTATCTATCAAAAAATATCAACAAATATATTTATCTACATTTTAACTGGTTTGCAAACTTTTTATAAGGAAAAAAAAGTAAAATATTTGGTGGTTAGTTGCAATGAAAATTATAAATATACATAAATTTGTTAACTGCCCAGTTTTCTGTTTTCCAATGAATTGCATGATCAAATATTTGGACCCGTGCTAAGGATTTCGTGATTCTAGAATTCAGTGAAGGAATATAAAATGCAAACTTAATATCAAGCATATTACTACACCAAATGTTCACCCAACCAGTGTTTTCAACTAAATCAACAATATTAACATTCTCTTTTTATTATTAGCATTACGTTCTGAGCAACCATCTTGCACAATAAATATCTATGAATGTCCCTACCTGTGTTTCATCTTCTGATTCGTCATCTACTTCAGAGGGCTTTTCCGTGACACTACTAAAATCGTCTGGCGTCTCAAATGCCGGAGGTGGCGGCACTGTCCTTTGAACATCTTCATAGTGTTTACTTTCTTCTTCTTCTGAATAATGGATGTTTCCGGGACTGGGCCTGGGGGGAGCTCTAATGCAGAGTAAATAGAAGAAAAATGAATATACAATTGTACACGTAGGGAGAATACTTTGTTAGTCTGTGTTTTCATGTGTTAATGATGGATTAATAGTATGACATCATTGACTAATACTTCTTGAAAATAATGTGTGTCTTAAAATTAATAAATTCAGACATTTACTTCCTGACATCAAAAAGTAAATGAGGAGGATTACATGGTATTTTACATGTTGGAAATGAAAATTTAATTTATTTTTTGGGGGATGTTTATTTTGGAAACCTTCACAATCTGTTCCTAATAAAACTCTTTATTCTGAGCTTTGCATACCTGGAGTATGAATTACCCCGTCCCCTCCCTCTATGCTGCGACCTTCGACCACCGCTTGGACGTCTGCTATTACTCATTTCAAAGGCAGTAAAACTGTTGTCTTCCATGTTTGTTACAGACTCATCCAATACATTTCGATGAACCTTTTTATCTATAATGAATCAAATAAATAAAATCAAAATTAAATAATTTTCAATATACTTGGAATGCTGATCAAGTTTCTATATGGCAGCTGATTGTCATCGTTGTTGTCACATAAATTGTGACAGATTTTGTTTTTCTCTGACCATTTTCACCCCACATTCTTGTACAGTAACTCTATGACTGCCTATAACAAATAGTATTAATAAGAGAGAAAATGCATGTTTAAGATTACTTGTTATGATTATTTTATATAGTGGTTATAATAATAATACCAATAATAATAATAATAATAATAATAATAATAATAAAATAATTTTAAAAAATTTGTAAATGCGCCAATTCCAAAAAATAATTATAAAAGGCGCAGTGTATGTTAAGACGACAAGCTGTTAAAAAGATGAGTTTTAAGTTCAGATTTGAATGCAATAATAGAGGTTCCTGATCTAATGGATGAAGGGTAGTACATTCCAAAGATACGAGGCAGCAAGTGTAAATGCTCTTTAGCCATACATTGTGTGACATTTCGGTACAGTGAAAAGATTTTGCAAAGAAGGTTGAAGGCGACGAGTTAATACTGTTACTATTTTGCCAAATCCAAAAACATATTTGGCACATATTAAAAAAAAACAAACTTCGACACTAGTCATACAATACAGTACATAATAGCTTGGAGTATCACTAATCGAAGTTTTGAATATAAAGAAAAAAAAAATTCAACCTACCGACATACTTCCCGTTTTTACCGCACATACATAGAGTAGCAACAACAAGGATTACAACGATGAAACCGACTAATCCCACAATTACAAGGAACCACCATTCTTCGTAGAACACTACAGTGCCAGTAGCTAACAAGAATAAAAACAACAATACATTAATAAATCTGTCATTAAAGGCATGTAGGCATCAAACCTAAAAACCTTTAATAAATAATATTATACACAAAAAATAAAGTGTAAATAAAGTATTATATAATATAAAATTAAGTTTTTAAATACTGGATGTTACAACTTAAGCATATTATGTTAGAAAATTTTATATAATAGTTTCATAACAGACTAAGCACCTTGATATAAAATGTAAAGAAAATGTAAGTATTCACTGCAGCAATCTAGAGTATTAATCCATATCCACTTATATTAAAAAAATCTACATAATTAATTAGTATTAATTGATGTTATAAATTGTAAAAGGTAAATGATAGAAGCCTTAAGCAGCATTTAGTAATAATATAGTAAACAATTATAGTTTGGTTAAAATTATAACACTATTAATAATTTAGTAATAGTTGTAATACAGTACCATAAAAATAATAAAAGCCAAAAAAAAAACCTACATGATTAATTAGTATTAATTGATGTTATAAATCGTAAAAGGTAAATGATAGAAGCCTTAAGCAGCATTTAGTAATAATATAGTAAACAATTATAGTTTGGTTAAAATTATAACACTATTAATAATTTAGTAATAGTTGTAATACAGTACCATAAAAATAATAAAAGCAAAAAAAAAACCTACATGATTAATTAGTATTAATTGATGTTATAAATTGTAAAAGGTAAATGATTGAAGCCTCAAGCAGCATTTAGTAATAGTAGAGTAAAAAATTATAGTTTGGTTAAAATTATAACACTATTAATAATTTAGTAATAGTTGTAATACAGTAACATAAAAATAATAAAAGCCAAAAAAAAAAAAAACCCAACTTTATGATTACACTTTCCCAATGCAGAAAAATCTTTCAAGTTCATAAAATAAAATAAGAATATTATGATGCCGAGGATTTTAAATTAGAAATTAATATATAAACAACCTTGGAACATAAAAGAACCCCCTAACTTGACAAGAATGCTCTTAACAAAATTCAAGAAAGCTACAATGCTGTTGGCCAGCAATTATAGCTGGAAAGCTATCAACACATTTATCTTTGTGTCCAACAAAAGGTCTGTTACACTTTAATAAAAAAAACCCTCACGTTAACTTTCCCTGGACCACACAGCATAAAATATCGGCACACCAGCTAATGTAAAGTTGACAATTTTTAAGTATGTCTATGTCCATAAATGTTTATTATAAAAAAAAAAAATCTAAATGGCAGGTGCTCTGCATAATTTAATCTGGGACTGGCAGTAGAGAGGAGGATGGTTTAGGGGTTCATGCTAAGCTTCCCAAAATGTCATTTGCAAGACAACTGCAACATGCAGGTAAAGAGGGATCGGGGGGGGGGGGGGGGGGGGAGGAGGAAAAAGAGGAATTGATCAGTACCTGATTTACAGACTGAAGAAGACACGCAAGAAACAGAAGAAAAAGAAAATAATGCTATTAATACAGCTTGCAACAAAAAGAATTAATTGGATTAGAATGACATGCAATTGAATTAAACACCGGATACTTTATATATCATTTTATCAGTTATGTTTTGGTGGTAAAAACAGCTTTTTTTTTCTTTGACAACATATCAGTCTTATAATTACTTTGTGCTTATTGCAAAGACCTCTCTGGGTACTTAATTTTATTGCCTATTATTGGAACAAATACTTATAGAATACAAATATGTTCAGTTTCCCAGGGTATATTTCAAGATCTTGTAAATAGTATGCTACTGAGCACTGGTATTTTATACAAAGCACTCAATTATATACGTGGATATACAGTAGTGAATTGACTAAGCCAAGCCAATAAAAGCCAACTAAACCAACAAAAAATAACCAGATTGGGAAAAAGAGACCACAAAGCTATGGTTGAGATGAGAGGCTAGCACATATTTATTGCCTCTTGTTTTAAATAATTAACATTACTTTAATTATTATCAATATTTAGAATGGGCTAAAAAGTTGATCAACTCACTGGTTTAAATTAAACAAACAAATAAACAATTAATTGGCTTAAGTTACTTTCCACTGTATACAATAAAAAAGAATTAATTGAAATTGGCACTTTTGGACATCACTGATATTGGGTGGGGGGAGGACAAAAAATAATTTTTAACACAATATAACTGGCTATAATTAACTAATATTTAGTTTAAACTAAATTATTCCAGAATGTATTTGAGTCCCATGTGACCTTTTTAAAGCCCTATGTGACCTTTTTTAAGCCCTGTCAAGATTATCATATTTTCTTTGACAAAAAACTGTTGTATGTCCATATATAGTCATGATGTGCCTATATATGGTCATGATGTGATGGTCATCATGACCATATTTAAGCATGTCACATGCTCTCGTCAAATAAAAATGGGGCTTAAGACGGTCTATGTGATAAAGTTCAATACAACTGTCCAGTTAGAAATAACTGTTTAATATCATTTAAGAACATAACTCCTCCTTCCCCCTACGATGTCTGCCAATGGTAATTCTTTTCATGCCTTACCTGGAACAGCGAAAGGATTATCAGCAAATGCTGGTTCACTTATACTCTGCGAGTTCTCAGCCATGAGTCGGAACTCATACAAAGTACTGCTTTTAAGATTCCCATAGGAGATCACGTAAGATGTGGTGTCTGGATCGATGCTGTCGGACAACAATTCCCACTCTACGTCTGCAAAAAAAAAACCAAAAAAAACCCCAAAAAACAATAAGATCAAAATCTTATTAAAATTCAAAAGGGGAAGAAACCAATTACAGTGGCTAAGGGCAATAGAATTTTTGGTTCTGTTAACATCATCTAAACTTGAAAGGATCAAGTCCACTGTTATCTGGTAAGTTGTTTGAAGATTGATTATAAATTTATGGCAAAACAAATGGATGTCTTTAAATATAAAGAAATGCTTAATGGTAGCTACATATTTTCTCATTTTATAAGAATTGTATATTTTAAGAGATATTCTATTTTTAAAACTATTTTTGTGAGAATGTGGCATACAGATTTTTTTGCTATTTTACGGTTATTAATGTAATGTCTTTTCTTATTTTATATGAAATATATTCAAAAACATCTATTTGTTTTTCCATAAATTTATTAATTACTTTGCTGATGAATTACAATTGGAACATAAGCCTCTGTCCACACTATGTCATTTGTCAAAATTTGTGTCATTTTCCCATATATGGGCACGATGATGTCATATTATATCCATATATGGCCATATCACATTTATTTGTCACATAAAATTTAATAG
>NW_022704998.1:662991-671074 GCF_011630105.1 Anneissia japonica | reverse complement strand
CTACGTCTGCAAAAAAAAAACAAAAAAAAAACAATAAGATAAAAATCTTATTATTAAAATTCAAAAGGGGAAAAAAAATCATTACAGTGGTTGGGGGCAGCAGAGTTTTTAGTTCTGTCAACATCATCTGAACTTGAAAGGAATCCACTGTTATCTGGTAAGTTGTTTGAAGATTCAATACAAATTTATGGCAAAACAAATGGGTCTTAAAAAATAATTCATATAAAATAAGAAAAGACATTACAACATCAATAACTTTAAAATCTGTCTCTTATACACATCTAGATGTGTATAAGAGACAGGGGTATATTTCAAGATCTTGTAAATAGTATGCTACTGAGCACTGGTATTTTATACAAAGCACTCAATTATATACGTGGATATACAGTAGTGAATTGACTAAGCCAAGCCAATAAAAGCCAACTAAACCAACAAAAAATAACCAGATTGGGAAAAAGAGACCACAAAGCTATGGTTGAGATGAGAGGCTAGCACATATTTATTGTCTCTTGTTTTAAATAATTAACATTACTTTAATTATTATCAATAATTAGAATGGGCTAAAAAGTTGATCAACTCACTGGTTTAAATTAAACAAACAAATAAACAATTAATTGGCTTAAGTTACCTTCCATTGTATACAATAACAAAGAATTAATTGAAATTGGCACTTTTGGGCTTCACTGATATGGGGAGGACAAAAAATAATTTTTAACACAATGTAACTGGCTATAATTAACTAATATTTAGTTTAAACTAAATTATTCCAGAATGTATTTGAGTCCTATGTGACCTTTTTAAAGCCCTATGTGACCTTTTTTAAGCCCTGTCAAGGTTATCATATTTTCTTTGACAAAAAACTGTTGTATGTCCATATATGTGACCCAAGCTCAAAAAACAGGCTGTAAACTCGTACTCAAGCAAAAATGTTATATTTTGTTAATGGCAAAGAACATATCATTTACTTTAAAATGACAGTTAAATGAACTCAATCGGGTGTCTGAAAGCAAAGTTATGACCGTTTGAATAATTGTCATCTTCTAAACTTTCTTAAATCAAGTTTTGAGAAAAATGCTTTTATTTTTGGCAATTTCCTATTCCTTTTCACTAACTCCCATTTGAAAATGGCTAAATTTTGCCTTTTACAGTTTGAATTTTAAACTCAAACTTCAGGAATAGTAAGATTAATAATTATACTTTATTTATTACGCAAAAACCCAATTCACACGAAATTAATATTTTATGGCATGTTCTGGCTATTGAGGCTTGTTTCTCAATACAGTGCTGTGCGAGTTTACAGCCTGTTTGTGAGCTTGGCTCTCATATAGTCATGATGTGCCTATATATGGTCATGATGTGATGTCATCATGACCATATTTAAGCATGTCAAATAAAAATGGGGCTTAAGACGGTCTATGTGATAAAGTTCAATACAACTGTCCAGTTAGAAATAGCTGTTTAGTATCATTTAAGAACATAACTCTTCCTTCCCCCTACGATGTCTGCCAATGGTAATTCTTTTCATGCCTTACCTGGAACAGCGAAAGGATTATCAGCAATTGCTGGTTCACTTATACTCTGCGAGTTCTCAGCCATGAGTCGGAACTCATACATAGTACTGCTCTTAAGATTCCCATAGGAGATCACATAAGATGTGGTGTCTGGATCGATGCTGTCGGACAACAATTCCCACTCTACGTCTGCAAAAAAAAAAACAAAAAAAAAACAATAAGATAAAAATCTTATTATTAAAATTCAAAAGGGGAAAAAAAATCATTACAGTGGTTGGGGGCAGCAGAGTTTTTAGTTCTGTCAACATCATCTGAACTTGAAAGGAATCCACTGTTATCTGGTAAGTTGTTTGAAGATTCAATACAAATTTATGGCAAAACAAATGGGTCTTAAAAAATAATTCATATAAAATAAGAAAAGACATTACAACATCAATAACTTTAAAATAGCAAAATAATCAGTATGTCACATCCTCACAAAAATAATTTAAGAAAAACATTAAAATGTATCAAGTTTTTTGCAGACCACAAGGATGTCTTGAAATATACTATTCATATAAAATGAGAAAAGACCCGTTAAAACATCAATAGTAAAACAGTATAATCAACAACAATATGTAACATTCTCACATAAAATAATTAAAAAAAAAAACATTAGGATGTATAAATCACAAAAAATTATCACCACTATCCTTACTATGTATCATTGGCATACATAAAATCACCTTTATAAAAATAAACGAGCAGTCAATGCAGGGGCGCCGCTAAACTACACTCTTAACATTGGCGCTGGTTCCAGCTGCCCGTCGCCTAATATTTGGTTGGTACAACTAAGATTTCACTGATAAGGACTTAAAATGGAGGTCCAGTGTAAACATCTGGCTTGTGTGCACTTTAAAGACCTCACTGCATCTTTCAGAAGAATAGGGGGGGTTACCCTGATGCTATGGTTCATTTCAGCCCCTGTCACTGTGGAATGATGTGAACATGTAGCTACTATGAAGCACCTCTTTACGACCACTAGGCAGTCACGGACAACGCCGATACGTAATTCAGCACAATGACGCTATGAGTTATGGGTTATTCTCCCATCTTTACCACTGTTTTAACTACTATTATTATTATCATTGTCACTATTTTATCAATTTTATCATTATTATTGTTAATGATTACAACAACAATTACTTTGCAGATGAATAAAAAACGAAAGATAAACCTCTGTCCACACTATCGAATGTTATGCGACAAATTTGTGTCATTTTCCCATATATGGGCATGATCATGTCATATTACATCCATATATAGCCATACACTTTTTTTTGTCACATAAAATTTGATTGTGTGGACAGCGGTTTATGAATGTATTTGTACTTACCCTGTTCTTTAGATTCAATGTGATTTTCCCATATATGGGTCTGATGATGTCATATTATATCCATATATGGGCATATCACATTTATTTGTCACATAAAATTTGATAGTGTTTACAGTGCTTTATGAATGTATTTGTACTTACCCTGTTCTTTATATTCAATGATGTATCTCAGTAAAGGGGAGGCTCCAGGGTACGCTGGCTTCTTCCATGTCAAGGTAACGGATGTGTCCGTAGAGTCAAGTTGCAGATTAGTAGGAGAATAAGGAGCACCTGCAGATGAGAAGTACTTCAACTTTACCAACCGTGTCGTATCATGTGGAACGGTCTTGAATTTTAAAGTGATTTTGGATGAATGCACAAAATTTTTTGATGTACTCGCCATACTAAGTAGTATACCAGCGTACTCTTAAATTATACAAAACTTACCAATAACTTATTCGATGTACGCCAGCGTATTCACCAATTATTTCATATGCAGGCAGATGCTATCTAAACCGCCAAGGTGTGACACGGACAATAGAATGAAACTCAAATTGTATGTGGCTTTATTAAAAATATTTATGTCTATGTACCCGGTATTGTCAACAAACACTTTCTGAAATTGTTTTGAAAACAGCTTAAAAAATGCTCAGATCATTGGAGCGCCAAGGGTCTTCACCCCCCCAGGGGAAGAACCCTGGTGGAGGTCTGGCGGCCCCCCCAGATCCCCACCCAACTGGCATAGTCAAGCATTTCAAATTCTTCAGGTTGATAACTATGTGGTTACAAAGAAACAAAACAGGATTAAGTAACCGATTAAATAAGCCAAGATCCAAGGATGATATCAGCAAAATATAAACTGCCAAACAACCAGAAAAAGAAGTTCATTATTTTTAGAGTTACAAGACATTAAATGTGTAATTTAGTTTGAATTAGAGCATTAAATTAAATTTGTCATCGATAAATCTTATATAGGATCCGATAGATTTCTACAGTGAGAACATTTTGAATTACCAAAAATGATCATCCGTTACTACTAATTTACTACTGCAATGAGGCTACTAGATGTTCTAATATGAATGAACGCGAGTTTAAATACGGGAAAATGAGATATTTACAAACATTTTAAAAAATCATAAAATCTTATTATTTTGGAAAAATCGGCCCAAAATCTTCTCGAATTCGGGAGTCTTCTTATACGCAGGTCGTATTATACGCAATTATATATGTTAAGAATTTTACTACAAATCAAGCATCTGAACTCACAAGCTAACATGAAGCTATTAAAATGTTAGCAAATGAATGAATGCAATTTTTAATACAGGGAAATAAATTTTTGATTCACATGCAAAATCTCAAAAAATTGTATTATTTGGAAGAAGCCCTGCACTTGGCTCCGTTTTTAGCCAGCTAGATGCAGTATCAAGACTATAAAAAGTAGCAAAAAAGAATTCCGGGCGGTGAAACAGGGGGTCGTCCTATACACCCAACATACAAAACTTCTCAAACCCGGGGGTTGTGTCATATACGTGGGTCGCTTTATACGCAAGTATGGTAGTGAAACTTGGGAGATGATTGATCAAGGATAAACGAAATATGCTAAAATGAGTATAAAAATTATGACATCAGAGATAAAAATTCAGTTATTTATTTCAGATGGCAATATGATAACTTCAAATGTCTACATCTCATGTCCTTTCAGAATGCGTAATAAAAATTGGGGGTCACCATGGATCCTAAGGAGCTATAACTGAATAAAAATATGCATGATTTTTGTAAACACAAAATCACAAACGGATTCGTATGTTTGATTGCGCTCGTACGGCATTGCTATTGCCTCTAAAGTACTGACTGAAAAAGATTGGAAATTTGTGAATACAGTGTCAGGACCCCAAAATATGTAAAAGAACATAATTCAGAGATTTCGCATTTGCTGAGCGTGTTAAAATGTGTGCGAGGCATCACAAATTTTGAAATGCTCAAAATGGCATGAAACATGCTCTAATTTTAGTCAAAAAGTGATTCTGAGCATTTTAAAATGTTAACGCGCATGCCATGCGATGAGGACGAGAAGTTGATACTTGATATGAAGTATACTTGTGTCAAGTTTTATTGAATATGGCCTATTGGTGAGGAATTTATGATCAACCATAACATTTCACAAAATGGCACGTAGATTGCGTCAACTGACTGTAACGTCAAGGATAGAACTTTTGTCCTTTTTGAGAAAAGCTGCGAACAAAAAAAGGGGGAGGGGGAAGAATAAAAAAAAAATAGAAAAAGAAAAATTTTAAAGAGAAACAATAGGTGATACGCTGTAGCAGCATATCACATAATAAATAAATAAATAAATAAATCAATCAATCAATAAATAAATCAATAAATAAATAAATAAAGTAAGAAAAATCTTAAGAAAAAGAATAGGTTAGCAGCTTATCACCTATTAGTTACACTGTCTATGATCATGCTCTGCAGTTAAAATCTTTCACAAGGAAAATGCAAATATTATTTTACAAAATACAGACAACAAAGCATCTTTGATTATCACCAGTGGAGGTCCAGGAGTTACTATCATGTGATCAACATAGGTCTTTGTACCCATGGTTTTGGTACACAGAGTTTATTTGAAAGGTGGGACAAATAACACAATAACTACACCCTACAGTAAAAGGTAGTGTATTTCCTTTTAAAGTTCTTGGTTTCAGAGTTTCAGAGTCAATATCTTAATATTTGAAATTACATTTTCAGCATAGGACTTGCACTATTTCACTGGTTACTTCTAAATTAGTATTACATTCAATTCAAGGTAAGTGTGGAAATGATTCGGGTGTGATATGATATTTAAGAAGGCCACAATTTGATGTTTAATTCGTAATAAGGACAGATTTATCTGTAGGAATTTGTACTGTAGTGTTTAGATAAAAATGAAAATAAAGACATACAAAAGGCTAAATTATGATTTAGATCCAGACTTGATTCCAAGTCAAAAAAGGTACCTACAGTCTGAAAATGAAGTGTAAGGAGCTTACGTTTACATTTCTCTTGTTTAATTAGTGATTTCAAGACGTTTCATTGTGTATATTTTGGTATCACCAAGGATATACACATATTGTAAACATTAAATAGCACAAAGGTTTGTATTTACAGTAAAACTACATCCTCAACCAACTCAGTACAGCCCGATTTTGAGGAAAATATTTTATTCTTTGACAATTTACATTTTTATTCCCTCATTAGTTTACTTCTAATTGTTATTTTATTACTATGCATGTTTTTATGAGTTGGAAATAATAGCCTAAATTTTAACTAATATTTTATGACCTCTGAAAATATCAGTAGGTTTATATCAGCCACACGTACAATATGTCATGACTACGTAAATCTCACAGTGTGTCGATTCAAATTTTTAGTAGTCACCCCTCCAATTAAAAATCCTTATGTCCCTGTAACTATTACCAAACAATACTTGCCAAGCTTGATAAGCTGTTCAGTCCATTGGAATTTTCAAGACATTGGAGGGGTGTTTGATGGAAAGTTTAGGAGAAATTAAACAATAAACGGTTTTGGAATATTTTAAAATTGAAAGAAAATGATGGTTAAGTAAAGGTTTTGTTTATTATATTATTAGCTCATCACCATCTGCTATAAATAAATAATAATGATGGGTTTTGTTAGTCCAGTAATTGCCATGTTTTAATCCATATTATTCTTTACAGGCTTCTGCTGATACAATGATTCATACACGGTGAACAGTCAATGACAAAGAAAGAACTGTATATTATCAACTATGGCGTCATCCTCACACTTTCATGGTAAATCAGGTACTTAACACCTCTTTAATAAATACATCAAATTTGTAATATAATTGAAAAAGACAAGAAGACTAATATTGTTAGGGCAAGACGCTTTTCTATACTTCCCCACTAAAAAAATCGCTGGGATCCCATCAGGATTTTTGGCCGGGATTCAGGTCAGGATCCCGATCGAAATCCCAATCGGATCCTGATAAACCAGGAATCCTGACCAAAAATCCTGGCGGGAACCCGATTGAAAGTCCCGATAGAATCCCGATCAAAATCTAGATCGGGATCCCAATAAACTGGGAATTCCGACCAAAAATCCTGCCGGGATCCCGATTGAAAGTCCCGATAGAATCCCGATCAAAATCTAGATCGGGATCCCAATAAACTGGGAATTCCGACCAAAAATCCTGCCGGGATCCCGATCAAAAATCCCGATCAGGATCCCGATAGAATACCGATCGGAATCCCAATCGGGATCCCCATAGAATATCGATCGGGATCCCCATAGAATACCGATCGGGATCCCCATAGAATACCGATCGGGATCCCCATAGAATCCCGATCGGGATGCCGATAGAATCCCGATAAACCGGGAAACCCGACCAAAAATCTCGCTGGGATCCCGTTCAAAAATCCTCATAGAATCCCGGTCGCGATCTTTATCTGGATCCCGTTAAATCGGGAATCCCAACCAAAAATCCCACTGGGATCCCGATCAAAAATCCTGATAGAATCCAGACTGGGATTCTATCGGGATCCTACCGGATTCTATCGGGATCCCGACCAGGATTTTTGATCGGGATCCCGGTGGGATTTTCATCAGGATGCAACATTATAGTAGAGATCTACTAATAATGTAGCAGTTTTATATTGTACAATGGAAGTAGCCATGGCAAATTGCGGGAAAAAAGTCCCCAGTGACAGTTGCCAGGTTGAACAAAAAACATCTTTTCTCATGACTGGCCAATTTATTATGCCATTTGCTTATTTCTGGAGTAAAAAAGGTGAATACCATCCAATATTTTTAAAGGGTGAAAATGATTAGGCCTAAATTTCGATTTAATGCATTATTAAAAATTTTAGTTGCTAATCGTCATTTATCATTACCGTTACTGTTTATTCATCATTATCAATAAATTATTTACATTTCACGAGAGAAAAAAGAAAATTTTTTTTTTTTTATTGATAAACGAATGTAGGCCTGTATAGGTCCAGTGACACTTAAGCTCAGGCCACCTAAAAAGAAAAAACGATTAATAATTTGAGGCTATAAAAAGTTTTTTAGTCAGTACAATATTTATACAGTAAGTAAATAAATAAGTACAATAAGAAAGTATAATACATACTCCAAGTATTGAAATACACGCCATCGTGTTGGGATTCAATATTTCGACATTAATTATGTAATCATATAT
>NW_022704998.1:634610-661584 GCF_011630105.1 Anneissia japonica | reverse complement strand
TCAGGGTCTGTCTCTTATACACATCGAGATGTGTATAAGAGACTTATTATATACAATTCAATTAAACAAAATTACAATTCCATTATACAAAATTACTTAAAGCTAGAAAAAACATCAAACTTCACACAAGACAAATTAAAAAAAAAAAAAACGAAAAAAATAAGAGGGGACATAAAACATTAAAAAAAACAAGCACAAGTTCGACTAGACAAACAACAAACAGACATTTAAAAAAAAAAAAACATGCAGCATTAAAATGATTGAAAAGGAGGAGGGGAGAACACATCAAGAAATGAAAGGAGAAAATTGCTGGAAAGAGAGATTCCGGTGGAAAAAAAAGTGGTCCACCTTGAGGGACCCTTACAATTAAGGGTTTTTGGCATGGTTGTTAAAGCAAACCTCAAAAATAACCTACACTCCCTGACCAGAGCATTTGATTAATAAACAACATGTCAACAGTTTAATTTAATGTACAGACGTAAAATGGAAGTTAAGTATTTTTTCTTAGAAGTCATTTGATACAGAGTCTTTAATTTTTCATCTTGGATTTTACTAACCTTGTGGTGCATGCTTCATTATGCTGGTATTAACAGTGATTGAAATATGTGTTTTGGCTCATTGTGGAATGTGCTGGCACTTGAATACCTTTTAGAATATTCATCTAGACTCAAAATTTTGAAATACCGGTCTCTGGTCTTTAATTGGAGAGAGATTTTATTTGTTTTTAATGATTTACAAAATTTTATCATGTTGACAGCAACATTAAAATATATGGAACAAATGCTAATATAAGAAGATTTTATCATTAGTAGATTTTGTCTCTTATGTATAATGCTATTCCTAAGCTTTTCAGAACTTTAACAACCCATTAATTACAACTTGTCGAATGTCTTATACTATTATCTATCGTACTGAAGCTAGCCTTTTAAGTCAGACACTGAACAAGATTTTTAATATTGGTGGTTTTTTTTATGTTATTTTTTGTTTGTGTGTAGGTAGGAGTTTTCTATTAAACACCTATGTAGGCATATATGGTACTATTTTTAATTTACAATAACAAAACTATACAATTTCCTATATAGTTGGAATATCAGTAGGATAATAATAATTGAAATGTAATTTCAATATATAATGTATGATTTGTCTTTATTTGGAAAATTACTGCAAGATAAAATCACATATGAAGCAGAATAACCTAATATAGATGATTATAAAATATATCCATTGTAACATACAACATTTTACAGTGCCTAATTCCTAGTAGGCCTATACGTTTAATATTTAAGTCATACTTTTCAATTTATATTTTAACTGATGACATAGCACTATGTAAATATATTGTATAATTGTCTACATTTTCAAGTATGTTATTAATAATATTCTCTAAACATATTAAATGTGGTAAATCTAATAAAAAAAGGCCATTAAAAATTCAATTTGTAATTTAACAAGATAAAAAATTGTCTCAACATCCAATGTTGGAAATAATTCAGTTAATATTTAGATTTTCTACAAAAAAATACTATTACTAGTTAATTGTTCATATAAAGAATATTGTAGGAATGGCATTTCTATGTGCATGTATTTGGCAAGCAAAATATATTTTTTTCATTATGTTTTTAAGTTCAAAACTAATAACTTTACAGTCATTTATTCAAATATTTGAAGCTCCAGACACAGAATATATTGTTAAGAAGTGATAGCTAACATAATTTGATGCAATAAATTGAATACCACCTTGATCAAAGCGTAGGAGTAGTATGGTTTACATAAGAGTAATTATGATTTATGATGTCCTCGTTCATTCATATTGAAGTTGCACGGCCGGGTGTGTATTGGGTTACACCCAGAACACTGGTGAAAAGGACATGTGGAAAAACACAGAACAGCGTGTCAGAGCTCGTGAGGAAAGGTCACAAGTAATTAGCCACAAACATTGTGATATTCCTTGATGCATAACACATATACGTCGTTAAGTTACAAGTATTAACTCAATGAATATTTAGTGTAATTCCTGAAATTTTATACAAAAATCTTTAATGTTTATATTATATAGTTTGTTTCTTGTCATTTAAGATATTTAGATGATGAGGTAAAGTCATAATTGATCATGTTATGGAAGTCTTGGTTTCACTCTTGGAGCTTGCCTTATTTCCTTGCCGTATGACCAGTGTAAACAAAGCACGTCCTGAGGCTAACCAGTAGGTTGATAGGCTTGCTGTGTGCTCAGTGTAGAAGCCTTTAAACAATCCGTGTCAACCGAGGATGTATGGCCTTCTATCTATTTCTATTCTCATTAGTAATTGACCTGTGCTCGTTAACTATGACGTGTCATTTAATTGTCGCTTATGAACTGTCTCAACACCATTTTTATTTTTGCTGTAGTGTTTTTGTTTCATAATTAACAGTGTTCCAATATTTAAGATTACAATTTTTTACCTTGAGGTCAACACAAATATTTGATAATCTTTTTCTCTGGTTTCTTCAATGCTTTGAAAGAATTGGGAGTGAGTAATGCAGAAATTGTATTGTATGGCATTGGTTTAAAATGCTGATTTATGTTTGATGATAAATCATGTCAAAAAACTTTTTATTACCATGCTCATAAGATAATAATAGCAAATCTTAATGACATCTACAGTACAGTATTTAGAGCACTTCAATGTGGGTTAATAGGTCATATATACTGGAATTTAAAACATGTGGGCAAATGAAATTATTTTTGCTTATTGATATAATACCCAAATAATAATGTTATTGTACATAGTTGTTTTACTTTTTGTTGTTTAATATTTTATCCAAGCTATTGCCTTTGGTAAAAGAAAGTGAATGTTACTCTACGTGTCAGTTTGTTATCACACTAAAGACAGTGAATCTTTTAATGATTTTCAATAAAAAATACTGTATCTATAATTAATAAACATTGTTTCAAATTATTAAGTATACTAGAAATTGCAAATTGCAAGTGAAGTGCTGCGAAGTAAAACTGCATAAAATGTTCTTCGAACAAAATTATTTATGCGAGTCAAGTGAAAATAATGAATAATAAAAATATAACAAATAATATGAGACACAACCCATTGTCTATTATTAGAACAGCGTTGGTACCGTGTACAATAGTGTTTTGCTGCAGTGACATCTCGCTGCTGGCGACTCGCTGCTGCTGGCCGATGACTCGCTGCTGGCGAATTGATCTGCGCATGTGTATAAAATGGTATTTCCGAAAAACCAGTCTACAACAAGCGTCGCCTAAATGTAATAATTAGCACGTTGAAATAGGCTAGTAAATAATATTGGCCTCAAAATATTGTGGCTGAGACATGAGCCGATTAAACGTAGAAATAGGAAACCTAGAAATATAATAAAAACGCTGAATAGTACTCCATCGTCGCGACATGCGGACGTTGGTACGAGTAGGTTAGTCTACAAACGTCGCCTAAAGTAATTGATTTTACCCGGCAGAACGAAAGAAGGAAACTCCGCTTTTCAGTTGTCTTAGGCGCAGGTTTTTTGACAACCAATGACCTTTCAGAGGTCAAATTGCTGTCAAGAATATGGATTGGCTGCTTCGCAGCAATAATGTATATATTGATGAATAAATTATAAAGATAATATCTTTGATTACTGACTCTAAAAAGTAACTTTCTTGCACTTGGTTAAATATAATTGTCATTAAATCTTCATTCATTTTAATTGGTTGTTTCATGTCTTTGTAGGAGAACGCTATGTTGCCGTGGCAATACTGAATGGAATCTTAAGCTCCATCACATTGTATGAGAAGCCAACCACACCTCGGTCCTCACCATCTCCCAGAATGCACCGGATATTGTCCATCGAATCCGAATGTTTACATCCCATGCTAGCCCAAATGAAGTATGCAAAATCTGCCATCGGAACAGCAGAAATCAATGGCAAACTCATTGCACTGGGTAAGCATATACTGTAACATGACAACCATTTTAGTTATAATTTTTGTTTTTTGTCTATGTAAATATGTAATCTTTTGGTATACTTGCACAGTAATGATGATAGGGACTACAAAAATGCATCAAGCGACTCTCCATTTTTAACGATTCATTCAGACTGCCAACAGCGGTCGGCATGCTGTATATTGTGTTGAGCAAGCGCTCATAGAGCAGACACACAATCATTTTGTTTGCTGCCTGTTGACAGACATGGTGTTCATGACCAGGCTATGTGTTCTTTCTAATAAGTATACTGCATTTCAGCCTTAAATTTGAAACTTAAAAAGAGCAGCAAGAAATTTGAACCAAAGACTCAAGGATCGTGGCACAGAGCTGCTACTGAAAAGGTGTACTCTTGTGTTAATGTACAAATATATTTTAACTCTCTGATGTGATACTTTATCTTTTATTTACTACATGTTACAGTATTCTGTGGCTCACTATAGTATGCAACAGTGGCTACTACAAATTCAAGTACTTTTATTATTCATCAAAATTACAGTCAAAAAACTGAATTACATTGATGTTAACATTATAAAATACACTAAAATTCCAACGAACAATCAAATAGCCAGAATAAACACAATAAAAATCACACAAAATTTTAAAAATACAGAATTACATTGAAGTTTACATCAAGAAAAACTATAAATAAATTACAACGAACAGTCAGCCAGAAAAATCACAATAACATGCACATAATATATGAAAATACCAATAAAACAACAATAAGAAAAACAACCCAAGAGATGAATAAGGTGAATTATTGCACAAAACAAAAGACAGGCAGATCATAAGTAAAAAGAAGAGAAAAACACTCAATAAAATTGCCACAAAAATGTAAGAAGAAAATGTACAATAAAAATAAACGGGAACACCAACATACAATACCAATTCTTGCCATTCACAAAGACTAGATATGGAGAGGGTTTTTTATTTAAATTATAATAATAATTATTTGGAATAACCTACTAAACTATGCTGTACTCTTATATCTGCTCTTGAAGAACTAAAAATACAAACAAATAAATACCAAAGTTTACTATTGTGTCGGAATACACTTGTGACCAAATTCTGTGTTGACATTTTTTGTAGCTGGTTTTTGTATTGGGTGAATTCGGCCATAACAATTTACTCATAATAGTCAATTTAGCCTATACCCAAAAGTACTGAATCTGTATGTACTCAATAACATAACTTCACCATAATCATGGCCATCAATGCATGATGTATTAAGCATTGTCTAGCAATTAAGTCAAAATAGCCAATGTTGCTTGGTAACCAATTTCAGTGTGCCAACAAGCCTGGTGGGAGTCAAAAACTATAAAATAAAATTAGATAAATGCAGAATGTAAGTATAAAAAATAAATATAGATTATTAGAATATGTGACCGGCTCTAGCAAAACCAGCCGTTTGTTAAAAATTCAATTGAGTTTTTGGTATTTTAATTTTCTGCCTGAATCTTGGTTAAGAATTAGTTATGAATATTGAATTCACTGGATATCGGCCAAGTAGGTTTTGAGAAAACAGCTTCCAAAGATTTCAAAATCAATAGTTTATTAAGATTGTATTTTAAAAATAATTTTAATATACTTTTTAGTTAGGTTTAGTGATTGATATTTTGCAGAAACATTCTTGAATATATCTTCTTTTTTAAAATGCAAAAACTTTAAAATGTTCAAAATTTTGATTCTCAAATGTTTTGGGTAGGTGTGGGAAATTAGAAATTGCGACAAACGGGGGTTTTGCCAGAGCCGGTCACATATTACAAGAAAAATTATCTATTAGAACTTAATAATAATTACAGGAAAAAATCTAAAAATGATGTGGATTTCTATTAGGCCAGAATAACTAACAAATACGATTCACAGCAATCAAGCTAGTTTTTTTCTAGTTCATATCCAATCTGAGGTGCCATGGCCATAACATTTTGTACCATAGCCCTATTCATGGTAGGGCCCATGTTCTTTAGATCTAATAATGCCACCCCCCCCCCCCCCCCCCCCCCCCCCTCCCCCCCCCCCCCATCTTAAATTTCTGGATTCCCCATTTGTCGGTTGTCTCACTTAGTTGTCCCTCACCGTTTGCTGAAAGTTCTCAGTAAAATATTTTCAGTTCATATTTCATAGTGTATAAAAATCTGTAGCTTCCATACTTTCTAGAAAATACATTGAAAACCGTCACTGTATAATTTCCTATATTGTCAACACATTCTTTTCTGCTAGGCAAGTGTTTAAATGAAGTGTGTAATGATACATGTACAGTAAACAAAGCAAGGGGAATATTTAGAATCATGAATGAAAAATGTGCACCATTAGTGGAACAACATACAGTAACATTATCAGAACATTACCATGCGCAAGTAAGCAATGGAATTGTACAATTGAACTTTTGTTCATTTTTTAGCTTTAACATTTTTTTATCTTTTTGAATAATTTAATGACATTTTTTTAAAGTTAACTATTGAAGTACAGATACAAATACTGATCTAAGGTAGTAAATATGTTTAAATATACATCATAATTTCTGTCATCATCTTTGTTACTGTCAGACTGCAGTTTATTGCTCTGCCAACTGAGCAAATACTGTAGGCTACTAAGGTGAGACTATGCATGTAATGCAATAGGAACTATTGTAATCACTCTTCACCGTTTTTCCTGTATGTAGTGTGTGTGTAGACATTTATGCAAATGCACATGCGTCAAAAGAAAAGTTTTCCGACATTTTGTTTTACCTCGCTGTGAAGTTCAATGTGAAGTTTCTGCAGTGTTCACTCAGGGCTCACGCTAACCGATTGGCAAGTCGGCATGGATGAAACTATTTTGGTTTTGCAGCAAAGATCGCATACGTTCTTGATCATCGTGATGAAAACTTTGGGTGACAAACGAAATAAATTTTAGTCTAGTAGGCTCCCCCACTCCCAATATCGTTCCAAACTACTGTAAAATGAAAATACTGTATACCTAGCTAGGCCCAAGACCTACAAATTTTTTTCAAAGAAATTAGCTAAATATAATACTGTAATTTGCCTATCAAATTACATTACCAATGTGGTCTAAAATCACTATTTGGGGCCATAAAGACCGTATTTTCTGATTATGTCATTTATGATGACATAATCAGAAAATATGGTTGGTTAAATCATGTATCATGCATAGGAATGTTGGCACCTGCAAGGCTCTGGTTTAAATGTTGTTGGAGGAAGGTGGAAAAAAATGAAAATATTAATTTTTCTTATTTAGCACATATTTTTGCCAAAAACATCCAGAGGAGAAATTAAAAATAAAATGTTATTGTTGAATGTAAACAGTGTAACAATGGGATGGTTAAAATACTTTAAATTTTTATAATTAGGAATAAATATACATATCTTATTTTTGGAAATTTTGAGGCAGATGCGGGCTCAATAAAAATATAAAAAACTTTTCTTTTTTTATTTTAATTTTTTATCCATTTTTTTAAGGCGGCAGGTGTGTTAATTGGCCAAAAATAAAATTTAATTTTTATTAAAATTAATCAATAAAATTTTCTATACCAAAGTTAAGATCATGTGATGTATTAAAATCATGTATTGTAATTGGGCAATACTTTGAAGGAATTCCTTATGGGGAAATCCAAACGATTGTTTATAAAGAGAACCACTTAACAGTAATTGAGGGTCATGTGTTCGAATTCCAGTGGGAAAAGTACATATTATATTGGGGTGTCCTGTACATTTTAATGTTTGAGACAAATAAATGAAATGAAATACATTTTCACTATAGCCATTTACTATTAATTAATAAAGGTAGAGGAATATTTTATATTAATGTTAACAGTGTATGGTTGTTGCCGCAACAGTAGCAACTAACATCAACAGCATCACTCATACAGTAATTCTCTTGTTATAAGTTGCTGTTATTGTTATAGTTTTTATTGACTATATATCTTTCATTTACTGTACAGTTTTGGTTTTTATAATATGCACATCTTTAAGTAGCTTAGAGGAGAATATCCCTGCAGGCTATTGCGTAAGAAGACTGAGTTACATGCACATTAAGTACACAATGCATACATTACTGATGTGCTGTTTTTCTTTAGTGTTTTGTTTCAATTAAACATTCAGGAGTAGATTGAATAAGCCTCTAATCAGAATAATTAGATGAAGGAGTTTTAAGTTTCCTATGTTGGTATGAAGACTGATTGATTTAATTTGCTTAAGTATTCTAACAGATTTGATTTAATGAAGGAAGATGGATAGGTTTCAATGAATTTCATGATGGATAGGTGGTATATAGAGAATGATTAATTTTATGCAGATATATACACACACAAACCCACAAAAAAAAGAGCCATTTTTGCAAAATATCCACCATGACACCAAGCAAAATGATTATTTTTATAATTGAAATTTAACATCAAATATATTTGAATCATCAAACAGTGACAGTAGAATTGTACAACTCAAAGATTGTCAAGACGACAAATTTTCACGATTGACACCATCAAAATGTTTGAGATCGGTAGCTGGTAGTTAAGTGGTAACCTATGCAAGTCAAAGCTGAGATCAAATCTAATTAAATTAATTTACGTTAGACACCACATGAGGAATCCTACTACATGATTGTCTGTTATAGACATAAATGTGGTTGCCATGTTCTTTATTGTACATCTAATTTCAAAATATTGTATTGCTATACATGTTGTGATATACTTTAAATTTTTATTTGTTTCTTATTTTTATTAATTCAGAATGAGAATAGTGAAAATACTAGAAATTGCAAGTGAAGTGCTGCGAAGTACAACTGCATATAAATGTTCTTCGAACAAAATTATTTATGCGAGTCAAGTGAAAATAATGAATAATAAAAATATAACAAATAATATGAGACACGACCCATTGTCTATATTAGAACACTGACGAGCTGACGTAGAAACATAGTAAAAACGAGCGTTGGTATCGTGTATGCAAGTCTACAACAAGCGTCGCCTAAATGTAATAATTAGCAGCTTGAATTTGGCTAGTAAATAAGTTTAACTGGGTTCGTAAATAATATTGGCCTCAAAATATTGTGGCCGAGACATGCGCCGATTAAACGTAGAAATAGGAAACCTAGAAATATAGTAAAAACGCTGAATAGTAATACTCGAGCGTCGCCACATGCGGACGTTGGTACGTGTAGGTTAGTCTACAAACGTCGCCTAAAGTAATTGATTTTCCCCGGCAGAAGGAAACTCAGCTTTTCAGTCGTCTTAGGCCCTTGTTTTTTGACAAACAATGACCTTTCAATGGTCAAATTGCTGTCAAGAATATGAACTGGCTGCTTCGCAGCAATAATGTCTCATTGTTTTGATTTGTATTTGAATAAGCAGTTCAAGCCTCTTGACATGTGCCTCTAATTATAACATAACAAATGGCAATACGTATGATAGCAATATCTGGAAGTGGGTTAACCACTGCTTGCGCATATAACCATGGAGATAGTTGTGTCCCTAGTTCAACATTGCAGTTTCCCAGATAAACTGGTTTAATAGCACGCCTTTGTTTTTTAAAGGAGATTTGCTGTGGTCCTTGCAGACATTAAGAAATGCTCACTTTTTTTAAAAGTGCAAGGAATTGTCTCCCAAATTTCTCTTAAAAGGAATTGCTTACTGAAGCAGCTATTTGCAACTGTTAATTCCAGGAAGGCTGATTAGTAAATACTTATTTTGTCTTAATGGACAATTAATGCATGTGTGGTGATTAGGATGAGAAGGTTTCCCCGAGGTATCATTTAAATGGAGAAATTCAGTATTCGCATTTCTCTGATGGTTTTTTGTAAATCGTCTTCACGTTCTGTTGTCTTACTCCTAAGGGAATACAGTTTCTACAATATGATTTATATCAGCATTATTGTGATTTCATTCAAACTCATTTCGGAGTCGCATTTCAAGATTTTTATTGTCCATAAAAGGAGATTTCTTGTAGGAACATTGCATTTTATTGTTAATGTAAAACAATCAGGCAGATAAATTAACATTTTAATGCTATGCAAAAATATGTGGCTAAAAGCATTGATGGAAATGAAGTGTAAGGCCCACCATAAACTATGTGTGATATTAGGTATTAAATTTGCGAAGTGCGAATAAATTTATCAAATACAAATCATTGTGTTCTTGTTCATGTTGTTATATTTCTTTGTAATTGTTCTGTTCATTTCTGTGTTGTTCTGGGTTGACAAATTTCCAGGTGTCCAGCACCTGTTTCGTCTTTCCTTGACTTATTTTGTTGGTAATGTATACGTCAGAAATTTTGATATGAGTTTTTTCAACACAGAGGAAACTAGCATATTTCAAAACATTGATATAGCTGCCATATGCATAGTACTTGTCTTCTTATGTCCCCAAAAGCATGCATACTATAAAAGAGAAATACTGCCTTCTTTCATGACGAAACCACCTGTATACCTTAAGCCGCACGATAAGACTTTCTGAAACATTTCTTAGTTGATTTCTAAAATCCGATCAGTTATTTGTGTCAGGTTATGTGAAGTTGTCTGAAATGAAATACAGATTACTAAAAAAAAAAGTAGTTAAATGTCTACTGAAATATGTTAGATCTACTGACCACCTGGTGTTTATACCACTCAATAGACAATTCACTAAAATATTGTGCTCCAAAAAATAGAGTAAGCTATAATATAGAGTTTAATATACAAACATTTTTAATATTTATTCCCGTCTAGCATAAAACATTTGCCACATATTAAAGAGTTATGCAGAAATTGAATGTAGCAATAACATACAATATTAAAGATTAAACAATTTAAATAAAAATATAAGTTTATAGAATGTAAACCTTCCTATAAATAAAAGGACAATAGGAAACATATTGGGGAAGATATAAAAAAAAAAAAATTGTTAGCCCTTGTCACACTTAATGTCAACCAGAATTGTATCTCACCTGGCCCCATTTATTGTTTGAGAGCAAATCCAATTCTATGGACTCCTTTGATTTGACTAAGCAATGTTTTGGCCCAAGAAAACTAAGCAGTTTAGATGTACCCCAGCCCCGGTATTACTGGTCTGTTTAAAGTTGAGACAGTTTGAATAGCCAAGATGTATTCATTGCAGTGTTTTACCAATATACAGTACCAATCTGTTGACATTTTAAAGAGGAAATTAAAAACCTTGTTGACGAGCGACAGAAAATTTCTTGTGAATTTACATCGTGACTGATTGATTTGATTAAAGAGTGCTCACAAAATGGGGAGGGAAATTCCACCCTGATGTCAGAGGGCCATAAACTCTTGATCATCAACTATTTAATCATAGAGTATGACAAAGGTATTGCCACCAAATTAAAATTTCATAATCTTTTTATAATTCAGGTGGTTACGATCGTGGAGAATGTAGAAAAACAGTTGAGATTTATGATCCTGTGACCAATCAGTGGGCCTCTTTAGCGCCGATGACATTACCACGGGGACGGTTTGAAGTAGGCGTTATTCATGGTAAGGTGTACGCTGTTGGCGGTTCCAATGGTCATGTAGAATTGAAGCAATGCGAAGTGTTTGACATCGATACAAATAAGTGGACTCGTATTGCAAATATACAGTCGGAAAGACACAGCTCAGGTCAGTGTTATGGTTAACTATGATGACTGGCTGCAGTTAGTCTTCATAAGAGTTAATAATAATTTCACACAATTTTTTCCAAATGGAAAATTAGATTTATATGATATAATGCATTTCTACCTAGCATATGTAAAATAGAGCCATTCCCATTTTAATCTTTGACTTTCTGATGACAGGTGCTACGGTGTTGAATGACAAGCTGTACGTTGTTGGTGGAACTAATGGTGGTAAAGGACTAAGAACGTGCGAAGTGTACGATCCTCATACCAATGCGTGGTCATCCGTGGCACCCTTAGTCGAGGGTAAGTGAAGGGTCAAACATGATTTTATTATAATTGGTTTTTAACATTGAATTTTTCATGGTTATGACCGTCATGGTTATGAAAAAGTTACAAGATCTACTATCTTTTTAGACAGGGAATAAGTGTGGTACGTCCAAAATTTAGTAATAATCTTTTAGTGATTTTGACTTAAAGACCCACTTACCGTATTACATTAATAACTCAGTGCAATTTTTAAAGTTGAATGACTGCGTAGTGACTTGTGATAGTTATTAGTTTAATTTAAGAGGGATATTGAGTGAAGGATGAAAGTGACAAATTTGATTGATTATTTCAGACTAGCATTTAAACTTGACTAGCTATTGCAAATGTCAATTTTAGCAATTTAAAATGCAAATCTTGAATCGGTAGGCAATAATAATACCGTTGTACCATCACAATCTAGAAACAGACAATTATCAGCAATTTCACTCCTTACAAAATCTTTAATACAAAGGCATGCTAGGTGGGGAGAAAATAAATAAATTTTTTTTTTTTAAGGTCTTTTAATGTCCAGTATAATTACATCAAGAATGATAATCAATGTAATAAATAAATATTTGTTAGCTTTGGCAATTTAAATTCATATTCCAGTAATATTAGTTTTTTTCTCTGTAGCCATAATTTAGGTTTATATAGTCTTCCCATCACTTTAATCATGAAGGTATAATGTAATATACTCTATGCTTTAATCTAGGAATCTAAAAGGAAATGATCCATTTTGAAAATAGCATGTTGCAGCATGACCATCAGTGTGGCTAACACTAGGATTTCAATAGGCCTATGTACTCTGTCGTAATTAGCAGGTGTTGGCAAATACTGTAGCCACATTCTAATATTATATTACTTCCGGTCCACGCTATCAAATTTTATGGGCATATAACATTTTTTTGTCAAAGAAAATTTGCTGGTCTGGACTTTATTCATGTACCTGTATACATGAGAAACTACTGTAGGATGTGCTGTAAGTAGAATGACAACATTCTAGCAATTCTGACAGATTCCTTTGCATTCACAGGCATATAGTTAATGATTACATAGATTCTTTGAATATTGGATAAATTATGAACATTATTGATGAACAATAGTATCTTACCTTGCATCCTGTTTTGTATGTCCACATTATAGTAATACTTTCAAACCTAAAGCCACACTATCAAATTTTATTTTAGAAAAACATGCGACATGCTTACATATGATCATGGTACCAAATCATTACTATATATAGGCACACCATGACTATATATGGGCATACAACAATTTCTTTTTTTAAATTTGATAATCTGGACATAGCTTTACATAGAATCGGAAAGCTCTTCTCACATGACCACTGTTGCCATATTTGGTTGGCCCAAATTTAAGGGAAAAAAATGTATATCTGTGGTTATGTTTTTTTTAGCCTCTTACAATTAGTGGTGCAGATCCTCATTTAGATTAATTTACTATGTATTAGAATATATTTTATGCATTATGTTTTTTCAATTTACATAAACCTACAGTCACGGCAAAATTGGTAACAGCAAAAAGCACAGTTGCAGTATCAAAATCATATATCAATGTAAAGGACATTGATGTTGCATCATCATTTCAAATTTTGACAAGAAAATAAATTATATTTTCTTAGTCCTCACAAATAAACAAAAACATTGATACTAAAACTACTGTAAAACTATCTACTTTATATTTAGGTTTGTTGAATGTTCTTGATATTACAGTGTTTCATAGTAAAGTATTGAAAATAAAATTAAAACCAAATATTTGTATCATACAGGCATTGCCAATAAAGTTTTCTTGTAGCTTGTAATAAATATGCAAGGATTAAAAATGTGAATTGTAACATTACACTTGTGACTTTGCAAGTGTAGTTGCCTCTGAACCCGATACATTGGCTGATGCCAGGCTGACTGGACTGCTTATTACAATGGATATGCAAAATTGATTTGCATTCAACAATTCAAATTTGATCAGATTCTCCTTAAATTACAGTCAATATACAAATCTATTGTTTACACTAGTAATTAATAATGTGACAGATCAATGTGATTAGTATTGGATAAACATAACCACCAAGCTGTCTGGCTTTCCCTTTTTGTTTTCATGTTTAACAGTGTATAGAGTAATGGTGATAATTTGTGAACCTCAGTGCTGGGGCTGTACTCAACTTATATTAGTATTACTTTTCATAATTGAACATTTTTGTCACCCTCCATTTCTTTTTACTTAGGCCGATCGCAGGTTGCCGTGATCGCTCTGCAAGGGAGGATCTATGCTGTCGGTGGGTCGGACTCGTGGTTGTGCCTCAATTCCGTGGAAATGTATTGTCCAGATGATGATGAATGGCAAATCATAACTCACATGAAATCAAATAGACGAGGAGCTGGTGTGTGTCAATATGAAGGTTAGTGTAATTATTAAATACCAGTATTATCGATAAAATATATAATATATCGATATAACTAATCATCTATTGTTGTATGTACATTTTGTATTACAATTTTCTCCCGGGTAAAAGCTCACTTTTGAATATTTTTTATGCACAATTCGCTACTTAAGTATAAGCACATGAGGTTTAAAATAGATATTTGGCGTGAAATCACTAGCCAAGCCTTGCTCTGGTGTACTTTTTTGTCACGAATTGGCCTCTTTTGTAAGGTGTAGGACCTAGCTGTGCCTACAGATTTTACTAATATTTTTATCTCTGCTACAGTATAAGCCCATTCCAAACTCCTATATACCTATTTTATTACCATGGGGTGTGGGATATCCTTCTGAAAGTACAGTAGAACCCCTCATTTACGTACGGCACGGGCCCAGAGCCGTTCGTAAATTCGGGTATTCGTAAAATCGGGGTTGACCAAAATTCCTATATATTTGCAATGGTACTACTTACACTGGCATAAACTAGGCCTAGGCTAGGCCTACAGGCTTACGCAGCTAAGTCTGAGGGGGCCTAGGCCCTGTCTCTTATACACATCTTTGAGTGAAGGATGAAAGTGACAAATTTGATTGATTATTTCAGACTAGCATTTAAACTTGACTAGCTATTGCAAATGTCAATTTTAGCAATTTAAAATGCAAAAAAATTTGTCGCATGCACATGTGTGAAGCCATAAAAAACACACTTTGAAGAGGCCCGTTAGAGGGCCTCCTTCACTTAAGAATTGCATAGTACTGTATAGTATGGTGTGTTGTGTTGTATGCATGGTAATAACAGGCACAATTCGAGCGGGGTTTTTTTTCTTTTTTAATCTTTCGCTTCAATTTTTATGACGTCATCACCTTTATATTACGTTCGTAAAATCGGGAATTCGTAAAATCGGGGTTCGTAAATGTGGGGTTCTACTGTACAATGCTATTGAAGAGTAATAATAACTTAATTAAAGCAAATATTAATTACTTTGGACAAGTATCAGTTGGTCATCTTTAATTGTTAACATCAATTATGTTATTCTTAGGAAAACTGTATGTTATGGGTGGCAGTGATGGGTCGAATGTGCTGAACACGGTAGAATGTTATGACCCTGAGAGTGACGAGTGGAGCACTTTAGCAAGCATGGAGACACCTCGTGTCAACGTTGGCATCGCTGTTGTCGCTGGAAAATTCTACACGGTTGGCGGTTTTGATGGAAAGAACTTTCTAAACACTGTTGAATGCTACGACCCAGAAGTCAATCAATGGACAACGCACGCGACTCACATCTTCCGTAATCGAACACGCTACTCAACGCCATCACCTCCGAGCTCTCCTGTAAATGAGCTGAATTTGTCCATGTGAGAGTCAAACCAGCGGTCATGGTATTCGTGAAAGTGACAAATAGATATATAAGCGCAGACTGGTGTGATTTAATAACAGCAAATATATGTAACACAAACTTGGCATATATATTACATAGGTGAATGAAATGCAGTTTTCGTAGTTTAGATAAGGAATTTATTTTAGGTTGATGATTGGCGAGAAGATTTGTTAATCAATTTGTAGGATTTGCCTTTGTAATACCAGATACTTGGTAGACTTCATTGTTTATAGTTGATATTTCATGTTTCCTTGATTGTTCTAGGATTTCTCCCATTGTTTAAATTCACGTTTATTGTCAGTTTTGTTGTTGGAATGGAATTGTGGAATCGGTTTTCAGATCTGTCGTAAACATTGATATATTAAGTAGAACATATCTATTTCATCGTTGATGAAACTGCTTGTTTGGGAATTTTTAATTATTTTTTGGTCAGTAGGAAAATGTTAATGTTTGAGTATGGGTTATTGCAATAGGAACTATATTATGGTTATAAAATATACACTTGCAGATCTTGGCTAGCAGTAATCACTTGACGTTGTTGGTATAACACAAAAATCATACACAGTGCGTTAAGTCTTTGATTAGCTTATACAAAAATTTGTATAAAAAAATATTCATGTCGCATTAATAATTTAATGTCATTGTTGGTGTTTTAAGGAAAAAGATCAATTTCGTAGTCATGTTTTTTTACACATGATTGATATAGAAGAACTCTATAGATTTTTGAAATAGTAACAAGCATGGATAATACAGAGGTATTTTGAACTACTCCCATATATTTTTCATAATTTGTAGATTTAAGTTTCAAAGAAGATCAGCTGCAGATTTTATGCCTTGATAGAAAACAATCAATTAAATTTTGACAATTTCTAAATCAATTGAAAATAAAACTCTGATTTAGTTAAATGGAATAATTCCTCATGTTGATTTTTTTGCTCTGGACTTTACTGTCTTTCCATTTGAGATTATAGAATATATTTACTGAGCTTAGAAGTAGAATAAAATATTTTCCTGTGCTTTTGTTCTCCAGACAAATGTCTTTCCATCAAGAATAAGTTTTTAAAATCCCTTAATTTAAAAAAAAAAGTATTGATACATTCCTTTTAAGCCTTTATATTGGAGACCTTCACATGTTGGTGCTAGGGGTAAAGGTCAACTATGAAATTAACCCCTTCATAAAAAGTAAATTGAAAAGGTTTTTACTGGAAGAAATTTTTCAAAATGTGTGTAGTATTATATGCAGAATCTTTGTAATAGGTTGTTGTTGTGGAAAGTGTGTGTAATTGTATTTTAAGGGGAAATCTAAAAAACAACTATTTTTTGTAAGACAGTTCATTAAAGTTGTATATTAATTATGTATATCGTGTACATTTGTTATAAGAAAAAATTAGCGCTGTTAAAATGAAGTGCCCACTAATATGACATACATGTACACATGGAAGGAGTCATATGAAGAATTATGCAAGTTTAAACCAACTCCCACGATAAAAATAAGAAAGCAGACCAAAACAAAATATAGTTCTTGGTGGGTGTGGCTCTCTTTTTTTTCTTTTGAAATACCTAGAAGAATATATGGGGTGGTGGATGCAGGGGGTGCATTGTATTAAGGAAAATAATTCTTGTATTGTTAATATGAACATAGGCCTAGTACTGGTAAGATTTTTAATGAAGGTATGAAACTGAGAGTGCATTTTTCGGGCACCTAGAAGTCTATATTCTGAAAATGTTCTCACCTTGGGCCCAACCATGGTGGGGATGAGGTGGTCTCGACTCTCATGCACCCTCTACTGCCAAATCCTGCATCAACTCTGGAATATCAAACATCGTAATTAGCTATCTGTGTGCCTATGCCTGTGCATTACGGGTTTGGCAATCTTCAGTAAGAAGAATAAAGGAGCCACAGTTTCCTCTCAGATGAGAAACGGATTTGTATTTGTGTTTGGAAGGTAAACCATCGAAAGAGACAGTTTTTTGTATTAAAGATTAAAGTAAACGGTAGAGGTGGTCACAAACTGTTCCATCAATGCCACCAGAATCGCAGTTTGTGAAAGCATAAAGCAACCCTTTCATAACTGTCAGCCTTCATAAGATGTGTAGTTGTCTGCAGGCAGATATGACAGAAAAAATAAAGAAAGATGTAATATAGGTTTATTCTTGCATGCCTGAGATGAGTCTGGGAAAGTATGCACTTAATTGAGGGTTTTTTTGTTTGTTTTTTTATTTGTACAGTATTATGATTTGTAACTTACTGGTTGCCATGTTTTTCATTTACACTGGTTTGTTTTGATGTGAATGCATTTATGTTTGTTGCTTTTTTATTAATTTTTTTTTTGTACAGAGTGTAATTTTTTTGATTGAAATTAATAATCAGAAATGTCAAGAAGAATTTGTTAGGTGCTTGTTGAATTTCTTGTGCATTTCAATTACAGTACATTTATCAACAGTCCGAAAACCCTATCCTTTACAACTTCTGAATTTTAAAAAAAAATTTTTAATAAATATATTTGATTTTGATTTTGACTTGTTTGCATGTTGCATTATTAAAAGATTGATGCAATTTTTAATTGGTTTTTGTTCTTTGAGCAAATAAGGTGATCAAAAGATTTGAAAACCTCTCAGACATGGTTCATCTGTTGCTTGTCTTCAACTGATCTTTAAACCTGTGGTAGTATACGTTACTCAAAGACTGAATGAATTCAGAAAGTGTAATTCCAGGCTGTTAGGAAGTACCATCATAGAGTTAATAAAGAATATATGTGGCAAAGACAAGCCAAACCAGTCACTCGTCGCAAATCCTGTTTTGGAGATAATGGCCAAAACACGCTGGAATGTCAAAATTTTGGAAATCTATTTTATTGCACTAAACTAACCTTTATATATCTATACATCATGCTATGCTGTTATTTTCCTTTTATTTTCAATGTTAAAATAACAATTTTTAACGATTTGGTGATGGTTTCTGCCTAAGAAATGCCTGAAATCGTAAACTTTAAAGGCTGATTTCTCAAATATTGTTCTTTAAACAGCTGTATGTTTAAACTTGTGTAACTTCATAACAAAGTGTCGGATTTAAATGATTCTTTCACCATTTGATAGCTCTCATTGTACTGTTTAACCCTGTATTAATAACTCAAAATCGATTTTTCCGACGAGTGACTGGTTTGGCTTGTCTTTGCCACATATGCCATCTGCAATGATTTGGATTAAGACAAGCTGCTATTTTAGAGGGAAAAATAACACAATGATCTTTAGGGTCTTGCTGTAGGATTATTCTTAAAATAACTCTGTGGTTACTTGTTCTACTCCTGCCTGTAACATTAAACTTTTTCCTATGAAGCTGTGTTCACGCTATGAAGTTTATATGTGACAAATACCTGATTTTGCCCATATTTGGGTGTGATTTGACATCAGTATGCCCATATACAGTTAAACTTGCTACACGGACTTTGCACAAATACCTGATTTTGCCCATATTTGGTGTGATTTGACATCAGTATGCCCATATACAGTTAAACTTGCTACATGGACTTTGCTTAACTCGAATCTATTTCTAAGTCGAACTTATTCTTACGTGGCAAATTGTTGTGTTTTCCTTGATTAACAATCTGCAAGTCGAATTTTATCTTAAGTCGAACAATTTTTCAATGGAATTTTGGATTCGACCTATTCAAGTTCAACTGTACACGTACTGCATGTCCATATTACTGTACAAGTATTTATCACGTAAAACTTGACACCGTAGTGTGGACAGTGCTTTAGATCTTGGAACTTGTTGATCAAGATTCCTGCCCTCCATGTAAATGAGAATCTAAAAAAATCTGTTGAAACATCTACAGATTTGCTATTATTCAATTATATAAACTATTTAAAAAGCAAATGTATTTGTGACGTGAACAATGCAAATTGTAAGAGAAATATATAAGTAAAAATTCTGTTGTGTCGTTTGTGTATAGTTCCCAACCAAGCTAGAAGATTTTGGTAAAGCAAAATGTGCTATTGTATTTTCCATATATAATAGGTAAATATTTCAAGTCAGAATTAAGGGACCTAGAAGTATGGTAGGATTATTAAGTAATGAAATGATGAGATTGGTTTTATCTTATAAGCAAGAGCAAATTTTCAGTAAGAGAAAGTATTGGTCATAATTAGGTTACTTCTGAAGTGAAAAAAATAAAATTTAAAAGATTAAAAATTTTCCAATTGTATTTTTGTACATATGTTCATAAACAATGAAGCTGGTCATTTTGAGACCTTAATGTTCTTTTACAAAGTGACTGGAATGGAGAACTGCTTATTGAGAACATTTGTGTTCTCTGCCATGGCTTGGATAGTGACCATAAGTGTATTATGAGGTGCAAGGTAAACAGTTGATCCTTGATACAATTTAATCTAGTGTTTGAAATGTGGAGAGCTGATCGTTCATAAGCATACAGTATCTTCTACAGCACAGGTGGGCAAAGTGAGGCCCTACAAGGATTTTTCTTGCAGCCTGCGAAAATGAATTTAAAACCCTGTGTGTGCGGCCCGATGAGCAACGTTGCTTAGAAAATACCTTGTTTTTTTAGGGCCTGACACCGATCATCTGCAAAAAGTAATATAAAACTGGGAATAAAATGGTGTAAGAGCAATTCTTAGAGGGTTTTGAAAGCATACTAGAAACATCAAAGTTTGGGTGCAGCCCTCAGTGTTAAATAAAAAATCCTCTTTGGCCCTCCGACAGATTTTTATGCGTAACCCTTCTCCACGAGGCTTACAGTAGGTATGTTCATAAATGTAATACTGTACGAGGCTTGGGACGTGCAGAGCTGATAATTTAGGGCCCGCACCGATCATCTGTAAAAAGTAATATTAAAATTGGGAATAAAGTGGTGTAAGAGCAATTCTTGGAGGCTTTTGGAAGCATACTAGAAACATCAAAGTTTGGGTGCAGCCCTCAGTGTTAAATAAAAAATCCACTTTGGCACTCCGACCGATTTTTATGCATAACCATCCTTCTACAACAAGGCTTGGGTATGACCATAAGTGTAATATTGTATGACCATAAGTGTAATATTGTATGAGGCTTTTTACGGGCAGAGCTGATAATTTAAAACCCTTATGCTTAACTGCATAACCATGAGGATTGGAGGGATAATTATTAACACATCAGTTGTAGAAACTTAGATGCTTGATGGAGTCCTTTCTATTTATTTCGAATCACACATAATCTGCAAAATATTGACAGACCATACCCAATCTCCTTGTATGGAAGATGATACTCCAGGGTTTTGATGCTCTTTACTAAGTGTCTGGCATTGAAAACTTCACAACAAAACTAAACAACAAACTAATATTAGTAAACATCTTTTTTAATGAATAAACTTCATATTGATTGCCATGGGCAAGTGTAAGTATTATCAAAGTCTTGACCCCCATCCAGGTTTAGCCAAGACCCATCATTAATACACTTGTATCCAACTTGACTATGAACATCGGGCAAAGAATCAACAATTTCATCAACAATTACTAAGAAGTTTAATTACAAGAAATTCATAAGCAGATTAATAGTTGCCAGAAAATGTAGACATTCCAGCCTAATTATTTGTCTAATGTACAGTAATAAGATCCGACTATACAATAGACAAATTAATTTATGTTTTAGTTATGGTAGTTCTATATAAACGAATGTTTTAATAAATCAGTGATTGAAACAGTAATAAGCCATTAATATAACAGTTTTCCATGCATTATTGGTACATTAGTGCACAAAAAACATAAAATCTTTCCCTAGGCCCACTGCAGCAAAGCCAAGGGGAATTTTGTATGCAAATATGTCTCTTTAGTACACTGATTTTGACATCTTCTGGTTCATTCCTTAAGATTAAACAAAATCCAAAATAAAATAGTATGCATTGTGTCAAAAATTGGCCTTTGTATACAAATAGATGTCAAATAGTGCACAGGAATGGGAATAGGAAAATTGCAATTAGATCAAATTATGGTATTACAATTGACTAATAATTACATTTATTAGAAATGGTTGAATCTTTGCTTAACATAGTTTACTATACAGGCACCAATCACTGAAGATTACCTACACCAAGTAAGCATCATCTCAATATCTTGCTACATGGTCATTTTTTTTTTTATAAAGGAAGCTGGATGTGTCCATTGTCTTACTGTATGTCACTATTCAGTGATTTAAGTAGATTTTGTTACGATAGTTTGAATATTAATTGATATTACTGGAACAGTACAGTGCTATGTTGCTGTCTAAACCATGTGTAAACGGTTTTGTAGGAATTCTTCCACAGTATCCGTGTTCCATTTCTCGATGCCGAGCGTTTCCTGAACTTTTTGGTTCTCATCATGGAATTTGATGATAGGATCAGCTCCTTTTACATACTGTAAGTATAAATGTAATTAACAGTTTTAAAATACAGTAGTTTGCTAATGAGTAAGCAAGGCTACCAATAAACCATCTTTACATTCAACATTATATACCATAGTTTCTCACATATAATTTATAACAGAATTTCTACACCCTGAGAGGCCTATTTTATTCTTATTCTTTTATTGCCAAACAAAAACATAACATAACAATTATACAGAAAATGATTGGCAGGGACACAGAAGTAAACTAAATCACTATTACAAAAAGTCTGTGTCCCTCATCAACCCTAGCAGGGGCATACAGTATGCTGGTTTTTTGTAGAAAAAATTTTAAATATATATTTTCAACTATGTTTATCCTTATTCTTGTTATTACAGTATTATGTAATATAACAGTGTTTTGTGTGTACTGTAACTACTCAAAACATTTGCTACCAACAATGCCGTAACCAGGATTTTCAAATCAGTGCACGACAATATAATGGTGGACTCATTTTACGTGTAAAATCAAATAATGACCTATTTCTCTTAAAATTTGACCCATTTTATGCATAAATATGAGAAATCTGGACCCATATTTCAAAAAGTAGACTTTTTATTTGCATAAAATAAAATAATTTAGACATATTTTTGACAATGTGGACCCATTCTTTTTATAAATAATGTGAAGACCCAATAGAAAAATTTTGTGGGATTGTCCCAACTGTCCAATGGCTGGCTACGGCATCAGCTACCGGTAGTAGTAGACTATGTGTGCATATGAATTTTTGTGAAATCAGATTTCTGAATAAGTTACAAATTCAGAAACAAAACATACCTTGATCTTGAGGTTTTGAAACTGCTTAACTTTATCACTCCTGATAAAAGCTATGAAATAGAATTGTTTGAATGTTAGTTCAATTTGTTTATTGAACGTTTTTGAGTTCTTTCTCAGACTTTAATATAGATGGTATATATTTAATTTTTGTTACCTTGGATCTGTGGAAATCTCCCCAATTTTCATCCACACACTTCTAATACTGCACTGTGGTATTTCTGTCGAAGTAGAACAGAATATTCATCAAATACTGTACATTGCACAAAAAATAAAAAATAATTATTGTAGGCTTACCTGTTATTAACAATTTCTTTAATCAGGGCCTAAATACCAAAATCAGTTACTTATGTTTTAATGAACTTTATATATCATAGGATGTTATTCACAGGACAAACAACTCTAAATTACCCATAAACTAACCAAACATCCAAGTCCAATATTCAAGAGTTCAGAGTGAAAATGTACATATGTGAGATGGTTTATGCAAGATTTGCTCAGAATTTCAGTTATCTTTAGAATGGGTGGATGGAATTCTTAGGCCTAAATATATTCACAAAGAAGTTTATCTGGTTCCATTAAGTATAGTAGGAAAATTATCTTGTTGTTGTTGAACCAATTACCTGTACTTGCTAAAACCATTGCTAAGGTCTACATGCGAACTAATTTGTTCAACAAAACAGGTAATTTTCCTACTAAATATATTCCCTAATACAGTACTCGCAACATTTCATGTCATGTTTTTATCATTCAGTGTGTATCACTATTCTGTGTTTCACCTTTGCTTCATCTTCATCTTGCTCGCAACATTCTTTACAGCTGTCTACTAAACTGTCAAGTTTGAAATCTGCCAAGCTTTTACACGAACTGCACAGCAGGTTTGACGAAAAGCCCAAGTCTGCACATTTGCTAGCACTACTTATCTCCTCAGCAATAACCTTTAAGAAAATAAAATATTATATCATTATCAAGACATTATTTGAAATATATACAGTAGAACCCCAACCACCCTAACGTCTGGAATAAAACTTTTTTGAAATCCGAAGGCCAATGAACACCATTTTCAGCAATATGATATTATCAAAACCTGATGTATGTTTGTGTCATCCTCTTTTTCCTTTCAACCAATTATTTAATTTTCCCGATAACAATTACATTTACTATACTGGAAAGGATCCCTCAGTTTTGACACTGAGGAATGAAACTTGATGTGCATGACAAGGGCAGTGACATCTGCTGCATTCCTTCCTCTTGTTCCCGACACACAACCAATCACAACTAAAATTAAGAAATATTTCTATCCGAAAAGATATTAGACGCACATACAGTAGAGTAAAATATTCAAAGATACTTATTGATGATAATTGACGAAAATAACAATAATACAAAATACATAACAAAATAGGCTAACGTTTACTGAAGACACTCTTAACAAAATATATAAATTAAATTTAACTCACCAAAGGACAACATGATTATTTATACATTTGCTTTGCAAATTGCTTTGTAATATGCTTTTCTTCTGATAGTATTATTTTTATGAACATTATATATATTAAATAAAAACATAACATAAGAAATAATTAAGATTAATCCAAAAAATGCCAGTCAATACGAGCAGATGCTACAGTACTTCGAGCAAATTATATGCCAGTTCGAGCAGATGCGTTTAGTGCAGTCTATAACAAGGGCAAATTATATCCAAAACATAAATTGTTTTTTTTAAATTGTTTTAATGTGAAAATGCACTGTGTAACCAAGGTTTTGAAAGGTATTTGCTAGTCTTAATAATTATTCCATGTTTGAATTACAGTCTTGACAAATCCAACCACCCTATGTGGCCGCTAACAAGCACTATACTCACGGTTTTCAGTGTGTTCAATCTGGGGTTTTGTAGTAAAAAAAGGAAATTATAATTATTTATGTATTGTATACAGTAAATATGTAATTGAATTTCAACTGTATTGTAAATGTATTGTAAATATATATTTGAAAATGAATGATTAAATGAAAGTGTGCTAGCTCAAAAAATAAAGTGAATTTTAAGCGTAATTTTTTTTTCTTCAAACATTTCCAATGGGTGGGGGAGGGGGTGCCCCGCATCCCTCGAATGCGAGGGCGAAAAAATCAGAATTAATGGTCAGACAAAATAGGAAATTCGTACAAGTTAATGTTTGCAAAAATGGATCCTTTTCCACTTGAGATGTCATCCGCTCAAAGTGGCATCCACTCCGCCTAGGCCTATATACCCATTTTTATTACGTAGTCGAACAACAGTCGAGGTCAGGACATGGTGGCTAGATAATAACGGCTAGCCTACAGAGACCTAGTTAGGGGCCTACTACTAGTTTGAGAAAGGGGTAGGCTCTCTAGGCCTACCTTATAGACTAGTCACTAGCCTGCCCTACTACCAACTAGTCCTGTAGGCTTTTAACTAGGCATAGGTAGGCCTAGTCTAGCCTCTAGGGTCTAGATAGAGAGCCTAGAGCCGGCGAGTAGTGTCGTGAGTCGGTAAGCCTAGGCTAGACCTAGCCGCCTATCCAGCCTAGTGTAAGTAGTAGGCTAGCCTAGGCCTACCTAGAGATCCAATGCTTGAATAAATCAAAATACTACTACTGTGTCTTAAAATACGTCAACGTAAAGTTTATTCATTTCTTACATTAGCTGATAAAACAACCAGATACGACACCAATCGCACAAAACAAGGCATTTTAGCCCAACTTCCACCACCAGCAGGCTAATCACAATCGACGTGTCGCTTCTCCAGAGTATAGGCCTACTAGGCTATATAAAGTACTGTATGCCAAAAACAGGCTTCGGTCATGTTCGATCTCCATAACCGCACTACGTCTGTTTGGAGTCTACTATTTCATTTCGGGTAGCTAGGGGGTACAAATGTATGAGGCGCTAAGTGTAAATTTATTATTTAACACAATTATTTATATATAATTCATTATTTAACATATAATTGACTAGATAACTCATTATTTATATATAGTGCATTTAGGTCTAAAAGATTATATGTAAATAATTGCGTTAACGTTTCATTATTCATATATAATTAGTCTACTGATTACAATATATATAAATAATTAAAGGCTAACCAAACATTATTTATATACAATAAGGTTACTGGCTTCATTATATATAAATAAGGAAGGGGAAACACATCATTATATATAAATAATGAAAAATAACTATTATTTATATATAATAATTTCACTGATTCCATTATATATAAATAATGAAAAGGTGACAAATCATTATATATAAATAATGAAAAGTAACTTACGATTATTTATATAATAAGTTCACTGATTTCTTTATATAAAAATAACGAATTGCCTTCAAAATCATTATCTATAAATAACTGCTTTTACATTTCATTATATATAAATAATAGCTGTCGCAAAACCATAATACTTGGACTTCAAACTCATTATATGTAATGCACACGTGTTATGGTGTCAAGGTCATTATATCTAAATAATGGTTTTTAGTTCCAATTATATATAGGCCTAAATAACCGTTGAAGTCGAGTGCCATTATATCTAAATAATTACATCGTAGTAAGCATGGTTTATAAATAATTCGTTATGCAAATTACGAAGTAATAAATATTTATCAGTGCTCAGTAAAGTTTCAATTAGGTCCTATTCATCTATCGAAAATGGCAAAGCAAGGTATACAGCAGATTATTGAATCCAGTGGTGGCGCCAATAATAATAATAATAATAATAATAATAATAATAATAATAATAATAATAAGAATAATAATAATAATAATAATAACAATAATAATAATAATAATAATAATAATAATAATAATAATAATAATAATAATAATAATAATAATAATAATAGTTCAATGACACTAATTTTAAATATTTAATATAAATAAAATGCTCGTTTGGATAGCTTCATGATGCTTGGAATACATCGCGATAGGGGAAGCAACCTCGACCTTGACATCGTGGTTGACAGATTTCGTGCAAAATTTCCATAATGTAGAATTTCACTTTAAAGAAAGAGGATTTGTAAGGAAATGAGATGGTTACATTGCAAACTCTTTGTTTCTTGTTTTATTCAAAATGTTTTGGTTTTGGAAGCTGA
>NW_022704998.1:630160-634594 GCF_011630105.1 Anneissia japonica | reverse complement strand
TTTCGACATTAGAAAACATAGCCTACATGAAGTCATATTATAGTAGCTCGATGCCTATCAAATAAGTAATAAAAATTCGCCATAATTCGTCAAATATCCGTGGCTGCCTGCAACCCCACCGCAGTGACATAGTCTAATGAAACTTGTTTATCATCTTGATACCTTCCGACGAAAATATCACCGAAAATATAGATAAAACGACAGTTGAATGACCAACAAAGACAACTGAAGACAATAGGTTGTCATTAGAAGTTATTTACTATAACTTTATTCGGAAAATTAATCCCAAAATCGAGTTGCCGTCCCCGGCGTTGTCAGTGACGTCGTATAATTTGTGTGCGATTTTTACCAATTAACCCCTAAGTAAAAAATAGTTGAGCCATGTGGTACCTTGCAAATCAATCCAGAAGCCTGGTAGTTTGTTGATTGTTCATTGGTAGCGTCCTCGCTGCCAAAGATAGTTTTTTGGCAGTTACGTCCCCGGTGACATCGTGAAGGTATGGTGAAGGCTGGTTACAATTTGGTGGCACATCGATTGAGTATTTTCATTCATCTGGCCATGTAAGTCAGTGGCGTATCTATGTCTTGAAATGGCGGGGGGCCGATGGGGGAGCGCGAAGGTGAAGTGGGGGATCGCGAAGGTGAAGTGGGGGGGGGTGGCTCGATGATCAGTTAAGGGGCACTAATTCGCAAAATAAGGTGATTTTAGGTGATTTTTAACTACTTGACCTTGATTTGAAACCAGAGTTAGTATAATCTTAGGTAAGCATGTGGTTAACATAAGCAAGAATTTAGTCCAATGAAACTGTTTATCATCTTGATACCTTCCGACGAAAATTGACCCTACCAGCGTCACCTCGGCGTCCCCACCGATCGATCTAACGTGACGTTGTTATGTGGGTGTTTTATAGATTATTGAGAATGGTAATATCACCAAAAAAATAGATGAAAATGACAGTTAAATGACCAACAAAGACAACTGAAGACAATAGTTCGTTATTAGAAGTTATTTAGTATAACTTTATTCGGAAAATTAATCTCAAAATCGAGTTGCCGTCCCCGGCGTTGTCAGTGACGTCGTTTGATTTGTGTGCGATTTTTACCAATTACCCCCTAAGTAAAAAATAGTTGAGCAATGTAGTACCTTGCAAATCAACCCAGAAACCCGGTAGTTTGTTGATTGTTTATTGGTAGCGGCCTTTCGCTGCCAAAAATAGTTGGCAGTTGCGTCCGGTTGACATCCACTTTACAAATGTTAAAAAATAACCAACATAAATTTTTAAGTATTAAAGTGCCATTCTCTAACTTTATCTCATGCAGCCACAAACATGACGGGGCTCAGGTGGATATAGTAATTTTCCTAGTTTTTATGTATGACATTGCCATTTTCCGGCATCAATTGTACTATTCAAGTGCTTTTTTGTGCATATAACGAGTCTCAACTTCTCAAAATGTTCTCACCTGAGCCCCAACCATAGTGGGGCTCAGTTGAATAGGGTAGTTTTTAGAATAGTAAGTACTTAAATTTCATTTTCGGGTACCTAATTAATTAATTAACAGTATTATTTAATAGGTAATGTAAGTTCCATTTTGGGGCATCCAGTGGTATAAAATACTGAAATTTTTGCGTCACCGCCAACGACGATGGTACTGACGTGATGTGGACTCTCATTACATCAGCACCCCGTTCTTTAAAATATGGATACGCCACTTTGCTGAAAACAATAGTTAAGACAAATATATTTCCATTCGTTCATGTAAATGTCTGATAGGTTATTACTTTAAAACAATGCTAAAAACACAGTGTCAATACGAACATTTACACATGTAAGACTGAGCTGAGCGACTCCGAATTGGGTGGAATTAGTAGTGGTTATGTGACGTTTGTCATGCACTGTATTATGCGCTATAGAAATGGAAGACCGTAATGTAATGGGAATGAACGTCTCTGGTATTGCCGACAGTACAATCAGTGTAAAATATAGGCTAGTGTGGATTTAAACAATGTCCTAATGGCAATGTTCAAAAGAAATGTAAATCAAATAAACATGACTGTTGGGGTAAGAGGGGGTGTATCTTTGTAGTTAGGCAGTTATATACTGTCTTTATCTCTAAACAAACTTTAATTTTAACACCGGGTCTCCATTTTAAAAGCTCCTAAGAGTTTCGTGGAGGTCCTTTTCGTCGCTCTGTTTTTGAATATGGTTGAGTTTACTTTGTCATGAATTGCAAAGAACATGAATAAAGAAATAAAATGAAAAATGTAAAAAATATGTCTATATGCGTACAACAACCAGATTATAGAATTTACTAATAGATCAATAACTTTCCAATGATAACCACATGAACTACATTACTCCACCAAATTTTAGAAATAATATCAGTATTGTACAAATAAACGGCATCATACTTTTTATGTTAATCATCTATTTATTTTGGCGCACATTGATCATACAGTGCTCCTATCATTCCTATCATTATCAAAATCGAACGCACAATGAACAGATCATAATTATGCCTATACAAAAAGAAATTATTAGATCATCACTGCAGCCCGCGTCAACAAAATTGGGAAATATTGATGCGGAATTTTAAGAAAATGTTTCTTTTTCTTGGCCGCATCATTTTTTCAACAGCATAAAAAACTATGTAATTTTGTGATTTGAAATACGTTTTCTTTAAAAACAATAAAAATTAAACCTGTTTTTATACAATATTTGCAATATTCTTGCCAAATAAAAATGTCCCTCCCTCATCTATTAAAAGAAGCAGTTGTTCTGATTTAAGAAAATAGTGATCTAATAATTTTTCCTATGTGCCCTAAATTGGCTATAGTGGGACATAAATATCTTGTTGAATATTTTTTTTTTAAATCCTATTCTTTTTCATTGTGTCCAATGGTTGCCAAATTGGCTATAGTGGGACACAGTGACGAAGTACAACTGTCTTTTTAAATATTTTCTAAGTTAATCCTTTTCTTTTTCATTGTGTTCCATGGCTGCTAAGAGCACATAGAAAAAATTATTAGATTATCACTCTTTAAAAAAAAACGATGAGGGAGGGCGGTTTTTGTTTTTTTTTTTTTTTAATCAGAACAATTCGTTATGGCGCTTTTGTTTTTATTGATGGGGGAGGGACTATTTATATTTGCTAGTTATAGGCCTAGTAAATATTGTATAACTTACATATATATATATAAAACGTTATATATATATTACGTATATAAAACATGGTAAAAACTGGTTTAATTTTATAGTTTTTTTAAAGAAATGCATCTGAAGTCATAAAATAGCATTGTGTTATGCTGTTAAAATAATTGAAGCGGCAAAAAAAAAAATTGGTTTTTATTCCCACATCAATATTTCAAGAATTTTTCCCGCCCGGGGGGGGGGGGTGGTGGGGGAGTGATAATCTAACAATTTATTCAGTGCCCTAAATTGGCTATAGTGGGACAGAGTGATAAACTATAAATATCTTGTTTAATATTTTCCAAGATAATCCTATTCTTTTTCATTGTGTCCAGTGGTTGCCAAATTGGCTATAGTGGGACACAGTGATACCACAAATACAAATGTGCGTAGCGATATTTTATTGCTTTAGAAATGTGATTTAAAAATAAATGTATATTGAATCACGCATTGAGTATTCAATATATTTTCACGACAGGTTGGGCAAAGTACATATATGCCCCCTAATTGATTCTCCTGACGCAAATCCAGGTATTGTCTATCGTCACGAAAATTACATTTACCATTCAATAATAGAACAGTCATCGACCTATACTTGCAGTGAATTGAATCTAAAATGTATTCATGATGTTATGATGATCTGAAGTGTTTAAAAACGTAGACAATAGTAGTTCAACCAACTTTAATACCACAAACATAAATGTGCGTGTCGATATTTTATTGCTTTAGAAATGTGATTTCTAAAAAGTAGTGCATCGTATACGTAAGGGCTTGTTTTGTTGTTGTTTTTTTACTTGCAGCTTTTGGGAAATGGGTAATTGTAATGAATATAATCAATAATATATACCGCAGCATCTAAAACCTATTATTACTGAAGGTCCTTTTAAAGTTTAAATAGGATTTATTTAAAGTTATATTTTTAGATCATTAGACCTATTGAACGAGCCCCCAATAGCCCCGGGCCCCAGTGCACTGACTGCACTGTCCATACCTACGCCACTGGACCTAAGTATTATTAGTGGTTACATAACGTTTGCTATGCACTGTATCATGCGCTCATCATCATATATCTCTCTCTCTCTGGTAGGGCCTACAGTCCAATCAGTTTAAAAGTGTAGTGTATAGGATAGTGTGGATTTAAACATTTTCCTAATGGTAATGTTCAAAATAAGTGTCAAGGAAAGTAAGTATGATTGTTGGAAAAAATGGTCAACATTTTATTTTGAATTCTCACCCTGACCTTCGC
>NW_022704998.1:626513-628672 GCF_011630105.1 Anneissia japonica | reverse complement strand
TTTATTTTCATTGTCATTCGTATTTATACAGGCTGTACAAAGATTTGAAATTAAGAACCATTTTCTAATATTGTTTAGCGAACAACCTTTAAAGATCGTCAGAAAAGGTCGGAAAAATTTTTTTTTTTCTTATTTAGCTTAAATATTTTTCCGAACGCATCTAGGCGAATGAGAAAATAAAAATAAAATTTTAATGATGAACGTAAACAGTGTAATAATGCAACTGATAAATGATTTAAATTTATATAATTAAGAAATATATATATATATATATATTTAATATATAACTATTAAAAACATATTTAATATATAACTATTAAAACATATTTAATATATAACTATTAAAAACAATTAAAACCAAAGAAAAGATTACCATTAAATAAAATAGGTCGGGTCTTCATTGATTTAAATGTGACGAATTAACGATAATTGAAAACAATTCTAATTTTAATTTCAATCATTTACGCGAGCACGGAATTTACGCGAGTACGCACGCGCGCAAATATTCGATTACATATGAATTCTTATACGCTGGTCTCTTATACACATCTAGATGTGTATAAGAGACAGCAGTACGGAGGAATGCTGTTTAAGAATTACTTTTTATTTACTTACGTAACACATATACTTTGCATGTGTTCATCGGGAAGATTATGAAACAAAATGGACGGTGTGTACCACGTGACTTTCGTAAACCAAGGAGCGGAATGTCGCAACTCTTTATATATATGGCTCTGGAAATTTCTATTCCCAATAGGATTCACTTACCAACATTCAGAACAAATAGAACTTTATTATTTGTTAACCTAAAATTCCATTAAATACGACTTGCTATACATAAGGCTATAGGCGTCTTCCCCGTCTTCCCCGGAACCGACTGGGGCTTTCCCCTGCCTCCAAGGCAAAGCTTGAGCAAATTGTTAGCTCGAAAATAGAAATTTTAAAGTAATTCGTATATAACCCGCACAGGTTGTTGTTCGCACAAATGGATCTTCTTCCGCTCGAACTAGCATCCGCTCGAAAAAAAATCCGCTCGAATTCGCTCGAATTGGCCTTCGCTGGAAGTGGCATCCACTCGAATTGACTGGTTCCCAGGCTGGGACATGAAAGGTTGTTGTTTGTTGTTATTTCACAATTCGCGACGTCATCAACGAGTACAATACATTCAATCCCGTAACATGATTGGTCTATTTTTTTCTAATTTGCATAATGAATTTTTCCAACATTTTTGTCTATTTAAAAAAAAGTGTGTAAGTTATGGAGATGGTACATCATAAATCGATTATAAATTTAATTATACATCTTTAGACAAAAAATGAACCCTCTTGGCCCACGGCCCATTTTTTTTTTTGACACCATGACCATGCGTAATATTAACCTGCATTGTATATATACGAAGAATTTTTTTTAGTAAGATTAGAGTTGACTAACTGGTACTTGGTGTGGTACTAGGTTTATCGCATTTATGGCTTAGGGACCGCGGTTTACCTCCCTCCGTTTAGTCATGCTGGATCAGGAGTAGTAAACTCGGCGATCGTGGGTTCGATTCCCACACGGGGCAAGTTTTTTTAAATTTTTTTTATTTATTTTTTTTTTTTTTTAAGGTCGTGGGTTCGATTCCCACACGAACCAGTTTTTTTTGTTTTTTTTTAAAGGCAGTTTGGTTGAAGGTATATAATGAATAGCAAACCTGGTGGTTGTGTGTTCAATTCCCCCACGAACCATTTTGTTTTTTAAGGCAGTTTAGTTGATGGTGGATGATGAATAGCAAACCTGGAGGTTGTGTGTTCGATTCCCACACGAACCAATTTTTTTTTTTTTTTTTTTTTTTTTGGGCGTAATTCCTAGACAGGATTGTCCATTCAATTCATATTGAAAATAGTGTTTTGCCGGTGATTTACTTTTTATTCAATGGGAATTCATATATTTTATATGAGAAGAAGCTATGAATATTCAGCTTTCCGTTTACTGGATCCGCCACTGATTATATCTCCGCAGTTGGAACATGACCGAAGTCCGTTTTGGTATACCTACGGAAGCTTAAAGTGACCTTCCGCGTTTCCGAGTTTCCAAGATAATTATCATGGAAACATGGAATAAATACTTATTAAGACGTCTTTCCGAGATAATTTATCTCAGAAAGACGGATTTCCGAGATA
>NW_022704998.1:613583-625695 GCF_011630105.1 Anneissia japonica | reverse complement strand
TCCGAGTTTCCGAGTTTCCAAGATAATTATCATGGAAACATGGAATAAATACTTATTAAGACGTCTTCCCGAGATAATTTATCTCGGAAAGACGTCTTTCCGAGATAAATTATCTCGGAAAGACGTCTTAATAAGTGTTTATTCCATGTTTCCAAGATAATTATCTTGGAAACTCGGAAACTCGGAAGGTCACTTTAAGCTTCCGTATATACCAAATATACCTCGCTTCTCTTTATAATTATTGTATGTATTACGTATGGGTATTCACACGTGTCGCGTGCAAATATCTACAATATTATCAATGTGTTCGCGTACAGGTTACAGTAGTTGCACTTAAAGTCATCGTGTGACTAGACATACCCTTGGCTTGTTGTTGCCCACGCCCGCCCTCTGTAGTCGGTAACCGGGGTTGACTTTCTTATCAATGATCGTAACATTTGCAATTTATAATATTTTAAATTTTATGTCCAACATGTAAAAAAGAATGATTTCTTAAATCAAATTTTAAATCATGCTATACTAAAATGCTTTTAGGTTTGTATATAATCTGTCTTGTTGATTTGGTTAATCAATCTCTACCACTCAATGGCTATACATTCCCATGTCACCCTGAACTTCAGAAACCAAAATGTCTGCGCCCTGTCGATTTTGTCAACAGTTGATAAAATAAACATCAGATCAGATGGATGAAGAAACTTTAGCGAGGTCAATTGATCTTTATAAAAGTCAGGTAAATGTTAAGAAATATGAGAGTGGTAATGAGCTTAGTTTAGTTTAGCTACAGGGCATCTAGGGCACTGATCTAGGGCCTAGCCTAGGCCCTGCTTAGGTAGTAGGCCTACCGCCATCACCGACGACGGCGACCATCCAGACGGTGATCGGACCCTTAGATCGCGTGCTGTGATTGAGCCCTGCCACTGGGCTTACGAAAGCTGAATGAGGAATTAGAGTGCCAGTGGGTAAAATGATCATAGAAACTGAAGGTCGACTTTACCCTTTTAGTGAAAATCCCTCTGATTAACAAATTAATTGATAATACTGCATATAGGCCTAGGCCTAGTAGGCGAATTATAAATGAAGTAGGCCTAGGCCTACCCCAAAAAAAGTTTTTATTATTTCTTTACATCAAAAAGCTAAGTCAAGTTGAGGCAGCATTGACTAATGGATTGGATGGAGACAAGAGTGATCTTTTACAACTACAGTCTGACCTTCAAGAAGTCATCAAGTTGACAGAAGGTACGGTAATAAAGAGGTGTGGTCAACCACCAATTATTTATATTATTTTAAATAATATTTGATATAATTGTCAAGTTTTCCCCTGCAGCAAATTCAAGCACATACCTAATGTTTTTGCAACACTGAAATATGTGTTAATGATGTATTAATTACAAGTACAAATGATTGTAGGAACATTTAGTGTGACAAACTGCCTATAACACTTACACACTCATTAATACAGTACTTACCCAATATGTGCAAACAGATTACAAATTTAGAATTTTTCTTTAAACCGATGGTTTTTTGGTTTTTTTTTCAGAAAGTTTATTGTCATTGAAGAAAAGTAAATTGTTAAATTTCCTTGACGAAGTTTCTGGTGAGCAGTCTAGCAAAAACGAAGACAATTTAGATGCAGAGTTAGAAGCATTCCGGGTAAATTTGGGGAAAATTACCCACATTCATATATTTCATAATTTAACATTTCTTTATTTCATTACCTTACCAAATCATTTTTAGTTATTAAATTTAAATTAAACTATATATTAATTTAAAATATTGATTAATTTTTTATAATTTGATTACCTTAAATTGAAGGAGTGCTTATCAGCAGATGTAACAAATGTTGATGATACACCAAAGGAAAATGATACAGAAGAAAATGAAGAAGAGGTTGAGGATGAGTTATGTGGGACACAGTGTCGTCTGCTATATTCACAAGAGTGGGGTGCTTCCCAATACCACAATGCAATAGTTCTGAATACTGAGAACACAGATGATAATCAGGAGGTAGTGTATCTTATGTTTTTATTACCTCCGCCAAAGGAGGAATGTATTCACCGCCTTCTGTCTGGAATGGTCCCATCATACACTTCCTGGCTATTGTTCTGTATTCAGGCACAGGGAGGAAAATAATGGATTCGCCCATCATTCACGGCCCGTGTACAGGGCGGAGGCAGACATGCCAACCACTCTGATTTCGGCGGATTACTTCGTTTATTTAAGCAAAACTCCGCACTCCAATTTTGGGTTGAAAATCTCCGCTTTTTACACATTTTGGCCAGCTGAAATAAATCGCGCATTTCCGAAATAAAAAGGATAATCCTATGATTTAGATTAGAACAAGACCACTTAATTTCGTCCTGAAAACAGTGCTCTGAACTGTATACGAAATAGTTATTCGCGCTCTACGGTCTACTGATTTCGAAAAAAACCAATTTCATTGACCAAATTGCTGTCGCAGTTGCACTCTGAACTGTATCCAAAAAATTCATTCGCGCTCCACGGTCTACTTATTTCGAAAAAACAAATTTTATTGGCCAAATTGATGTCAGAGTTGCACTTGCACTGCACTCTGAAATGGTGCTCCATGGTCTACTGATTTCGTAACAACAACAGTCTAGTAAAGCACGATTTCGAAAATGGAGTCCGATGAGAGCGATATGGCTGTAGGCCTAGGCAGTACCGAAAAACGAGTAGTAGTGTTGAGCTTCCTCCGAAAAAGAAGTTAATACACACACAAACATGCAAGTTAATAACAGAAAGTATCCTGCCAGTTTGAAATCAATACTACTGTAGGTGATGCCTACGGTAGGCTTGGTGTGGTTTAGATTTCCTGCCTAGGCCTAGGGCCTAGTCTTGCACAGCGGTTTTGCTGTTGTGAGTCAAAACGGTTACATACTTTACAATCCCATCACATTGGTACCATGTCTTAGGAATACTTCTCTCACATTGCCAAAACTCCACTCAGAAGTTTTTCAAACTCCTCTTGTTGGCCTTGTAGGGTTGGCATGTCTGCGGAGGTATGCACCATCTATGGAGTGACTAATCTAGTTACTCATGTTACTCATTATATTTACAGGTTAAAGTAAGGGTGTTATTCTGTAACCCTACCCACATATCCATGGTACCATGTCCGTATTTCCTGGAAGGCAAATGCAAATTCTCCGAAACAGATTGCAGATACTCCCACGGACACATTGCCAATGTTACTGAATTAGAAAGTTTCAAGGAGCCTGATTTCAGGTAAGTAAATCAGTCAGTGTCTGTATGTATAATTGTTTTACAGGACTCCCTCCAATTTAAGACCACTTTTGGGATCAGTGTTTCTATGGACTTTAGCAGCTTTGGTCTCTAATTAGAATAACAAAAATAAGACAGTTGTTCATTTCGGACCACATGAAAGTGGTTTTTAATTGGAGGGAGACCTGTATTTATTTTATTGATTGAATAAAATATGGGGTGGAAATTTAAAAATCAATAAAGATAAATTTAAATGGTTCTTAATGTGTGTTTATTGCAGTAACTTGAAGGCAGGCTGCAAGTGTTTAGCAAGGTATGATGATAGTGTATGGCATCGAGCAACAGTTGAAGCAATAGATCTTGAAAAGCACCAAATTACAGTACAGTATGAGAACTATGATGAAACTGCTACACTAAACCTTGAAAGTATTCTTCCAATCGGTATGTCAATGAAATTTATTATCTCATATTTTTAAGTCAAAATGTAAATGAAATAGTAAAACCAGTAAATCATATTGTAGGTCTAAAATTCGTTAGCCACCATCCCTCCCATAGATATAAATGCAATGATTGTACCCTACCATAAATTATATTTCAGTGTGTGTAAATAAATAGTGATTAACAGTGTGAAGGCTTAGTTTTGAATTTTAAAAATTTTACTTCTAAAATTATTGTTACTCCAAGCAGAAAACACTGTACTGCCAGTTTGTCCAGATAATCGGCTAAATTTAACCCGCTTATCTTTTTGATTATGTTTTTGAAGCTTAAGCATGTTATGGGTTATATATGTTAAAAGTTGCAACTTAAGAAGAAAAGAAATTGTATCTTAATACATTTAAATTTAAATAATATTTATGTCATAAAACATATCATTTTTTATACCAGAAAATGTGTGTTTCTTTTCTATTCCATAGAAGATATTGACAGTTCTTTATCTGATAGTGAGGATGATGCTGCAGTCTCCCTACCTGCATCCTCATCTTCAACACCAGAACATCTGGGTAGTGAGTCACCTGTGTTACTATGGCAACCAGGAAGCAGTTCTGCCATCGGGGAATGGGAACGTTATACCTCTGGAATTGGGTCAAAGCTTATGTTGAAAATGGGCTATGAATATGGGTAAGCTCATACCTTATATAGTATTCAAGTTTTTGAAGCCTCAGTATCTCTATAGGTGTGTGTAATTTAAATACACACAAAAACATATTCTAATTCTAATAAGTCATGGTGAAATAAATGTTTACAAAGGAGTGCACTAAACACACACAACAACTTTGTGCACTCACCATTTAGTAATGAAATATTAATGGTGAGTGTACATGGTTGTTGTGTGTGTTTAGTGCATTATTTTGTAAACATTTATTTCACCAAACACACACAACAACAACCATGTACTCTCACCATTTAGTAATGAAATACTGCATAACCAAAAACCGCTCTACTCCCTAAGCTTCATAAAAAGACTTGGTTTCTAAAGCGTCGTTCCACCCTGTAAGGGGCGAATGTACTTTCTGTTGGATGTGAATGGAATTAAAAAACAAAAAAAAAATGTTACAATAATACACATATTTTGTTTAAATTTTCTGCCTGCCTTGCAGGAAGGGCCTTGGTAAGAATGGTGAAGGACGTGTAGAACCGGTAGAAGCCGTCATTGTTCCACAAGGTAATTTATTCTATGTAAAAAAATACGTTTCTTTTATAATATGCAAACACAAAGTATTATGTACTGTAAATCCTCAAATAAGCGCCGCTCTCGAATAAGCACCGCACCAAACTTGATTTTTTTCGCTAAGCCCGCTCTCATATAAGAGTACTGTTCATTCTATTTTGATGAAGTGCCTCTTTAATCGACAGTACATGTTATCTATGTATAATGAAGCACTTTGAGAAACAGGGTTTTAAATGCAATGTATACAGTGGTCAAATGAACAAGTATACAGAATGAAGACACGATGATGTAGAGCCTATGATAGGCCTACCAAACTATAGGAATACATGAGATAGGTAATATGGGAACGGGCATGAAAAGCGCAATGACAATATTTTTTGATAAGCACAGCTCTCGAATAAGCACCGCTCTCGAATACACGCTGCGCTTATTCAAGGATTTATGGTACTTGTATTTCATAAGGATTTTAAACATTTATAAAGAGAAATGTAACAGTTGTCAGCCTGGTTCAGCTTGACTTTTTATTGTTTGTTTAAAAAATACCATTTTATTAAAGAGGCACATAAATTGGTAGATTATTGTATTTTTGTCCCTTGATGTTACAAATATATATTTAAGGTCACAAGAATTTCCCTTTTGTCATTCCAATGGAGCTGTAGTTGATAGAATAAAGCCAAACTTCGATATTTTTTGTACAAATTCATTGTATTCTTTAAATACACCTTCAGTGTTTTAGAATATTCATTTGTATATAAATTCAAAACAACAATTGCTTGTTTGTTATTTTACTAAATGTTATATATCTATTATAAACTTTGCATTTAAAAGGAAAATCTCTAGATCATTGCATGGAGTTAAAAGAGAAGAAAAAGCTTAAAATTGTTGGAAAGAAAAAACAGAAAGGATTCTTTATGGCAGGGAATCAAGCAAGGAAAAAGAAGGAAAATGTCTTTGACTTTATTAATTCAAGGCTTGGCACACGCAAATGTAAGCATTTTGAATGTGAACATTATTTTGTTTTCAATTTTATTCAAATGATATTTTAGGATAGCAAATAACTTACAAAATAGAAAATCCTGTTATCTATTAATTAGCAAAAGGGTACAAACTGTCATATAGCTATCGTTAGAGAGAAGGTACAGTATTCCAGGGAGAGAACATTCCAAATGGCATAGATATATACAGGTAGTAGAAAATTCTCCACCTGCAGTATTATTCTGGGAGGAGAAATTTGTACTGTAGGTGGAGAATTTCAAATGGCTAGGATTTCAGGTGTTAGATATTCTAGGAGGAAATTACAGATGGAGTGCATTTTAGGTGAGTTGGATTCTAGTTGGAGAAGATTCCATCTCCTAGTTTACTAAAATAGCAGGTGGAGTTGGAGTAAAAGTTCAAAGTTGCTAAGATTTTTTCTTTCTTAAGATTATTGATAATTTTCTTGAAGGTAGTGGCAATTGTTACACCAGTCTTAAACCAATTTAGATTGGATGCTATTTTATGGACTCGATTAGGACAATAACATCCAGTCAGAATTATGAATTGCTTTAAAACTGACATAACAATATAGCCACTGTCTTTTTAAATGTGTTTCATTGCAATACACATTTTATATATCATTAATATGATGGATTATATTTGTTTCCGAATGATGTTTTCATATATTATCAATGATATATTATCTTTTTATAACAGCAAAAGTAAATGAATTTCTTAAAAAGACGGGTCTACCAAAGAAAGGCGATGGGGCTGGTGGCTCCAGTGAGGGACAATCAAGTTTAATCGCAGGACGAGGACTCAATATAAAGGTAATTAAATAATAGAAATGATAATAAAATAATACAATGGAATATTGCGTAACAATGTAAACTTTTTTACTGAACAGGTCCCCGGTTGAATTCCTATCGCTGCCTCTACTTGTGTTTCAGCTGGAGGGGTGGAATACAAGTTACATAGCGCACCATATTTCCGATGAGACATTTAAGCTGTTGGTCCCATGTGCATTTATGGCCCATGTGCACGTTAAAGAACGCAGTACACTCTTCAGAAAAGAGTAGGGGATTGTCTCCCAGTGTACTGCCAGTCACCGCCAGAAGGACCCCACTGGAAATAATTCTTCTTCTAGACTTTCTTGGGCTATCCTCTCCCACTGGAAATATTCTTCTTCTAGACTTTCGTTGGCTATCCTTGGTGATTAAACCGAATAAATCCAATCCAATCCAACATTAATTGTTTAAAAATTTGCAATTTATTATTGTGCTACATTTATTATTATTCCTCATTATTTTATTGTTTGAGTGTTATATTGTTAACTGTCTCAAATTATTTTTTTGCAATACTAATAGCTTGTTCAAACACAGGAAGAAATTAGAAAAGTAGAGAAGCATTTGGCTCACAAGAAGCATTCACTTCAACGAAATTCAAGGTAGTCTTTGGGTTTTTTTCAGTTGTATTATAATTCAGACCACAGGTCAACAACCTACCATTGCTGCTGTTGCTACTGTTGATTTGCTATAATTTTGGCTGATACTGCTGCTGTTTCTGTTGTTGTTGCTGCTGCTGTTGCAGCTACTGTTGCTGGTTTTGCTATCATTGTTGCTCATACTGCTACTGCTGCTGTTGCTGTCGTTGCTGCTGTTGCAGCTACTGTTGCTGATTTCGCTATAATTATTGTTGCTGATACTGCTATTGTTGATGTTCGTATTTTTGCTGTTGCAGCTATTATTGCTGTTGTTGCAGCTATTGTTGCTGATACTGTTATTGCTGCTGTTGTTATTGTTGCTGTAGTTGTTGTTGTTGTTGCGCTTTGAGCACCAATTTTGGTGGTGACGTTTGTGCTTTACAAATCGTTATCATTATTAGTTGTTGTTGCTGTGATTGCTGCTTCTGCTGTTATCGTTGTTACTTCTTCCATTGCTGCAACTGTTATTGTTATTATTGCTGCTATTGATGTTGTACCTGTTATTGTTGATTTTGTTGCTGTTGTTGTTGCTCATACTGCAACTGTTGCTGATCTTTCAATGATGCTGCCGCTGTTGTTGTTAGTGTTTCAGGTGTTGTTGATGCTGCTGAACATTATTACAGAACATATATTATTTGCTCAATATATTATGTATCTTTTTTAAATTATTTTTCCCTAACAGAGACAAGGCTACAGCTGTTCACATGCAGGAAAAGATCAATGAAATGGAAAATTATCTTCTTAGGTTGAAGTCATCAGAAAGTGTACTGCAGAAAAATCAAAATTCAAGAAACCAGCATAAAAAACTCACAATATTTTAAAGTTTTAAGTCAAATAATATCCTTTATACTTTTATTCAAGATGAATTTCCATAATGGAATAGTATGAAATGCCTTTGGCCAAGATGACATTTTTGAACTCCAAATATCTAACATTGAGTTTGTATTTCAACATGTGCTGCTTTCAGACATATTCCTACACTATTGGAATAAACTTGCTGGCATGGTTACTGGCGTAGAAACTTTCACTCAGACCTTGCATTGAGGTGACATAGTGCCTTTCTGTCTGAAAGCTTTGAGAAAATCATGTTGAAGTCAGACCTATCATGGAAAGCAAAACTATAACAAACTTAAAACAGTCTATACTATAACACACCTAAATAGATCCTTGTCATTTGATTGGTGGAGTTAATATCATGTGACATTGCATATTTACATTTAATGCCAACTTATCATTTGCATTATTCTTCGTGTCATTTAGTTGTTACTTGTTTGCTTTTATAGCATTTTTCCTTGCATTTCCAAAACACTGTTAACCACACTCCCAGAGCAAAGTTTGGATTAATTTTGTTCTATTGCATGCCTCAACCTAATACAATGTTTTCACTTGTTGGAAGAAGATGTACTGTTTCATTCCGAATAATGTTTTACTTAACAATATTTTTTTAAGAACCAAGAATCTATTTAGGTGTACAGGTATTATAGGAGATATAATGATTGTTTTAGTTTGCATAATGAAAAAAAAATATTTTCATGAGTCATGTACTGTTCATCTTTCAACAATGAATATAACATATTGTTTTATTATTATTATTACTCTATATAAATTGACTCTTCTTAAATGTTTTTTATACCTGTATTTTAATATTGTATTTATTTAAATTTCTATAAACGTCAATGATCTAGTTTCATTGGTGGTGCCAGAATTTGCCCGAAAGGCAAAGGCAAGGTGGTGGGCGGTGCCCCGACGAGGGGTCAGATTTCCCCAATGAAAGCAAAGTGGCCATGGTCAAGCTTCGATTAAAAGGTTCCAAAAGTTGTACTGGGGGTGAGCCCCGAAAATTTTGACAATTTAGGGGTTTCAAAGGCTTATTTAATCGATTTTGGAGTCTACTAATATGTAAAAAATAAATATAATTATTTTTTTCTTCCCGACGAATTGTGCTTTTTCTCCCCGACGGTGGGGGCCAGCTCTCCCCAACGGGGGCCCTAGCCCCCTCCCGGCATCCCCGCTGGCACCACCCCTGTTTAGTTTTCAACTGAATCAAGCTTTACACATTGTTTTTACCCTTAAAAGTACCTTGTAAGTCTTATATGTTGCATCATGGAGCTACATTAAAACACATTTTCTTGTACTGTATAGGTTGTCTTTTATTGACCTTGTCTTCAGCCACACCACAACTAAACAGCAATTTCGACTTGTTAAGACGGGTTCAAAGTTGAAAGTTACTTAGCACTTTCAATTTTATTTTGGTGCATTTGGTGATACACTTTGACACTTACTTCCATGAGACAAATGCTAATAAAGGGGTAAATACAGTAGTAAAAAAATACAGATTTAATTAATTTGCATGATATGGCTTATTCTAAGGAAGAATTTTGCTTGGTTGCAGGAGGCCATCTAGATTTCCGGGAAACTCCCACGACTTGCGAGAAACTTGGAAACCTTGATTGGTCCTATCTAAATACTCTAGATTAATATCTGTACCATTATTAATAACTAACTGGACTTAATTTACAATTTTTTTAAAAGCGACTCTAAATCTTGGAATTTTTTATTGCACTTACTGAACTGTGAGACCTCCCAAAGTGTCTCAGTTCGAAACACACTAAATGATAGCAAAAATTGCTATTCCTAATAATATACTATTATTATAATGTTATTCGACAGGTTGTTAATCACAACAAAATCATTTATAATTTTTTTAATCCAATTTAATACTCAATCAGCATACATAAATTAGCGACCAAAGCTCATTATAATATTGAGTTGTTACACACACACCGACCAGACCAACAACGTACGCGACAACCACCATTTTTGTTTGTACGTCAAGATACCGATAATGAAGATGGATTAACTGGTAATGTTATGACAGTATTTAAAATATATCTGTTTAAAATGTAATGGAAAAGACAATTTATGGCAACATTTAAGAGTTAAGTTTTATTATAATTTATACTTATTTCATTATTTTATTTAAGTAAAATATTTTTCTATTTGATCGAAATTTAGTAGTTTGATTTTCATGTATTTTGATGCGTTGTTACTTAAGTGAATGTTTTTACGTATTTTTTATCTCTCCGTTTCGGAGGTTTTTAAATAAAATTGAATTTGAAATAATATACCATTGGTGAAATAATTGATGGAGGGGAAACCTTAAAAAATAAATGAGGCACTGACCAACAATTAGTAATCCCTTGATTAAGAGAAAGTTTTTATAAGTAAATATAGGCACGTAGTATTAATGGATCTCTAATAATAATTCATGAAAATTTGGCCTATAATATAGCTTATTATTATCAATAGGACTTGCACGTATAGTGACAATAGGCCGAATCATAATATTGCGTTGAAAGATGACATGGTTGTTTTCTATATGATTTTACAAATTCATATAAAATATATTTATTGTTTTATCTACTTGGCTTATCTACACTGATTTTGCTTTGATACACAGTTAGAAATGTATACGCGAATAAACCGATGAAATTTATCACACTTTCGTTATATTATTAGCCACCTTATGTTGGAAGCTTTTTTTTATCTTAAGATTTTTATTATTTGATACCATAACAAAATATACGAAAACGTGACAAAAAAAAAAAAAAACAAGAAACAAAGCAAGAAGCACACTGTAATGTTGATATTTGGGATCCCTCCAGGATTATTTCCAGAGTGGTCTAAATAATATAGGCCTATACATTTCAAAGTGGACGAATGTTACAGTACAGATATATATTTTTACATTTCGATACTGTTTATTCATTTAATATATCTTTATCGAGGTATGAAAATGTATAAAATTGGCAGTATTATGAAATAGAAATTTTTTTAGGACATTAAATTATAAAGAAATTTTCAGACAAAGACACTTGGTTATTCAGTATAATGAAAAAAAAACCCGGCCAAACCGATGAGTGTTGTTTAATGGTTATACATGCCTGATACTCGAAGAACAATGGAGGTGAACGGACGTACAGGAAATTGTGTACACATAAACTAGATGTGATTTCCAACATGGCTCTTTTTTATGTTCCGCCCCCTCCCAGGTGCCCTATACACCTACAAAACAAAACAGGGGTTTCAGCAAGGACTTCCATTATTACTGCCATTACCACTAATAGGACACGTCGCATCGACGTCGCGGTGGGTTAACGCTGTGTAGTAGTAGTAGGGAACCCAAGGTAGTGATACCGGTATTCAATTTTTTATTTTTTTTTATTTATGTATTTGTTTGTTTATTTCTTTTTGTTTATCTTTTTTTTTTTACCACGATAGGTACTACGAACACCATTCATACACTACTCATCACGGTTATCGTTATCAGCATCGCTACCATCCTCCACATACCAAGTACTGGCAACAGGGACGGCATCCAGAGACACAGCAAGGAACCAACGTGGATGATTTATCAACCATTGGAGATGTGCCAGCTCATGACATCAATTTCTCCATGTACAGCAATTCCGAATCACTTATAATGGTAGGTTGACCTAAGATTAATTTATGTAACATGTTGAATTTGATGTTATATTGTGTTATTTTACCTCCAACCAATAAATAAATAAACGGTGTGCCTTTTAGACAATAATATAAACGTACTGACGCACAAAGTTGTTTTAGTACACGATTCTCATAAACATGTGTTTTCTATGCTTTACTATTGACCATGTATACAGCAGTATGAATAACCCTAGGGTGTGCATGCACAGCATACATGGATCAACTGCCGTATATATATATAT
>NW_022704998.1:599281-613116 GCF_011630105.1 Anneissia japonica | reverse complement strand
TATATATATATAGTAGGTCTATATGCATACCGTTCAAATATTATATCTTTTCTTTGCCACGTGAGTATCATATTTTTATGTCAAATAATAATTGAATTAATATAAATTTTGCACTCAGTTACAATTCATTTCGGCCTTTTCTTAATTATTTTATATTTATATGCAGGTCTACAGCATTTCAAAAGATATTTATGATATAGGCCAATAATAAAGAAATCCTGTTATTCATGGTCAAGTACAAGTCGCCATGAAAATACTTATATGCAAATTAATTCTATTACGTAGGCGGTAAGTATATAAGCGCTACAAGACAGTATTTCGGCAATTATCGATTTGCCTTCCACGTGGTTCGTTGTTTTTCCGAGTCATGGGAAATAGGAATGCTATCGCAGTCTGTATTTTGTCCTTCGTTTTTCTTCTTGAAGTATTTGCCGAGACTACGGTAAGCCTAGAATAAAATATATAGGGCTAAAAACACACTGGTAATATTCAAGCCGGATTGTGAGCAGTCAGCTATCCAACATTAAGGGCTGGATACCTATAACTTGGTCAATTTAGTTCGGTGAGGTTATACAGGCCTACTAAACTTGTTTGATTCGGCAATTTATAATGCGATATCTGTATTTAAAATAGATGTTCTGTACATGATTAAATATCCCAAGTATTTCCCACCGACGGAGCCAGAGATTTTCCGCCACGCCCACCTCCGCCCCACCATGGTTGGTGTAAATAAGTGGTAAACAATTGAGTTCCTTTCTTCCACTGCTGGATCGCCACTGAACTCGTGGGTGCACTTCCATTTTCTCCCTTTCCTCTCTTTAAATCAAATTTCTCCCTCTTTTATTTTTCGGCTTGACCGGCAGGAGGGTGGGGGCGGGGAGGATCCGCGCCTGTTTCCGACATTTAGAATAAGCAGAAACATTTATTTCACGCATTATATTAATTTTTTTTTTTTTTATTCCTAGAGACTTCATGTGGATAGACGTCAAAATGAAGGCGTAGTAATCATACCACCAAACTGTGACAGAGTTTTGGAAAGCGAAACGGGATGCATTACCTCTCCAAATTGGCCCAGGAAATCTGTTGATTTTAACGAATGTAAAATGGAGGTTAAGTTACAAGTAGATAAAAGAATTCTGCTCACTTTCAACAATTTTACACTCGAAGGGACAGATGTTTGTGACGAAAATAATTATGTACTGGTATGTAGCTGAATATTATTCGCCGGGTGATTCGGCAAAATTACCGTTTCGTACGTCTATTCATATAATACAGTATACATTAATATTTTTCTTCAGGTATCTAACGGTAAAAGCAGCCGACAAGACGTATATTGTGGAACATTTCATCCATTTACTTGGTTAACAGACTCTAATGAAGTATGGGTGACAATGAACGCTCTCACCAGTAAAGTCTTTAACAGATACAATGCTACATACCGTACCGTTGACAAGGCACCAAAAAATGGTTGGTTTAAAATACTAACATTTTTACTGAAGCAATGACCTGGCAATATTTTTGTGATGTTTCTATATTGCTCCTTGGTCTTGTTATTGTTGTATTTTTATAGGTGGAATTTCACCTAGGCATAATAGTCTCCCTGGTAACACTTTTTATGTCACTTTATAATTACCGAATCTGAATAAATAACTCATAATGACCAAATATGATGGCGTGGAAATTTCACAGTAAAAAGATTTTCTCTATATCTAAGCTCAATAAATAGGTTTACGTCGTGCGTATTGTAAAAGGAATTTTAATGTTATTGGCGTATCCTTAGCCCTTGTACCTAAAAATACACATACGAGTTTTTATCTTAAAGCCTGTAGCAGAGTACTTGTAGAAGAGATTGGAGTATACAGTAGCTCAGATATGTCGGACTTTCCTTATGAGTCATCGCATTTTGGCAATACGATACCAAATGGTGATACCTGCGAAGTTGTAATCCATGCACGCCCAGATGAACGGGTTTCAATCTCATTTAGGCAACTCGCAATTCCAAATTGTCAGAACCCGTTAAAGGCAAGAAATTCAGTATTTACAAAATGATTATTATGCAGTGTACAAAGCACAAGTACTTCAATTAGTATCATCATTACCGGTATTATTGTGTACTATACTATAATATATACTTTTTATTTATTTCAAGATTAAAGATTTGCTCACAGATCGGACAAAAAATATATGCGGAGAGCACGAATCTGTATCTTTTACATCTGATGCTAACGAAGTCGTTATAACTTATGACAAGACTGATTTGAGAAACGTAGTGGAATTTGATTACGAGTTTATTACACGCCCACTCGACGAAAGTAAGTTCCAGCAGCCAATTACACAAAGTTAAGTAACACACATAAGCCTACCGCAAGATTAGAATGAAGATAGTGGAACTTTATCTCTTGTGCACTAAACAACTAAATTTTCTTGCAGGCTGTAGTAAACTAGTACTGGGTCTTCCTGAAAATGGCCTCGTAGTAACGACACCAAATTTTCCACATCCATATCCTAGTAACCTTGAATGTCAATACATCTTTCATACATCATTTGATAAAGTGATCTCATTAAATGTCTCCGAATTTATTTTGCAACCGCCAAAAAAGACGCATCATGGAGAAATTTGTTTGGATGATTACATACAGGTAGGGCCAATAACCTAATTTCTTTAATCAGTCGTGTACACGAAAGCGAGTTATTATAACATTTAACATTCAATAATTTTGTGCTCCTTTAGATCCGAGACCTTTCAACGAACCAGATTTCCCAACTTTGCGGCAGTTATCACAACTTTTCCTGGACGTCCCATAGTAACGAAGTGCTATTGACGATAAAAACAGACAACCTACTTGATTACACGGGCATTAAACTTGTTGCAAAGTCTATAATTAGACTCCCAGATCCAGGTATTGTATACATTTAATTGGATTTGCTAAAATGCTAGACATCCAGCTAATAATTCATATGTAACTCCCGTCTTCAAAACATTTTTAGATTGTATGACCATAACCAGACATGGAGATTCATTCGTTTTGACATCTTTGAAGTTTCCTTCAAACTATCCATCGGGAGCATCATGTACGCTTTTATTTCAAGAACTACCAGATAAATATGTAATTTTTGACTTCGAAAAATTTGACCTAGAAGATACACAGGGATGCGAGGGGGATTATGTGCAGGTGAGTGTATGGATAGGTGTATTTTGATAGTGAACCCATCCCACATCTACTTGACAGTCGGACCTGAAAATCTCAAATTGATACAACTTTTTCTATCCTTTAAAGTTCATAAGTTCCACTTCAGGATCCCTTTCTGACAAACTATGTGGAAAAAAGGAACCGTTTACGTTGACATCAGATTCAAATGAGGTATCGATTGAATTCAAAACTGATGCTAGAAACCAAAAATCTGGATTTAAAGCAATTTGTTCAATAATCAACAGACCAACAAGAACACCCGAAAACACAGGTAGGTCCGACCTAATGCAATAATAAACGTATACGAGTAATATATACAGTAATTATATTAGACCTATTTTAGCAATATACTACATGGCATATTATATATTTACAGAATGTAGTACGAATCTGCACCAGAAATCTGGACGCATCCAACTGCCTGTAAATCCGGATTGGCCACCTGTCCGTGGATCGGATTGTCTGATCGTTATTCACGCAGATCCGGACGAGAGAATTAGACTGAAATTTGTCAGCTTCGTGGTTTCCGACCAAGACTCTGATAAGGATTTCGTAGAGGTACTGCCTTTTCCTAAAATACCAACTCAAAAACAGTTTCTTCGTAGAATTTCAAAATTGTAACTGTACCGCAATACTTCCTTCCACAGATTCACGATATATCATTGAAAGGAGAAACTAACAAGGCAACATACACCGGACATTTGAATCCATTCTCTTGGACGAGCATCCGGAATGAGCTAGCGATATATGTTCGTGATGAACATGAGATTTCCTCGGTTTCCTTCATTGCCGATTATGAAACATTACCAAGATCTGAAGATGGTAGGCCTTAATAGTATTTGATTTGTTCCATAGGAGTGGCCATTTAGTAAACCCTTTATAAACGTGTGTTTCTTCTCTTCTAGGCTGTGAAAAACTGTTTACAAAGAGATCGGGAACGATTGAATGGCCGTTTAACGGTGAAAGTAAAGCCAGTCATTGCGATGTACTTATTCGCAGCGATCCAAATGAACAAATTCTGTTTACGTTCCATAAATTTACCATGGAAAAGGGACTTTGTCCTGAGCATTCAATGACCGTAAGTTTCTTACAAATATAGGTCTTAATATACCGTCAATTATTCCATGGAGATATGATTAAATGAACTATATAATGCTTTTCTCTCAGATACAAGACGTATCAACACAACGTCAAGACAAATTTTGTTCAACCACATGGCTGTTCTCCTGGTTAAGCGAATCCAACGAAGTTAGCATAGACTTCCGACGAAATCCGAAGGTATTCGCTGAAGTCAGTGCAACCTACCGCTTCATTCCACGCCCTAAACTATCAGGCAAGGTTACCTCATTACATAATACAGTATACCAACTGCTAATACTATTGCAGTTTCAATGATAGTTTTTAAATGGAAGTAAAATTAAATGAGCGTTATATTATTTTACAGCTTTCAATCAATTCCTAACTTCACCAGAGGGAATAATTTCATCTCTTGAACACAATCGAGATGAAATTATTGGAAAGAACTGCACAGTATACATTCAAACAACTCCAGAGCATAGTGTTGTGGTTTCGTTAACAGACTTTCTAATTGGGGAAAAGCAAGACAAGAATCGTCAGTCAATCACGTGTACGGGGGAGAAATTTTTGGAGGCAAGTTTTTGGCGGATTTTTTTTAACGAATTAGTTTGTAAATTTCTAAACTTAAAAAATATTTTCAACAAAAATTTCTTTAATTCCTAGGTGAAGGATTTGACCACTGGTCGCACTAATGTTTATTGCGGTGAATTTGATTTGTTTACTTGGACATCTGATCAGAACCTTGTTGCCATCACTTTCCACATTAGCATTTACCCAACCTATAATGTATTCAGATCTACATACAAGTCAATTCCACGTATTGCAGGTAATGTACGCACTTCAATTAGTTAGTTATTTTGGTTATCGACAATTATCTAATATCGTAATCTGTTCTACCTAAAATTGTTTTCCAGGGTGTGATCATCGTGTTATAAAACCGACGGGAACTATTACATCATCGAATTTTCCACTTCCATATTCCGCCAACAGTGAATGCCGCCATATTGTGCACTCAGAACCTGGAAATCTTGTAACACTCAATTTCACAAATTTTGATGTACAACCCTGTGGCAACGACTACGTTGAGTTGATAGACATGGGCAGTGGACGCGTCGAAACACTTTGCGGATCGTATCCGCTTTTTTCTTGGACATCGGATACAAATGAAGTTTCGATAAGACTACACGGCCGTCAGAAGTCCATCGGTGCAAGTGGGTTTAGAACAACATACCAACACGTACAACGCCCTCTTGTCAGTGGTAAGTTCCTTTTCATGCATTATTTACATCTAAAAAGATGTAGGCCTACAAGATGATTTATTGTAGTTTCGATAAGACTACACGGCCGTCAGAGGTCCATCGGTGCAAGTGGGTTTAGAACAACATACCAACACGTACAATGCCCTCTTGTCAGTGGTAAGTTCCTTTCCATGCATTATTTACATCTAAAAAGATGATTTAATTGTAAACTTAAACCGGGTGTTTTTTTTTCTTCCAAGAATGTTACGTGCGACTAAACGACTCGCAAAATACACAGTTTACATTGCCAAAGTTCGTTGTGAAGGATGCTGAACATGTTGAATGCCAATTCTACATTAAAACTAAACCCTCAGAGAGAATTCAATTAACCGTCGAAGACATAGATGAAGTGTTCAATTGTTCGGACAGTGGTCTTGAGGTTAGTACGTCATCTTTATTCAGCATTAAGCCGTAACGCCCTGATCCTCATGAAATAGCATAGCGCTATAGAATCTCAGCACTATAACACTTATTATAGGCCTAAATATTTCTTTAAAGGTAACAGACGTAGCAACTACAAGAACAAACAAGTACTGCGCTATATCGCACTCATTTTCCTGGACAGCTGATACAAATGAGCTGAAACTACGTGTATTTGCCAGCAAGGATCAACTGCCACAGCTATTAGCAAAATGGAAACCAATTGTCCGAGTTGGAATTCTAGGTACATAATAACCATTACCTGTCAATAAATCGTGCACAGTTCAAACCAATCATACGCGTAATCATGCGACACATGCATTTTTTTACTCTCCCTATTAGGTGTTTGGGATGCTGAAAGCGCCGAGGTTGTCTTAGATGGAACAGACACTTATCAACTTATCATTCGTACTCTTCCAAATTATCGTCTGGTCGTTAATTACCTTCATGAACACGCCGACAACCATGATTGCGACGCCGAAAGAATCACCGTGAGTTTAACGCATTATTTCAGTTAGGCCTAACCATAAAATAATTAAACTAGACATTTTTAATTTTTTTTTTACATTTTACTATAGACTAAATTACGTGAATAAATCTATTCATGACCGCTTGTTGTTCTAGATCACCGATTCAACCACACTACGTACATACACCGACTGTGACTTCTTCAATGGGATTATGTCATGGGTGTCTGACGGCAATGAGGCGACCATAGATATCAAACAGGATGACCACACTTCTAAGATACATTACATCTCGGTTTTGAAAGCACCGCCTTCAGGCAAGTCTCTCTGTTTTTAAAGTTTCATCAAATTTAATATTCAAATTGTATTTATGATTGGATCTAAAAAGTTTTGAACTGATTTTTTACAGAATGCAACAAAGTGTTGGTGACGAATTCTAACTTAGATGTTAATTCAAACTTGGAAACGTCGCATTACCCAGATATGTATGACAACAACGATGATTGCGATATGGTCATTCAAACCAGGTCGGATTCCCGCATCCAAATCGTCTTTGAAAAATTCTGGCTGGAACAAGAAAACTCTATGGGATGCCACAATGATTTCTTAAACGTAAGTATGTCACAACATAATGAACCTCCCCTCCCTCTAAATATTATCCTTCTAGCATTAGGATTACACTAATCGGTACATTTTCAAATATTCTGTGCAGATGACAGATACATCGGTTGGATTTCAATATGATCACTCGGAACGCATCTGTAATCGTCACGAACCATTTTCTTGGACATCCGAAGGGAATTCTTTATTATTGCGATTTCATACAGATAGCAGCATTGCCCACACTGGTTATCTGGCAAAATACAATATTCTAGAGAGGCCGATTCCATCAACTCGTAAGTTTAAAGAGATTTCAATTTTGCGGAATACTTCTGCAAGTCATGATATAGGCCTACCTAATTAGTATTAAGGGAAATATTTTCTTTTCAGACTGCAATCAAACTTACCTAGGTGCCAACGGTCTCATCCAATCACCAAATGTAGCAGAAAGACTTCCACAGTACCAAAATAATCAGCTTTGCTTGTACTTTCTCAAAGGAAAAGTAGGCGAGAAAATAGTTATAGACTTTAAATTTTTTGATGTGGAATTGCAAACCCCGTGTGAACGCGACTATCTGAAGGTAAATTGTAGAACAATGTTGGTGTACATGTGTATATATGAATATATTAGGCCTATTTATATATATTTCTCAAGTCAACATTTGGCTTATCGTGTGTTCTTATTACCGTACGCAGTATAAACACACGGGGCACATCTTCATATATAGTATATATAGTGTGTATATATATAACATCTGTAGGCCTAAACAATTTAAAATCTAAAAAAAATAACCAAATGTCGTCTGTAGGCCTAACATGTTAACAATTTGAAAGCAGTACTTTTTCTTTTATCATTCTAGATTGAGGACATTGCTACGGGAAAGACAAACATTATTTGTGGCCAACATGAGAACTTGATATGGGAATCCGAAAGTAATGAGGTCAACATCACTTTTGTAACAGACGGAAGTCGTGTTTTTAACGGCTTTGATGCATCTTATAAAATGGAAAATTTAACCCGAACATCGTGTAAGTAATTTTTTAAAATAAAATAACCGAAATTCAATCGCTCTTTGCACACTCATGGGAAGATCTTGGGGGCGGCCTTATTTTGGAACCCCTAGGGTCTCGATCAGCCCAACTTTCCCTCCCCTGTTTGGGGTCCCTTTTGGACATCTCTGGATCCTCCCCTGCACTCAACCATCAAGCCGGTCTCCTTGTGGAACCAAAATGATATAGTTATTCAACGTTAATTATATTTCTGTTTTCTTTACTAAACAGACTGCGACGTCACACTTCTGGAGACCACTGGTACATTCAATTCGCCAAGTTACCCAGCCAAATATGCTAATGATCTTGACTGCACATACACTATTATTGCGGATCCTCACCACACCATTGAAGTAAAATTCGAATACTTCGATGTTGAGGCTAGTCCGCACTGTACAAATGATTACGTTGAGGCGAGTCCGAATTGTTTATTTTCTTTTAAATCAAAGAGGTCATAGGATTAGATTGAATTTATTTGTTGGATCAGTGGATCCTTGTGGTGATTGGTCAGTACATCGGGAGACAATCCCTTAGGCCTACTGTTACCGAAGAGTTACTGCGTTCTTTGCATGGGCCATAATGTACACGGAACCAACGGCTTAAACGTCTCACCTTATCTTAACTTGCTTTGCCTTCCGTCTGACATACAAGAAGAGCAGCGATGGGAATTGAACCGGGCACCAAGGGATCTCTACGGTTCAGTGCACACAGTTTGACTACCACCAGTTTAGCCTACTTAGCTAAGCTGCTCTCCTAAATATATTCATTTTCAAGTCGTATACATTGCAGTTTTGATTTGTCAAAACTTATATTATTATAAAACTATATTATTATATTATTTTACAGCTATCAAGCTCTGGAGAAGGAACCAGCCAACACTTTTGTGATAGGAAAGGGGTATTTAAATGGAACTCTACGACCAATCGTGCAGTCATCAGGTTGCATACCGATCACATTGTCACAAAAACTGGATTCCTCGCAACATATAAAACTCGCCTCATATTGAATGATGGTAATTTAATATAATATATTTTATATACAAGTTTATTTAATTCAATTGCATGTGCTAGTAATTTCTTTCTGTTTTATCTGTAGTCGCTCAATGCTCAGAAGATTTAAAAGGACCATATGGAATGTTTGAGACGCCAGATTACCCTTCTAGTTACGGAAATAATTTAGATTGCTCTTACTCAATCACCGTTAATCCACTAAAAGTTGTGAGGGTTGATTTTCTGGATTTTGAACTAGAAGAGCCGCGATTTAACTACTGTTCTGATTTTGTAAAGGTGAGGGCTAGCGAATCCATTATCAATTCAATACCGTAGAATAGACAATGCAAGTACTTTTAAAAATTTATCATCGTATCTCTTTAAGGAAGTAAATACTTTGAATCTCATTTATTCTTCATTTTGACAGCTGCCGTACAACTCGAATGATGAGGTTACGCTATGTGGCCAACTAGACCAACATGTTTACGTCTTAAACGATCACAAAGTAGTCGTCCACTTCCATTCAGATGGCAGCAACACGTATCGTGGGTTTAAAGCTTATTACACGGAGATAGATCCACCACCAGAGAGTCCATCAATAGGTAATAACCATTATACAAACATTCAAGAAAATACATGTAAATACATGTATCATCCAGTAAAATACATTTATTACGTCCGTTTATTTTACAGTTACTCCAACGCAACCACCATTCTGCAACCTCGAAGCTGGTAAATTAACTGAACACTACGGGGTGATACATAGTCCAAACTTTCCCTTGTACTATCCAGATAACGAGTTATGCCGAACGAATATAGAGACGAAGAAAAACACCCATATTGTAATTACAATTCGTTTCATGGACATCGAAAACTATCAACTTTGTGAATGGGATTCACTTCAGGTAATGGTAGCGACATAGGTTTACATGTATTCGGATTTATTCTCATAAAGGGATCCCAATAATAAAATTATATTTATATGCGTTCTTTCAGATTTTCGATGAAGTGTCCGGTCGTAGCAGTGAAAAACTTTGTGGGTCCCTTGATGCTCCTTTCATTTGGGAATCTGACAGCAACCGCGTGAAATTGGTGTTCAGAAGTGACGATATTCTAGCCCGAACTGGGTACTACGGAACCTATCAAGCTATAGAAAATTCTGAAACTCCTCCCGTAGGCATCGATAAGAATAAACCTGAAAAAGTGCCGGAAAAATTGCCGGAAAAATTGCCTCAAAAACCGCCTCAAAAACCACCTCAAAAACCACCTCAAAAACCACCTCATAAACCACCTCATAAACCACCTCAAAAACCACCTCCAAAATTAAGCGATCAAGAGTTGGACAATAACAATTTAGGAGACACTCATTTAGGGAATGGTGGATATTATGAAGGGCCATTTGGAGGTTTTGGTGGATTTGGAGGCAGATAATTGTATTCCGAAGTAAATAATCTATATTATTTATGCAAAATAAAAAATATATATACAAGAGTAATTCTTTGTCGTGTATTTTTGTGTTCCTGGTTCTTTCACTGGACTTATCTGGAAAAAAACTTCAAATGTAGATAACATCCCTTCCACAACATCATTTCCACGCAAATGTGATGCAATTCGTCAACATTCTAGCATTTACAAATTGTCATTCATTTTGCTAATACTACATGACATTGAATATTCATAATTTTATTTTCACATTTTAACAACAATCAATGAAAAAAAAATCAACGTATATAGCATTGGACGATGATTACAGATGATGAAGACTGTGAATAACAAATTATGATTCATGCACACCATAGCATTAAAAGAAAAAAGGCAGGAAGATAGGGTGTACGCATATATACATAATACATAATCATTTCGATTTCAAGTCCATATTATCTGGAAAGAGACTGCCCCAGAATGGGGTGTATTAAACCACTAGTACGCTACAGTTACTAGTTGCAATACTGATTACAGACTCTACTGGAGGGCATAATATGAATGAAACTCGAAACATAAATTCTACATTTATAGGCCTAAATATATCATCGGCAGAACTGTATAACAGCGTCAGTAGTATAGAATTTCAGTAGGCGATTGGTCGCACTTTCATTTCTGTTACTTTCAGCGAATAAAAATTGCGACCGGTAGAAGAAGCGCTGCTTCCGCCCTTCCATTCGATACCGTTATCACGACTGGCGGTATATCTGTCCGAATGATAGTATTTACCATTAAGGTTACATTCATCGCAGGACTTAAACCACCATCCGCCACTGTGCAGTGCCGCACAATTTGCTGATGAACTGTAGTCATTGTCTCGATCAAAAGTAGAAAATCGCTGTTTCTTATGATACGTTAATCTGTCTAGTGCGGTTCCACTGAGGTAAGTTCCAAAGTCTAAGCGGTAGTTGTCGCCCTCTTCTTCGATATTAAAGTTTGAGTACTTTGCGTAGGTTTTAGAATCATGCCAGTCCTCCATATCAATACGTAGGGTGTAAAGACCTTGTCTTGTCAGATAATGTAGGTAGTCGTTCCCAAGCCAATGCTCTCCCAATGAAGTCCCAAAACCTTCTTTGTAGTTTTGCCAAGTTCTGTTAAAGACAACTGAACCATCCACACGGCGTTGAAAGACTGTCCAACCTCCACCATCGGTAAACATATCGCAATAAACACGGAACCGACTGTGGTAACCTCTGGGTTTGATGTAATATGGTCCACTGTTTGCTTTTGGGTTGCGTTGTTTGACCTCCGCACAATCTACAGGTGCTGGAAATTCGGGGCATTCTGTAAAAATAATAGATTAAATTATCTAGCAAAGTGGCAAATTTGATTGTGAACGATTGCTGTTAATGTTACATTATACATTAGCCCATTATATTATGCCCTTCATAATTGTGATACTAATATCCTCTTGCACATAACGATGAAATTGAGCTGACGCTTCGATTCCCGCGAAAAAATTCGCCTGGTTGAAAACGGCCTTTACATAATTCATACATGGTTATATGTATTTAAAAAAGTATCTACAACACGCCTGACTGCCCTCATTGTGTGCACACAAAGAAACGTTAAAAAAGTACTAACCACGTGATAGGGGCGCCCTATTAGAATTCGAACAGTTCGCTCGAAATTCGTCTTTTAAAGGATACGCCCCTTCGTGGCAGTACTTTTTGAAATAGGATTGCGCTCCAAAGAAACCACGACAGTTGGAACTCTTCCAAATTCTATACTCTTTGGTATAAATAGCAACTTTTGAAATGTTTATGGAGAAGTCAAAAGTGGTTCCACTCATAAAATAATTCGGTTCTGTTCAGAGAAATACGACATAGCCAAGCAAGAGTATCATAAATATATTAGACGAAAGATATATGTAGGCCTACCTCTTGTTTCAATAAAAAAAAAAACAACTGTAAACTTAGGCAATATTAATAATAAGACAACGACGGTCTTTCCCCAGGTTACCGTACTGGTACGGTTTTTTTCACAGGGTTCCAGATACACATTGATATGCTGGAAGACGTCTACTTAACTCAAAACTTCCACCCATTAACTGTCACACCTTTTTGTCAATGAAGTTTAAAAGTTTTGAAGTTTGTTTATATTTAAAACATATTAACAACATTGATTATGGGCAAGAAAAAAAAAATAAAGGGAAAATTGCTCTGTATACAAAAGTACTGTACAAAAACAAATTCTACGTGGTTACTTATTTTGTTTCTTGTAATTACTGCTGCGATGCATTATGGGAATAAATTTGGATGCCAATGCAAGTACAGTGATTGGAGAAAAGCCTACATAAAAAACCCCAATTTTATAAGTTCTAGTGAAGGCCATTTAACGAAACGTTGCCAGTTTTTGAATATTATTTATAACGTTGAATAATGCAGGGACCATTATGTAAACATAAATCTGGCGCCAGGAAGAATACTTTACAATGCATTTGCAATCCAATAAAAAAGCGTTGATTTTTATTGGATTGATTTTCCAGGATGTAATGAATAATTAACAGAAATTATGTATATGAAGTTCAGTCGTAATTGCAGTGGGTTTTATATNNACGGGGGTTTTTTTTTCCCCCCCCCCCCCCCCCCCGTCTATCCAGTACAGCGCCGTGAGTGACACGGTTGACTTTTTCAATTTAATAAATTTCATAAAACAGAAAAAAATACAATTGAAAACGGTGAAGAGACGGGCTTCCAAAAGAAGTAAACCGAATTACTTTTGAAGTTGGTCTCTCTGAACACCGCTTCAGACAAACAACATTTAACAAAATTCTCTATTAAAATATGGTATACCTTAAAAAATGTTAATGACACCAGTAGTGGTGTTGGCGCTTTTCCGAAAAAGTGCAGACAAGTATTATTTATGTTAATGACATGCATTAAAGAATTGCATTTAATGCTAAGCATTGCTTTCCAAATATATATCATTAATGGAGAATGGTTACCACAAGCTAATATATGTTAGCCACCCACGATAATGCATGCATAGTAAAATCAGATGATATAAGGACAGAATTTTTTTTATTGGACTATTATTATAAATAGCCCATATTTGACCTAATTGAAACTTCATAAGCAGTGTTTGCACTGTGAACATTTAATTCAAAATTCTTGTGCATCCTTTGTCCAACGTCGATTTTTTGGGTTGTGCAATTCTGGTGTTTTCTTCCCTTATGTGATTTTTATTTCGCTGTTTGTATTTTAAACTGTAATGATTTCTTTCTTTTCTTGTGTAGTTTAACTAATGTTAGTGCAAAAT
>NW_022704998.1:577257-599225 GCF_011630105.1 Anneissia japonica | reverse complement strand
ACGCTGACGGTTTATGGTCTGGTTGCTATGGTTTTTGTGACGTTCAGCGTGTAGGGACGCACGTGCGCCTAGAATGTCGATGCCAGAGTTATAACCTTTGATGTCCCGAGATGTGCGTCCTTTTGTTGAATTACCTTGATGACATGCATTAAAGAATTGCATTTAATGCTAAGCATTGCTTTCCAAATATATATCATTAATGGAGAATGGTTACCACAAGCTAATATATGTTAGCCACCCACGATAATGCATGCATAGTAAAATCAGATGATATAAGGACAGAATTTTTTTTATTGGACTATTATTATAAATAGCCCATATTTGACCTAATTGAAACTTCATAAGCAGTGTTTGCACTGTGAAAATTTAACTCAAAATTCTTGTGCATCCTTTGTCCAACGTCGATTTTTTGGGTTGTGCAATTCTGGTGTTTTCTTCCCTTATGTGATTTTTATTTCGCTGTTTGTATTTTAAACTGTAATGATTTCTTTCTTTTCTTGTGTAGTTTAATGTTGTAATTTCGTTTTTAGCTTTCAAATTATTTCTGCAATTCAACTTCGGTTACAACTGAATAATTTTGTATATATTTTATGTTTAAAACAAAATAAAGATACCGTTTATTAAATTGTAAGTTTGTTTGAACTCTCTAGACCTATATTCTATAATATACCAACTGTTCGTGCAAGCTCCACTGCATATAAATGTTGGAACTAAATTGTTATGATAAATAATAAGCGCGCTCTTTCCAGACAATGCCTTTGCACGAATTAGCATCCCTTCATTTCACTATGTGGCGCTAAATGTAGAAAAGGAGAATATAACCACGAATTGAGTAGGATTGACCCTGAAAGTCACTTTCAGGACACGAACAAAAGACAAGATAACAAACTTATCATTTTCATGGGGAACAGTATACTGATGTCACCGAAAGGAAATATCGACATCCGGCCCGTTGCCACATGATCCGTTTAACTTTTACCCCCGATTGGCGATGCATCATTGGTTAAAATAGTTTAGAAATATTAATACAAGGCATTGTTTATAATCACATTTCAATTTTAACCAATTAATTATTAACTTAGATTCATTGAGGTGATTTACTTCACACGTTGTTCATGTATCACATAATATACTCATTAATAACATTGTAAATATTCGGTTATTAAACATATTATGTCTGCAAAAAAATTAGGAGAAACCGCAAAAAAATTCATTACAATTTTCAATAGCTCATTTAAAAGGATCAATTAACTTTCAATCGGATACAGGTCTAAAAAATTATAGGCCTAGTTTGTTGATTTCACCAACAACAATCCTTAAATTTTATGGTGTAGGCCTATACAAAAGAGTACATTATACTGACGGTGGATTTTTCATTTAATTTAAATATCGTAAAATATAGGAATTAGGTAATCTAAATATGATTTTTTTTTAGCTCATGACAGACATTACATCTTCAACATTTTGCCTATATACCATTATTATTCAAACACCATACTCGTTACGCAATCAATATTATCATTATTCACTTCAAGTGAAAATGATTTACTCGCCAGCTTTACAATACTTGGTCAAAAGGTTTAATTTCTTATGATAGATTTCCTGTGGCCGAGTTTGTCTTTCTTGGAAGAGAGTGAAATCATTTTATAAATTCATATATGAATATGTTTACCAGAGACTGTTGGTGAAGGTGGTATATCTAACCAGTTTCTACCCCCTCTCCCAATAACGTATTTTTTAACTACTGTATACTTGAGTGTAATTTTACTACTGCCCGAATATGCAGTGGGGGAGTGCGTCCAGGGAGTAAGCTTTTTTTTCAGTATCGGGGAGTGCACTCCTCCTTATATGCGCCACTGCCCTCATTGATAGCCAGCAGACCAGTTTGCTACGATCTTCAAATTTGTTTTACATTAAAAAAAAAGCGGTGGAACAATTTTCACTCATTAGATAAGATAAGCTGGTAATTTGGACCATTGATGCGCATGAGAACATCCGGACATGTTTTTTTGCTATATACTTTCCTGATGTTACAATACATATAATAAGCCTAATTATTACTTTGATAGTGGGCCTATTATAATTGATATTTTCAAATCTCAAGTATTTACACTGATTCAGTGTGCAACTAATCCCATCACGTAGGCATACCCTATGTCTAGCCAGTTAAGCAATCTTAATACGGTTTCTGTGGGTAGTTTATGTACAGTCATCGTTATGTCAACTAATTTTATAGCAATTCAATCTCTTATTGCTGCAAAAGCCATCAAGGGCCTTTATTATTCAAAACAATATATGTAAAAAAATATAACGACAAAAAAGCCCTGTAATCAAACTATACAGGAGTGGGAAGTTGCTCCACTTAGGTTCCTAACGACCCACGTATCTCTAACTTAATTAAACTTCAAATTATGGTGTAGCGACGTAAGTCCTAGTGCCCCGCATACCCACCCTGTTTGTTTGTTTGTAATATGTATTGCACTCCAATACATCCAAATACAATTAATAAAGAAAAGGCAAAATCAAAATTAAACGATGCAGTGTTGAACAATAGCAAAATAGACAAACCGCAACGAGACTTTTCCTTCTGGGTTTCACCAGTGATCTCTTCTATAATAGCTATTATAATAGAGATCAGTGGGTGTCACTGGGGGTCACGGAACTTTTATATTTTTTTTACTCGACAGATTAAAAAAAAAATCAATACATTTAAAATGATTTTGCTGTGTGTCTGGTACTTACCGGTACCACTATTGCGTAGTAGTTGATTATTCGCGGCTATTGCTTTCTGAGCGTCGCTCAATACACCACAATCACATGCTTTCTCTTTTGTATCTAATAATATTCGTACCGATTCCAACTCCTTAAGCATGGTGTTACACGTTTGATTAACAGGTGGGCACCCGGAGGACGTCGATGCACCTTGTCCTACGGGGATTGTCATCACTTGGACAATGACAGCCAAAATAACAAATAGGCCTAAGTCCTTGTGTTCCATTCCAAATTTCTTGACGTTTTAATGTAATATTTTAAGTAACTTTACAAATAAATTTTTTACAGAATGTCTCTAAATGTACGAATTTGCTGATGGTATGATAGCTACCAAACTCCAACAGAATGTTTATGAGAACTACGATGCTTGTTTGGAAACTTGTAGCCGTTTGCTCTTCCTCAGAATGTTTTTTTGAATTTATACTTGTCACGATATGCGTGACGTTTTATTGACCTTGTGCCAATTTATTTGCAGGAAGAACTCAATGTCATGTTAGAGCATCAACCAGTGGTGGCACCAGCTAGGGGCCGAAGAGCCTCCCCTCCCCACTCGCCGGACAGGCCTGGACCGAGGGGGACCAAAATAATAATGTGCCTTTCCAAATAACGTTATTTTAATTGCCGCCAATCCGTAGTGGGTTAAATACCCACTACGGTGCAAATCTGGTTTGAAAGCTGGGTGATAGTTGTGAGTCCACGCCCGATAATTTTAAGAAATTACCCTTAGATGACCGGAAATGACACTCTTCATCCAGGAATTTGAAATAGAGGGGTCCAGAGTCAGACTTTCACAGATGGAGGGTCTATACCACCTCAGCCCCATCATGGTTGGGGCTGAGGTAAGATTTTATGATTATGGCACCTCTAGATGGACGGAAATGGCACTCTCAGATTTAAAATTGTAATAAAATTTCTATTTGTCTCCATTTTTTTTAATTTTAAAAACATTATTGGGACCAGCCCGCTGGGCACCATAACATTACTATTACAACATTCTACAAGAGTTGTAAGTAATCATGTTATTTAATGGCACTGCGGCAGATCGCTCTTTCCTTAAAATCTGGGTCATTCAGTCCTATACAGTTCATTTCAACAATTTTCAGGTATGTATGAAATTACATTGCAGTCGAAAAGTGTGGGGACGTGTCCTGTTTCACCACCACTACTCTCACCTTACCCTCCCCCTCTCTTTCGTGATCACTTTAATTCGTTATAATTTCATAGACCTAATTATTTTAGATTGTTTGACGGTTGTTTGTTAGATTGGAAAGCCGTTTATTATTATTCAATTAATTGCTAGATTGTTTTTCCCAGTTTCTTTGGTATGTACAAATTCCTAGAATAATATTGTAATAGCCTTTGCGGGTGTGATATTTGGAATGGTGCCTACTGCGTTTGAAATGTATCATTAACTGGGTTCAAAGTTATTTTGTGTGGTTGTTGCGGTTTCTGCTGGAGATATTAACTGGAAATTATTTAAATATTATTTATTATCATCCCTTATGTTTCCAAATTTATGCAATAACATCCGTTTGCGTTCATTGCCATTGATTTACTCGTAATATTTAGTGGATGTAGGTTTAGATGTTTATCCTGTACTAGTTTGATGTCACTAGATAAGAGATGTTAATTCCTATGGTTTTCTTATTTAGCTTTATTTGTAATACCCTAACCGATCGTTCAACGATTAATTTCCATTTTTAACTGATGGTGTTGCTAATTTGTTGTGATAATTATAATTTACGCTTCAGAACATGAACACAATTAAAACGTCAATGAAATCTAAATTAAGTGATTGAGTGAGAAGAAAAAAGTAAACACAGTTTACAAAACAATGGTTTGTTGACGGTAATCGCTTCGCGCTTGAGGAAGCTGAATCCATTTGGAAGCTTGATTGCTTCCTGTGTTAGTGATAATGTGTGATAGGCTCATATATTATCTTATTATTTAACATATTTTGATCCCATTGGCCAAGTGACAACCTTCTAACAGCACCTTTCACACAGTTTATCATGACAGAAATATCCACTTTTCAGAACGACGTTACAGTTAGTTAACATCTTTTCCAGTTTGACTCAAATAATTATTTTTGAGTACCTGTATTGTTTTATTTTATTACAATATTCATTTCTTATTTTTTATTTATTGTAGGATTCTTTTAATCTGTAGGTTTCATACTTCATATTTTGTTACTGTACTATAGCATATAGGTATTCTTATTATACTGTACTTTAAGAAGTCTATATTGTGGTAAGTCATTACATTCTATGCGGTGGGTACCGTACAAATTTCTCCTATGTTTTTGTTTTTGTTTGTTTTTTTGGTTTTTTTGTCTTTGCTGCCCTCTATTCATGGAAAACTTTGTGTAAAACTTGTTTGTTGTATTTTTTGCGCTGCTCGAAGAGTGATTGCGCAGGCGGATTGGTTTCGGAGTTTTGGTTAGGATTGGTGTTTTTTTAGAAGTTAATGATAATGCAGTGCAGATTATCAACTACATTTTGTAATAATATTTATTTAATTAATTTTTGGTGCTGTATAACAGTGTATGGCCTCGCTAAATCAAGTAAGTTACAAGCAGTAATGTATGATTAAGGCTTCGCGGACTTTTATGATAACCTGGCCCGGATAGGGCAGGCGGCGGCCTATCTGGTGGTGGTGGTGGTATTGCCTAGCCTAGGCTATGCTACGGCTTATGGCTACAGGCTAGTACTAGCCTATGCTAGTACTCATGGGTGTCGATTGGTGGGGGACAATTGGGACACATCCCCCCACTTTTCAAAGTAGGAGGCGTTACATCATATCATTAATTAAAAATTCCCACCCCCTCACTTTTCACCAGTCTTTTATAGGCTGGCTAGGCCTAGGCCTAGGCCTAGTCAAAACCATACTTTTAAAAAGTCAGTGGAAAGAACAACAACAATTACGAATGACTGTCATGAATTTTGTCTGTTTACATTATTTGTACATTTCGTATCCATCCCAGTAAACACTCCATCGATTTTATGGGTGCAACAGTTATGATTATCAGAGGCTAAATTTATTATGAAAACAATGTAGGCCCCCCTACTGTACGTTGTTACAATTGGAAGCATGTAAACTGGCCTATTATTAGGCCAACAAACTCAGAAGTGCACAATTTCTATTATAAATGATTTATTCCTTTTGTATATTATTAAGACCCGTATCTAGTGTTTTATCTGCCTACATAGATTCCTGTTTTTCTAATTTCAAAATTTTAGTTAGTTTAGTTTAGTTAGTCAATTTAATTTTTACTAAATTTTTTTAACTTTCACCCTACAAAAAATTATCTCCCTGGTTAATTTCTTCAGTCATCCTTCACCGAGCATATATGGACTAGCACAAACTGCAACCTGAGTTACTGCATTCTGTGTAAATATTATAGATTGTACTCTGCGCGACACAATGTTATGTGCAGCTGCTGTCTAAAGGTTTGTAAGTAGGCCTTCAAGTGACAGATTTAAAGGCACTTACAGTGTAACGTCCGAACCGTTACTAAAACACGGGAGACGCTACCAAATAATAATACTACTATGCCACCAAATCATTAGTATATGTATCAACATCACTCGGACCGACCTCTCGCATCGAGGCATCATCAATCATCGTCTGCCGCCTTCCCGCGGCAACTCATCATGTGACATTACCCACAATGCAAACAATAACAATTAATAGTATACTCCCGTTACACCAGACATCAAGAGCATTTTAATATTGTCTGTGGTATAGTATTAGCCCCTATAGTCTTATTCCTGATGTTTATTATTATTATTACACTTTATAGGGTACAGCATGCATGTTGGCTCTCAGCGATCCGAGGATGGCATTCTGTCAAACAAGCTGTATTTAGATGGTTCATTCTTGGTAAGTCAATTTAGTTTAAAACTTAAACAAAATATAAGCCCATGCACACACACACAAATTATCTGTTTATTTTTTTAAAAATCATTTTCACTTGTTTCTTTGGATAATATTAGAATGTTATTTGTGAAGCAGCTGATGAAGAAGATAACACTCCTACAGGGAGGCATGCACTCACACAAAGCCTACTTCTTCGGGGGCACACTCCTACGCTGCAGATCTTCAATTCATCCTGGACTAGAGACTTCCATTTTCCAAGAGCTCAGGCAAGTATAGCTACTAAAGGCAATGCTCAAATTGCTCAAAAGAAAAAAAGATTCTGGGGTGGACCCTGGAGGAGGGTTTGCAGACGGTGCATTTGCACCCTCTAAAATGTATTAAGAAAAACAAATGTATTATATTGTTGAATCACTGGTAAGATTTCTGCGATATGAGAGTGCAATTTCCAGGCATTTGGATTGCCAATCCCTAATATTGTGGTCTAAATGGCCCCTTGGTTCGGACCCCGCTCTCTGACATGTTGGACCCCTTGTCGGCAAATTTCTGGAGCCACCACTGGTTGTATTGCCCAAGCACAGTGTTTGAACTTCAGAGAAAACTGAGTATTTCGAGAAAAATTGTTTAAGTTCCAAGTAATATTTCATCAGGAATGGATTTTTTGTTTGTGTCTTCATTTATATTGGCCTAGACCTAATTCCAGGGTTTTCTAATTCGTACCAAAATTGATAACATTGTTTATTTAATTGGTTTGAATAACAATTCAGTGTTTCACTTTCGATAGTTTCCTTCTTCAAGTTTTATGGCTGAGAATATGTATTTAGATTAAGACAATAATTTCAATGATCATGAGCATATTTTAATTTAAAACTTTTCCCTTTCATCTCTTATTCATTATTTTTTAATTATTGGTTTTTCACAGAGAAACACAAGTGACAAAGCTTGGAGAATGACCATTCCCAGAGAGCAGCTAAGTAATTTAGATGAGGGTAATAGGATCATCAATCTGGATACATTTTTATTATCAATTGATTATAATATAAATAACTTCAATATATCATACATTCATGTTTTTAAATAGTGTATGATTAGTTCTTTGTGTGGGTCAGTATTTTAGCTATTTCTTAGGCCTGTCTTTCTGTCAGTTATTATTATTAAAAAGAATCTATTAACGCCTTTACAAAAAGAGATCAAAGTGCTGTGCATTAAAACCCATTTCAAAGTTAAGTACAATAAAAAGCAATCAATAAAAATGGTAAATCAATAGGATTTCCAACAAAAGGCCAGTTGGCAATAGAGCAACAATAAAACTGTCACGTTGTTTCCGTTTTGTCTTCTGGGTCTTTCTGATGGGTCTTCTGTCTGTCCACCTGTCTATGTTTCTGGAATAACTTGAGTTACTTAAAAACTAAGGAATGAATTATTGAATGGATGAAACAGTAGGGAGAGGGGTAGAACTAATAATTAGGGAGCTTTCAGTTGCACGGCGATGGTAGGACGTAGAATGTAATGACGTCGCTTAAAGTCACCTGTGCATCTGAGAACATGGTTTCTCGTGGTTGCATGGATTTAGGGACGCAATTTGGCCAAATCTATGTTGTGCAGAGAACATGGGACATTCACGCATGAGTGAATCCGTTCTAGCATCTCGCCGCGCAAGTCGAAAGTTCCCTATTGGCAGCAATAATGCTGGAAGAAATACCAAATGGTTGGGTGGAACCAATAAATGACTGGCAAAATAATACTGGCTCAAAAAAATTACATAACACTTGCTGTTAAAAATAAAATTGTGACATGCTAATTTTTTTTTTTTTGAGGGACCAAATCATTTCAAACTTTATATTCAGAAATCCCTGTTTCATTTTAGATTTTTCTGAGGAATGGAATGTCTATGTTATGTTAGACCACAGTTTGGAAGTCTTTAAAACCAAGGCGTCATTTTTAGATTTAAATAAAGGTACAGTATTACTTAAAATTTGCAGTAAAATTATGTGTAATTTTACTTTTTATTGTGGTGTTAAGACACATGATCAATACACACACTGTAACTATTACATTCGGCTCAGCTTAAGATTTTTTTGTTTTCTTCCATTTAACAATGTATTTTTTCCTTTAGAACCAATACTGCAGTGGCACCTTGGAGAGTTGCTACACTATACCAATTGGCTTCCAATAACTGATATCGATGATGTTCAAATTCTACAAGTCACTAGCCCATGCACTGCTGACGTTATAATAGTGGCCCTGTCTGGTGTACAGTCAGGTATTGGTATCCTTAGACTTAGGATAAATGACACCGCTATAGTCAAATGTTTGTTTTAAATGCTGCATTTTTTGTGTCAGGTGATGGTAATGAGCGCTGCTGTGGTCCACGCAAGTTTACAGTGTCTCTGTAAACACCTAAATGGTAATGGCGATAAGCTTATAAAGCGCATAATACAAAATTGTTTCTATGCGCTAAGAAACCACAGCCAAAGTGAACAAAAAAAAGAAAAATTAAAAACAAAAACCAAAATAAAAGAAATCAAGTTCAGAATTTAAATTTAAAAAAAATGATGGGATTTAAGCTGAGTCTTAAAGAAGTCAAAGATGGGGAGTCATGTACGGTCTCGGGTAGATGGATCCTTAGCTTTGGAGCAGCAACATAAAAGAACGATCACCAAAAGTTTAAAGGTGATCAGTGTTGACATAGACATATCAATATTATGTAGTAAAAATATTTTTATTTTGTTTTTTGTTTTAGTGATACCTATTTGCACGTCTTATAACAGGTTCATGGGTGAAGGGGACGCCTGTTATGACTTAAGCCAAGCTCTGTGTCCAGGTAAGAACCATGATTCTTGTTAGAATACTGACATGCCAAGTTGAGTAGATAGGAATGAGCATAATGTGTACTTCCACCTCAAATATTGCCTACTGGAGTAGGCAATATTCTAGTACTTAATTACTAATTAGTAATACATTAGTACTTAATATCTTTTGTGATAGCATGTCAAGTTTTAGGCAAAAATAAAGCCTTTTCCAGACTGTCAAATTTTCTTTGACAAAAAGCTGTTGTATGACCATCATGTGTCTATATATGGTCATGATGTGATGTCATCATGACCATATTTAGGCATGTCACATGTTTTTGTCAAATAACATTTGATAGTCTGGACAGGACTTAACATCCTTAATGTAATATTACCAGATTTTGAGACAGTGACTTATACGCTATAGATTACTTAACACGTTGGCTGCCAGCGACGAGTATACTCGCCCACAGGGTGTTGCTGAGGGCGCCAGGGATGAGCATACTCGTCAAAATCGGGGTAACATTCTAGCTTTTATTACTTCTTTATTATACATTGTAGAACCACAGACTCAATGGCTGGTAGTTCGTGGAAGATACACCTAGATGATAACGTACAAATGACATATGTATGTTGTGTTATGTTGCCGGTAGTACACTCGAGCGGTACAAGTGGGGGCGTCCTTTGAACATATACCAACCCATGTAAAAAACGGACGAGATAACTCGCACTTGGCATAGTCAGTAAAAAGTTTTATCACAGTGCCATCGACGAGTATACTCGCCCCCTAATATTTTCCCGCCAATTTATTAGACACATCATTTTAATGATATATGACTAGATAAAATTTCAAAAAAGTATGTTTGTACATGTAAACTTGTTCTAGCACGCAGGAAGGAACCTTAAAAAAGGTCTGGCAGTCAATGTGTTAAATATAAAATTTTATTATTATTTTAGCCAGATTTTTACACATTTTTATGTAAATTTACCAGAATTAACAATTACTATTTTTACTGCAAGTGTAAGGTGTTACAAAGAATATTTTTTTTTTTTAGATTGTTCAAATTTGCTTTTGTTGGACATGGTACTAACGTCTACGTATCTGATTGTTCTCACAAATCGCGGTGTTTTTGTCAGTGAAAAGATGACAAAATTCAACAGAGGTTATAAATCACAGGTAACATTCATATTAAATTGCTCTCTGATTACAGTACACAGATTGAACCAGGGAGGTATTTACCTCCCTGATTGAACTGCCCATTGGGGCATCTAATTCTGAATCGGTTTTATTATTATACATTTGAATATATTTTTTAGTCATTATCATTGTATCAGTTTTATTACTTTAGGCATTGGCATCTTAATCTGAATTATTATTATTACTATAAATATGTTTGCTTGTAAATCTGCATCAACTGTTTTTATTATAACATATAATTTGGTTTATATAATGTATTTGCATATTATCTTATTTACACCTGTGCCATACAAATAAACAAAAGCAATACAAACAAAAATAATAAATTCCATAAGTGAAAATTTCAAATAATTATCAACACAGGGTTATTGTTTATCATTTTCACTTTCATTACTTAGGTAATTATTATTTTTATATTATTTGACATTTATCTTGTGTAATCTTTTTTGTCTCTTGTTTGTTTTTGTTTTTAGTTGGCTTTTAATTATATAAATATTGATGACATTCAACAAGGACACTTTGTTCACTATAAATTGATGCATACTCCTGAGTGTTTTGCTGCCCTCAATGTTGGGTTAGTATCATATGGTGAGTAAGAATTTTCAAACATTTTTTTAAAGATATCAAGTAATGTTTAATAAGCTTGCATACTTTGTATATTTTAAAAGGCTATTAGTTTTCTACTGAAAATGTAGAGGAGAGATTTGTGTTGCCTATTAATAGTTTTTGCAAATATACACACAATTTAAGGTTTCTTGTAGTACTGAAAACAATTTTTTTTTATTTGACTTTATTGAAAGTTATATTATTAGAAGTATTATAGTGCATTGATTCTGATTATTGCAACATTTTGTCTGAACATTATGCTGTACAATAGTTATCATTATAGTATTATTGTTGTCGTCAATGTTGGTTCTGCTGCCATCGTTGTTGTAGTCAAAGTATACAATACATTTATGTTTTTTATATGCATTTTTTAAATATCAGTGGATGTCATATTTCTAGTCTCTAAGTCATCGTATATAGAAAAGGTAATCAAACCAAAAAAGGAAATTCAGTATTCTGTTGTTATTTTATAATTTAGATGTAGGTATTTTTGTTATAATTGATTGATCAGTGTTCTAACATTGAGTTATATAACATTTTATAACTAGATATTTGTAACTCCATGTAACTCCATGTTGTTCTTTAGTATTAACATGCAAAGAATTATTTGTGTACAGTGGGAACAATTCTTTGTGGGAATGCTTCTAAGGCAACTTATAGTTAGTAGGCCTAGTATCAAACACGTAATAAATAGTGAGTAATTTTTTTCAGGCATGTTGAATATAAAAATCCCCTTTAAATGGCTGTGCTCAACCTTGCCACCCAGCTACTCTAATCCTAGGTCTGTCAATATCGTTTATTAATTGTATTTGTACCGTAAAGTACACCAAAGCTAGCATCCTTTTTCTTCATCTGCTTAATCTCTCGACAGTTACACTGAAGCACTATTGTGATATACATTTCCCAGAATATAAGTACTACCGAACGGTGTCTTGGCTTATCCGTCTCATTCAAAAAGGGTCGGTCACATGCTAGATCAACAAAACAGATGTTTTGATGTTGAACACATTGCATTGTGGTCCATAATTTTTGCATGATGGGATAAAATATTTGGAGGGAATTTTAAGATAGTTTATCGGAGAAATTATCGAAAAAAAATACAATTATCAGTGCTGTGGAAACACAGCCTCAGACAAAACTCAATTAGAGATTTTCTGTTGAGTCTGACACATATATAGTGTAATCATTTAAGGTTTGTCCACACTATCAACTATTATGTAAAAAATTTGTGTGATGTGCCCATATAATATGATGTCACAGTTATTTGTCACATGCAATCTGATAGTGTGAACGGGAGCTAAGCTCTGTTTACACTATGAATTTCTTTTTTCACAAAAAAACTGTTTTACGCCCATATAAAAATTATAATGTGGCTATATATGGTCATGACATGATATCATCATGACCATATTTAGGCATGTCACATGTTTTTGTCAAATAAAATTTGATAGTCTGGACAGGACTTTAATGTTTGTCCACACTATAAAACTTCATGTGACAAATAACTGTGACATGCCCATTCATCGGTGTAATATGACCTCGTCATTTCTATATATGGGCACATCACACAAATTTGTCACAAAATCTGTGATGTGCTTATATGTGGATGTGATATGTCATCACAAACATTTTTCTCATAAAGCTGTGTGTGTAGAACTTTAAGTAGAATCAATAACATATCCATTTTAACTGAAAATGTTTAGTCTGTGCTTCAGTTGTTTTTGTTGTTATATTAATTATATTCATATTTTTTTTTAATGGTGTTCAAACAGATTTTACTTTTGATTTGAAAATCTTCCAGTTTCCGTACCATAATCAGGTATACTTAATGTCTAATAATTGACATGATGCCCTCAACTGTTTGCCACTAATCCAAACCATCACAAAGTCAATAGCTATCAGCTTTTTACATCATATTAACCATCACATTTTTTAATGAAAGAGAATTACCTCATACAACCTTACTTTGCCAGCTAGCTTCCCCTCACTGTCTTTATCATTGAACCCTCTCGCTTCACCTTTGCCGCCCACCCCAATCAGACCCCTTCAATATTCCTACATATGGTACTGGATGGATGGTTTTATATCAAGTGTCAATATGTTTAGAGTTGATTTTTCTAAATTGTTAAAATTCAATTTGGCATTGTTTTTCCTCACTCACTCTTCACTCTCACTTCTGTTTCAGAGTCCTTTAAAGGGTACAGCACCTTATACATCTTGGTCAAAGGTGGAATTCCCTGGAACTTATGCTGTTAGCCAAACAGTAGCTGCTGTTGTGGACATAGACAGATATATATTGATTGCCCTCCAAAGACTTCAAGTAATCTTTTTAATCTTGTTTTTTCAGTGTTTGTGAAAAAATAGCTTTAATTGAAAATCTTTAAAAAAAAAAATTTTAATTAGATTTAGAATGCTGGAACTTTTGTTTTCAATCTTCCTAAAAAGTTAAATTTGTGGTTTGCACAATGTTTAAACTACAGTATGAGTAATTTATGAAAATAAGTTAAAAATATCTACTGGTATATATTTTGATGCTGATATCATGTCACATATTAACTAGATACCAAAAAATGTGAACTTTTAAGGTAAGATAAGATAAGATAACATTTATTGTCCAATAAAACACTGCTGGAAATTTGTTTTCCTCTGGCAATACAAAGACACAAAGCAATTACAATTTTCTTTTCATAATATCTCCTCTATAATTATTTTTAAAACTGATCCCAGTCCCTCTTTTGTGTCAGAAGATTGGGTGGCAGTTAATAATTAGTTCAATGTATATTGTCAATACTGCTCTTTATCGCTCTTAGGCTTCCTATCAAGTAGTGTCATTCGTTTTTGACATCAATGACCTCACCATGAATCAGCGCCCAACTGTTCCACCATTTGTCATTCCCAATTCTAATAATTCTACCAGTCTTTCAGAGCTTTGCCTCAGTCCCAAAACACATCTTGTTTATGCAGTTGGATCCCAGGTAAGAGCTTGGTATTTTTTTATTAGTGGCACATCAGTAGGGGGACAAAACTCTGAGCACATGTCCTATAATGTAAAATCTTGAATAGAAACCCTAAATTACTTTTTTTGTTTTTAGGATCCTTGGATGGGCTTCTTTTCGACATGGGCCTCTTTCTCGAGATGGGAGGGCGGGGGCATCTTTTTTTCAAAATGAATGCTGTAAATTTTAATTTCTACTATACAACATTTTTCAAGTTTGTTTAGTATTTAAAAAAATTTTAACCATGCTAGTACAATAAAATACTTTTGATACTGACATAAAAATTTTAAAACAATTTAAAAAAAACCATCAAATATAACGTCAGTCTGAATGTAAGTACTATCTCAAAAGAAGCCCATTTTGTTTTGATTAGAAGCCCATGGGCTTCTCAAGATTAAGCCATTGGGACTTCTATTTAAGGTTTTATGGTAGCTTCATAAATGTGGCTGAATCTCCTATGCCCAACCCCCTGCCTTTTTCTGTATTTACTTCTAACAGTGATAGAAAGCCAACTTGGAAGTATTACAACAAATACTACAGAATACGACTGGCAAGCGACAAATCTATAATTCAAGCTAGATTCCTTTTTTTTCTCACTTTCATAATTATGAATAATTATTTTTAATTATTTTTTGTATTCAATATTCATTAATTAAAATGAACTTTGAATTGAATACATGTTTTGAAATTGATTTTTAATTGAATATCAGTGTATTTAATTAATGATTTAAATTGGTTACTCGTGTTTTAAATTGAATGTTCATATTTTAAATTCACATTATAATAATATATTTACAAAAAATTTTGTTTCCTTTGTCTAAATAATGATACAATCTTTTGTTATCATGGGTGATTTTCATTCAACATTTCTACATCATATAGTTACCATAAATGAGGCTTGCCATCCCAAAACCAGCATACTGTTGCTAAATCTTAAACTGAGTAATTAGCATAACAATGTAGCGGTATTGTGTACTCTACTATGCATATTATTCTCCCATGTAAATTATTGTTAATTATTTTAAGAAATTATTTTAATTTTGTTTCTTCAATAGTTTTCTTTTTTTGGTCATACTGAACCACTTTGGAAATCAGTTTTTTTAGCACTGAAAGTGTTATTCAACTAATAAAGACAGAGTAATAAATACTACTTAAATACTTTCACTCATAACTTTGGCAATAGTAAATAGATTCTAGTAAATAACCTATCATTTTGAAGCTAGTAATGTGGAGAATATGAATACGTGATAACGTTCTTGTTTTGGTCACCGGTGCTGGTTTTGCCATGGCAAGTCCCATATAATCAAATTAGCGATGTGGTACTTATAACGTTTTAGAACATTTTACTGTAGTGCATTATTTGAAATAGAATGTATCTCAAAAAAGCATTAGGTGGTGCTTAGTGACAATACCATATTTGGTGCAATGATTAAAGAGGAATTCTATGTTTTTTTAAAGTAAATATGTAAACATGTGAGCATAATTTTGGAATAGATGGTGTCCGGCTACTGCAGTAATTTAGTAGGCAATTGGCCGCACTTTCATTTCTGTGTATTTAACCGAATAGAATGTATTAGTTGAATAAGAACCTACCTTCCATTCGATACCGATATCGCGGGGAGCAGTATATCTGTCCGAATGATAGTATTTACCATTAAGGTTACATTCATCGCAAGACTTAAACCACCATCCGCCACTGTGCAGTGCCGCACAATTTGTTGATGAACTGTCATTGTCTCGGTCAAAAGTTGAAAATTGCTGTTTCTTATGATACGTGAGTCGGTCTAGTATGGTTCCACTGAGGTAAATTCCAAAGTCTACGCGGTAGTTGTCGGCCTCTCCATCGATATTAAATTTTGAGTACTTTACGTAAGTCTTAGCATCGTTCCAGTCCTCCATATCAATACGTAGGGTGTAAAGACCTTGTCTTGTCAGATAATGTAGGTAGTCATTCCCAAGCCAGTGCTCCTCCATCAAAGTCCCAAAACCATTTTTGTAGTTATTCCAAGTTGTGTTGAATTTGACAGTCCCATCCATACGGCGTTGAAAAACTGTCCAACCGCCCCCATCAGTAAGCATGTTACAATAAACATGGAATTTACTGTGGTAACCTCTGGGTTTGATGTAATAAACTCCACTGGTTGCTTTTGGATCACGTTGTTTGATCTCCGCACAATCGACAGGTGTTGCTTCAGGACACACTGTAAACAAGTCATGCTTAGTTTTGTAAATATGAAACAAAATGTAAGCTGTCATGCAATATTTCAACTGCGCATTTTTTTTTTCAAATATAAAGGCAAACATTTAATATATATCTAAATCAGTGGTTCTTAAAATTTTTGACCCTAACTAATTTCCTGTGGATGTTAAAAATCAGATTTAACTAGTAAACAAAATTGAAGTAAAAATGTTTAAACCTAAAATGCACTCCCTTTGCTACAGGGCAAATTTTAGCAAGATACAATATAATTCAATTTGTTTTAAATCCTATAGAATCTTGCAACCTGATTATTTATTTGGTGCTGATTTAAACCAATCAAAATACTGTCAAGCCGGGCACTGACTGCATCGTACGACGGGCTTACGACCGTCGCACGACGAATCTAACTCCGCTCCCTGTGATCGATAGACGAAGCAATGCTGTCTGCTGATGGTCAGTAGCAGTCTGAACGGATCGTCATTAAAAACAATCTGTTGCGCGTCGTCGCGTTGCGTTCTTCACAGAATCGCGTCGACCGACAACCGTCGTGTGCAGTGTCAGCAGCTTTAGTCACCATTGGGTGGCTTGTAGGCAACATAAATCCCCTGTCATTGGATGAGACTTGAGGTCATTGGACTAAAAATAATAAATTTCCAGTCCAGCTAAAGTTATTGCGATTGGAGTTCTTAATATTGTAGTCTAAAATCACAATGTTTATCATCCTAAATAGTATGATATCTCCCGCTCACCCCACTATGTCTTTTACTCCGTGGACTTGATCAGAGGCTCTATGCGAGTTGAACATTAAGGCAGGGACGCCACAACCTTACATCCATAATATTGGCGCTGGTTCGAACGGCACGCTTGCCTATGGTTCTGGTGTTAGAACAAATCTTCTCGAATAAAGACTACAAACCGTGTGCACTATAAAGAACCCAGTACTTCATTCGGGACGAGTAGGGAGATACCATGATATACTGGCACAGACAGCCCCTGTGGTGGACGACGGGAGTTGTTGGTACTGGGTTACCGGGTAGCTCTGACACAAAGGGTCCCTTGGGGCAAAGAAGGTAAGTGGTCGAGCTACTAGTCCACATATCAAGCACTATGAACATCTTGTTTGATGGATACCGGCTCTATACAAATCTACACTATTATTATGCAGCCCTTGATTCGGACCTCACTTTAGGACTTGTAGGCCCATCACCATCCCCTTTTCATTTTGTAGTTTACTGAATGATTTTGGTTGTGCGAGTAGTTTTGACAGTATTAAACCCATGCAAGCGTTTTTTTCACACAGGGTCCGCTACAATATACTTGCGACTTCATGTAAACTGTATTGTAGGCAACCAGGTACTTACCGCAATCACAGACATCACCTTTCTCATCAAACATTGTACGGACCGACTCCAACTTCATAATCATTGTATCACATGACTCTGCAACAACGCTACAAGCCGAGGTCGTTGATCTTCCTTGGTTGCTTTGGCCGGCAAGTGCCTGCACAATAATGACCAGCACCACAACAACTATGCATTTGAATGTCATTTTAGCTTCAGTTTGCCTAATTTTGCTTCACCATCAAAAGCCTGTTGTGTTAATATGCAACAGCGTTCAGCAAAATGGTCTTATATCTTTGAATCCTGTTGAATTTATACTTTGCACTTTGGTAAATTTGACATTTTGCCAAGTAAAGTAGAATAACATAAGCACTCAAAATAAGTTTAAGTTTCATTTTCAAATTCTAAGACATAGAATAACTTAGTGCATAATCTACTATATTGCAAAATTGTTAACATGAAAATAACAGATTGTCAATTCAGGGGTTATGATAACAAGTATAGGAAGTATATACCTATACCAAATCAAAAGTATTATTGATAATAGGAAAGCATGTTTCTAAGAAATTATCCTTTGTTAAAGACATTACAATCCCTCAGTAAACTAGATTACGTTGAACTTTATTTTTTGTCTTTCATGGGGGTAACCGACCTTTATTGTCTCTTTTCATTTGTTTTCAATATTTTTTTCATCCTTTTATATATACACAAAGGAACTATCACATGTGGCTAGCAAAACATGTTAATATTTTTGCCTTTTGGGAGCAAAACACAATGTCCCTTTTCATAAACACACTGAAGATGCATCAGACCTACTTATACAACATATTTATTATTTTCATTCTATTGTGAGTTACAAAAAAAATGTTTTTTTTGGGGGTAAATATTTCAATTCAGTGTTTTAGCCTTAACCCAGTCTGACTAAAAAAATCGGCCTGCGGAGGTATGATTTTGGTTGAGGTTTGTGTGATTTAGTCGTAGTGCTAGTCGAAGTTCATTTTAAGAATATGAAATGGCGTAATTTTGTCGTAAGTTTTAGGTCAAACTACGACTAAAGTTTGTTTTAAGAATACTAGGGCTTCTATTTAAGGTTTTATGGTAGCTTCATAACTGTGGCTGAATCTCCTATGCCCAACCTCCTGCCTTTTTCTGTATTACTCCTAGCAATGATAGAAAGCCAACTTGGAAGTATTACAACAAATACTACAGAATACGAATGGCAAGCAACAAATCTATAATTCAAGCTAGATTCCTTTTTTTTTCACTTTCATAATCATGTATAATATTATTTCTAATTATATTTTGTATTCAATATTTATTAATTAAAATGACCTTTGAATTGAATGCATATTTGAAATTGATTTTTAATTGAATATCAATGTATTTAATTAACGTTTAAAATTGGTTACTCATGTTTTAAATTGAATGTTCATATTTTAAATTCACATTATAATAATATATTTACAAAACATTTTGTTTCCTTTTTCTAAATAATGAAACAATTTTTTGTTATCATGGATGATTTTTAACATTTCTACATCATATAGTTACCATAAATGAGGCTTGCCATCCCAAAACCAGCATACTGTTGCTAAACTGAGTAATTAGCAAATGTGGCAGTATTGTATACTCTACTATGCATATTATTCTCCCATGTAAATTATTGTATTGTTAACTATTTTAAGAAATTGTTTTTAATTTTGTTTCTTCAATAGCTTTCTTTGTTTGGTCAATACCGAACCACTTTGGAAATCAGTTTTTTAGCACTGAAAGTGTTATTTCAGTATAAAGACAGAGTAATAAATACTAGTAGGATACTTTCACTCATAACTTTGGCAATAGTAAGTAGATTCCAGTAAATGACCCATCATTTTGAAGCTAGTAATGTGGAGAATATGAATACATTATAACGTTCTTGTTTTGTCCATCGGGACTGGTTTTTCCATGGCAAGTCCCGTATAATCAAATTAGTGATGTGTTACTTATAACATTTTAGAACATTTTACTGTAGCGCATTATTTGAAATAGAATGTATCTCAAAAAAGCATTAGGTGGTGCTTAGTGACAATACCATATTTGGTGCAGTGATTAAAGAGAAATGTATGTTTTTTTGAAGTAAATATGTAAACATGTGAGCATAATTTTGGAATAAATGGTGTCCGGCTACTGCAGTAATTTAGTAGGCAATTGGCCGCACTTTCATTTCTGTGTATTTAACCGAATAGAATGTATTAGTTGAATAAGAACCTGCCTTCCATTCGATACCGATATCGCGGGGAGCAGTATATCTGTCCGAATAATAATATTTACCATTAAGGTTACATTCGTCGCAAGACTTAAACCACCATCCGCCACTGTGATGTGCCGCACAATTTGTTGATGAACTGTCATTGTCTCGGTCAAAAGTTGAAAATGGTTGTTTCTTATGATACGTGAGTCGGTCTAGTATGGTTCCACTGAGGTAAATTCCAAAGTCTACACGGTAGTTGTCGCCCTCTCCATCGATATTAAATTTTGAGTACTTTACATGGGTCTTAGCATCGTTCCAGTCCTCCATATCAATACGTAGGGTGTAAAGGCCTTGTCTTGTCAGATAATGTAGGTAGTCGTTCCCAAGCCAGTGCTCCTCCATCAAAGTCCCAAAACCATTTTTGTAGTTATTCCAAGTTGTGTTGAATTTGACAGTCCCATCCATACGGCGTTGAAAAACTGTCCAACTGCCCCCATCAGTAAGCATGTTACAATAAACATGGAATTTACTGTGGTAACCTCTGGGTTTGATGTAATAAACTCCACTGGTTGTTTGATCTCCGCACAGTCGACAGGTGTTGCTTCAGGACACACTGTAAACAAGTCATGCTTAGTTTTGTAAATATGAAACAAAATGTAAGCTGTCATGCAATATTTCAACTGCACATGATTTTGTCAAACATAAAGGCAAATATTTAATATATATCTGAATCAGTGGGTCTCAAACTTTTTAACCACAACTAATTTCCTATGGATGTTAAAAATCAGATTTAACTAGTAAACAAAATTGTAGTAAAAATGTTTAAACCTAAAATGCACTCTCTTTGATACAGGGCAAATTTTAGCAAGATACAGTATAATTCACTTTGTTTTAAATCCTATAGAATCTTGCAACCTGATTATTTATTTGGTGCTGATTTAAATCAATCAAAATACTGTCAAGCCGGGCACTCGCTGCGTCATATGACGCAGTGGTTGTGCAAGTAGTTTTGACAGTATCAAACCCGTGCAAGCTTTTTTCACACAGGGTCCATTACAACTTGCAACTTCACATAAATTTTATTGTAGGCAAATAGGTACTTACCGCAATCACAGACATCACCTTTCTCATCAATCATTGTACGGACCGACTCCAACTTCATAATCATTGTATCACATGACTCTGCAACAACGCTACAAGCTGAGGTCGTTGATCTCCCTTGGTAGCTTTGGCCGGCAAGTACCTGCACAATAATGACCAGCACCACAACAACTATGCATTTGAATGTCATTTTAGCTTCAGTTTGCCTAATTTTGCTTCAGCATCAAAAGCCTGTTGTGTTAATATGCAACAACATTCAGCAAAATGGTCTTTATCTTTAAATCTTGTTTAATTTATACTTTGCACTTTGGTAATTTGACATTTTGCCAAGTAAAGTAGAATAACGTAAGCACTCAAAATAAGTTTAAGTTTCATTTTCAAATTCTAAGACATAGAATAACTTAGTGCATAATCTACTATATTGCAAAATTGTTAACATGAAAATAACAGATTGTCAATTCAGGGGTTATGATAACAAGTACAGGAAGTATATACCTATTCCAAATCAGAAGTGTTATTGATAATAGGAAAGCATGTTTCTAAGAAATTATCCTTTGTTAAAGACATTACAAACCCTTAGTAAACTAGATTACATTGAACTTTATTTTTTGTCTTTCATGGGGTAACCAACCTTTATTGTTCACTATTTTCAATATTTTCTTCATCCTTTTATATATATACATACTATATGCAATACAGTTTATAAACAATTAGGCCTTATTGCCTTCATTCACTCCTTTACTCAGATACTACTATACCTTATCTTTATTTATACAACATACTGTATTTATTTATATACAAACTGCATATATATATATATATATATATTATATATATATATATATATATCTGTCTCT
>NW_022704998.1:564978-576947 GCF_011630105.1 Anneissia japonica | reverse complement strand
ACAGTAGAGAAAATCCGATCAGAATGACAAAATAAACTAAGCATCCACTGGAAGGAATCCCAATATCTGCAGACGGATCCGTTTCGGCCTTCCAGGCCTCATCAGTGCAGCTAGGGTATAGACCCAATATATTATATATACGTATAATATACATACATACATATATATATATATACACACGCGTATGTATGTACACGCATATATATGTACACGTGCGTGTGTATACATATATATATATATATACGTGTATACGTATATATACGTGTGTATATATAGGTGTATACGTATATATATATGTGTATATATATGTACGTATATATATATATATATACACGTATATATATATATATATATAGGACCTATATACATTTTAAGTCATGTATCATGCATAGGAACGTTGACACCTGCAAGGCTCTGGTTAAAAACCTTGCAATAATTGCTTATTGTAGGCCTAAAAAAAATTGTTTGTTTGCCCTCCATCACCCGCCCCTAGCTCATGGAAAAATAGAAGCGGCGGTGTTTTTAAAAAGTTTTTTTTTTTTTCAATTTTTTGTTCACAAATTTTAAAAAGTGATCTTTCATTTTCTCCATTTTGCACATGAAAATTGTCTAAATTTGGTGTCTGATGTAAGGTATTTTCATAAGGTAAAATCATTGCAAAATATCGATTATGGGCTATTTTTATTCAGTCTGATGAATACCCTTTGAAAAACTTAATTGTAAGCATTGGGATCTAATATTTTAATTTTGGTGACAGGAGAAAAGAAAAAAAACTATAAAAAAAAAATCTCTTTTGCATCCACCCCTTTTATACAATTTTCAGCATCATATAAAGGAGTAGACAACAAATTTATTTTTTTAGGCGTTATTCAGTGCTTAATTGTTTTCAGGTGTTGGTTTCTGATGATGGAGCAAATTCCTTCACCCTTTTGCTGGAACTTGTTGATGATCATGTGATAGAATGTCAATTTGCTAACCAAGGCAATGATGTTTATTTTATCACCAACCAATCAAGTGTTTATTTTGGCTCAATCGGTAAGTCCTAACTGTTATGGAGCTAAGAAGAGAACTCCATGGATCTGCTCTCAGTAATACGTTGTAAAATTTTAAAATATAATTTGATTAAATGTCTTACTTTGTATAATGTAAAGCCCTTTATTTTCACACACCCTTAATTCTCCAGATTGCAAAAATTGCGGGCACATAAAGATCGCTAATAAAAACGTAATGCTAGGTTTCTGTATCATGTTAAAAGAAAACGAGTGGAAATTGTAAAATCACAAAAATAAAAGGCCGCGAAATATTTCAAATTTTCGAATTGCAAAAAAAATTTAAGGGCCACGAAATTAAAGGGTTTTAACAGTAATTATTTTAAGTTGAAAATTAGAATGAGAATATAGTTTCCTGATTTGAATTTATTTGATTCCAATATACAGACATACAAATAAAATGCAATCATAAATAATGCAGAAACAACCATTCTTGCATAGACCCTTGAACTGTAAAATTTGAAATCAATTATTTCTGTAGTGGCTGCAGCTTCATGGATTGCGCCAGCCAGGGACGGTGGTGGGGGCAGATCCTGCCACCCCAGAAGCAACCATTAGAAAGTGTATTCTTGCATAGACCCTTTAACTGTAAAATTAGAAATCAATTTTTTCTGTAGTGGCTGCAGCTTCGTTCAAGGATTGCGCCAGCCAGGGACGGTGGTGGGGGCAGATCCCACCACCCCAGAAGCAACCATTAGAAAGTGCATTCTTGCATGGACTCTTGAACTGTAAAATTAGAAATCAGTTTTTTCTGCAGTGGCTACAGCTTCGTTCAAGGGTTGCGCCAGCCAGGGGATGAGGGGCCAGGCCCCATCCCCATCTACTGTAACTCTAGTTATACTTTTGCATACACCATTAAATTGGCTGCTGATCAATGATTCTCGTAATGAAGTGTGCGTAAACATTTTTTGCATTCAGTGATAACATTTTGATCCTCTCAATTCAATTTTTTATTGATTTTTGTAGGACTTTTTAAGATTTGTCATAGGTGGTATATTTTTAATGAGATTTGATGAACATTAAATTTAAATTTTGCATTTACATCCACACTGAATTGATTATTTTAGGAGTGAAGAGGTTAGTTCTCCTTATGCAAAACATCCAATCACCAATGAGCATTCACATCTCACACCTGGATGAAGTTTATGTTATGCAAATTAGTAATGTTGCTGCTCCTGGATTCATTACTACAGAGAAGCTTCATGTACAGAGGCTCATAGAGGTAAATATTTTAAAAAATATTATTATAATAATATAATTATTTTTCTTTTTACATCAAATCTGAAACATAATAATGTAATGGTGATGTTGGTAAGGCTATGATGGTATGAATGTTGATGCATATTGGTAGAACAAAGTTTAATGGTGATGTCAGCGTGATGCCATAATTGTAAAAGAAATAATGCAATGTGATAACAAGGCTATTTCTTTGCATAAACTACTTGCAGGGGCGGATCCAGAGATGTCTGAAAACGGGGCTGAAATTGGGGCCGATCGAGATAACATTATCCTAGGGGTCCGGGGGAATTCCCCCATGAAAATTTGGTGTTCTAGACGCCCAAAAATAACCTCTGAGGCACTTTGGGCTATTAATTTTTTTCTTTTTCTTTTTTCTTTTCTTTTTCTTTCATTTTTCGCTTTCCAAAAGGGTGGGGGGGCCGGAATCCACCTTTGACTTGTATAAAAATTGTTTTTAAGTTTAGAAATTACACTACATTAGTAAACATTTTTCACTAACACTACAATCATCATTATTTATTAATCATTAGTTATATAAAGGAATTAAAAATAAATTTTTTAAAAATGTTTAATTTGAATCCTTCAGTAATTTTTACCATCACAGGCTATAGAAGACAAACTAAGCTGTCCTTTATCAGCTCAGTACATCACAGCTAAGAGACTTCTTCTGTTTGAGCACCAGAACCTGACAGGAACACCTTGTAACAGAACCCTCCACATGGCTGATATAGGGACAACATTAACCACTAGGTACAGTAGATAACCCATACAAAATGTTTAATATTTTCACCAAGTGTCAACAGATTAGTAATACAGTACAAATCCCTAGGACACCTCCGAGACCAGTGTCCCTGAATAGGGGTTGGCCGTAGTGTTAAAAGATATACTTTTCCCCATTTACTGCATGAAAATGTGTCCCCTTAATAGGGGTACCCTAAAGGAGAGGTTCTACTGTATTATCAATGATGTTTATGAACAAATTATGTTGTTCCATTAATTAGTACAATAAATGTATAAATTGATAGATGGATGGATGGAGGAAGGGATGGAGAGAAGAACGATTAAATGGATAGAGGTATAGGTAAAAGGATGAATAGATGGCTTGATAAATAAATAAATGACATTCGCTGATAAATGAATGGATGGAAATGTGAATTGTTGAACCGATGGATGGATATATGAATGGATGTGTGATTGAGCCAATTATAATATTTTTTGATTAAGATTACATACTTATTAAATTTTTGTTTTTCATTAGTGACGGACAAATACTTATAACTGACATTACACACCTGAATAGGGCAGATGGCTTTAGCATCATGGCCGCAGCAGACGTTGTTTCACCTTTGGCCTTTGAGAAACTTTCATCTGAACCAGCACAAAATTATAACATTAGTAAGTTTTAAAATTCCTCCAAAGAGTTGGATAAAATTATTATTAAAACTTATTCTTAAACTTGTTCAAAAGTCATGTGTTTTGAATTACAGGTGGAAAAGAATTCCCCAATATTAGCACTGATAGACAAAAAATTAATAAGTGTATGTTATTCAGTTTTAGTCACTGGATTGGGGCTGTAGCTTAGTAGTTTAGATTATGTGTTCCAAATCCCATATTACTGGGTTCAAACCCTGTAGACAAAGTTTTTTGACTGAATCAACTCCACATGAAGAGTGGCGTATCTAGGGGGCAGATGCCCCTCCAAAAATTACTTGTGCCCCAGGCATCATCCGCCTATAAAAAGCATGGTCAAGCTGTTAAAAAGCACCTAAAATTGCTTTGTTTGAGTTAGTGGCCCATTAACTGATCGTAGAGATGTGTATAAGAGACAGCACACCCCCCCCCCCCATCAGCACCCCCACTTCAAGACTCCTAGATATGCCATTGCACGTGAATCATAATTTGCATCCTTGAAGTCGTTTGGCGCAGCAGGAACGTTTTGGTTTCCCAACCTTGAGGTTGGGGTTTCAATCCTTCGCTGTGCATTTCACTTGTGTCCTTGGGCAAGGCACTTTATCTGCATTGCTTCTCTCCACCCAGGAGTATAAGTGGTTATCTGGTAGGCTTGAGTTTGTGTTCCATAGGCGTTTAATTCAATGACTGTGGTAATGATAATGTGAAGCGATAGAGGGCTTAACAATATGTGCTATATAAGTTATTATTATTATCCTGTTGCAAATGTTGAATGTGAAAAAACATTCTTTTAGGGCCTGTTTCAACTGGAAAGAAATAATCGATTAAAAATCACTTTTTCGAAAAATCGCTTTTATTCTCACAGTAGAAACGGGACCAGTTTGAAAAAAGCGATTAAAAAAAATTGATCAAAAACACGCAATGGATAGCGTGTTTGAACGGCAAATAACTGATTTTGGCTGTGCACCTTTTAGCTGCAACACAAAAAAGCGATTATCAGGTGAAATGTGACCTCCAGGTCAATCACTGCAAAGACTAGATCGTATTAGGTGTGAACTTTAAAAAAAATAAGTCCTCTTGTTCATGTCCTAGGCCTACAAGCTAAAAATGTCAACAAACATGTGGAACGACGAATTCGTTTTGTAATTATTTTGTGAGGGGATATTGGGCCTAGGCCTCTCCGCTCTTTTGGGCCTACCATTGTCCTCGTTTGGTCGCTCGTTGTGCCGATGAGCACAGCTGAAAACGTTTGCCTTCTCGCCCCACACCGTATCTTACTCCTCGTCATCATAACGGGAATGAGAAAGATACTATCTTATACAGTGTTGTATAAACAAAATGGTGACGTAATTTTCGTCACAAAAAACGATTTTCGAAAAATAAAAAATGCAGTTGCAACGCAAGCAGGCTGTCTGGTATTCATTAAAAAGCGGTTTTAAAAAATCGATTATTTTGTGTTTATCAGTAGAAACACACCCTTAATAATTGAAAAACATACTCAAGTTATTGCTTTCTTACACTTAGCTGTATCCAGTGATTCTTCACAACTACATCTTCAACTGCAAGGTGTATTAGGTATGAAATCAAAATGTTTAAATTATATAATTACTTTATATATTACTTTATCTAAATTTATATATGTATTTACACATGATGAAACACCCAACTCTAATCGTTGCTAAATGCTTTAACAACAATTTGAATATTTTTTGAGAAAAAATTATGTTACCATCGGGATTCGAATCCAATGCCTTCCGATTTCCCAATGGATAATCTACCAACTTAGTTATGAGGATAAGTTACACAGCTTTGGATTTGAGTCCCATTAGGCCCTTTTGTTTCTGAAGGTTTAATGATTTAACAAAAATCACTGTTGAATATATATCTGGCATGTAAAAATAGAATGCCACAACCATTACTGTCATCACTATTATTAATTTTGTTATTTTTATTAAAATTTGTTATTGTTATTCCCATTGCTATTGTTATTATTATATGTTATTTGTAGGTCAGTCAGAAGGATGGCAACAACATAGTGTAGGAAAAACCATCATCCAACCTGGACTCTCCAGTATTCTCATCTTATCAGTAGAGGATGAAAGAGTTGCTATGGGTACAGCTGTACTGCCCTCACTTGTCAATACAGAGTATCTGGCTGGAAGATGGTTTATGCACAGTTCACCTGGTGCTTTTGGTAAGATGGACTGTGATAATAATTGAAACATATTCATGTGAAGATTAATCAAGTGGGTGGAAACAACATAGTTTAGGGAACTCCTTCATCCTTCGGTATTTTCCTCTTATCAGTAGAGGATGAAACAGTTGCTAAGTGTTACGGGTACAGTTGTAGTGCCCTCACTTGTCAGTTGAATGACAACATCACTTTTAATGTCATCAGTAATGATTTTATTGTTATTGCCTGTTGTCACTGTATTCATTGTCAATAATGATTGCTTTCTAAGTATGCAGGAGAATGGTCGAGCAATTTATTTGTCAGATGATGACAACATCCCAATTTTAATGATTTCATCAAAAATTGATTTTATTAATATTTCTTAAAGTTACATTTTCATTATCAATGAAGATTACTTATTATGCAGGTGAAAGGTCAAGCAGTTTGTCTGAAGGGGTATGTCATCATCAGTTAGTACCAGATGACATCATTGCTAAAAACAGACTGATCTACTTGGACATGGGAGATAGCTTCGAGTTTAGTGTCACTGCTACAACTAAAGAAATAGGTAAGGCTAACAGCTAGCAATGTTTACTTGCATGGTTTTTTCCTGTAGTTTGGCCATTCTTAACTAAGTTGTTACAATCCCTATTATTAAGCAGTGAAGTTACAGCGCCACAGTGAAAGATAACGCTGTGGGCCATGTCACTGGCTTCTGCAATATCTGTGGATATTACACAGGACAAATGCGCATTCACATGGATGCAGTCTAGGTGATGCATGCTCATTCTTAGCACAGGCTAACATTCTGTTATAAGTATGAATACATTATATATATTTGTACACTTTCATAACTGTATCACACGTTTTTTTTTAACCTAATAGATCAGAAGGGAAAAACATAAAGGAAAATACTGCCACTGCTAAATGCCCAGGGCATAAACAAAGGAAAACACCATAGAAGAATAAGTCTTTATGATCATGCAATAACACATTTTGGCAGTAATTAGTGTTGTAGTTCCACATTGAAAGTGAAATTAAGTGGATTACATATCTATTTTACACAAAAAAAAAATAGATGCCTCCCTCAAATTAATAACCCCTCAAACACCCTTTCAACAATAAACACCCCGGTGCATTTTTTATTATATATAATAAATACGGTATATGCCCACCCCCAGTCCTGCCCACCCCATCTTTGTTTATAGGGCTACCCACATGTAAAAAAACAATTTGTTATCTGTAATATTCTCTTCTTTCAGGGTATTTACGGGGATCGAACAAACGGTTGATGAAGCTAACAGTAAGTAACCGTTACCTTGTGCATGTTGTACCAGAGTATCACAGAGATAGACTTGGGATAGAGACACTGACGGTAGAAGTTCACAATCCAATCAACCAACAGGTATAGCAGAATGGGGAAAGGAGTGACTATGATGTAAACTTGCAACAATTACATTATTTTATGGGCATTCTTTATACGACCCAAATACTGAAGTGCTTTAGAAATTTTTTTTTATTAAAGTTCTTGTTTATATAAATTCATGATTGTTTAGATTACCGCTTCCAAAACTGTGGGTCACTGCCCAAAAATTGGCTGCCAATGTTTATCAATGGGTCACAGAAAAGTGCCTGTACATTTAGAAATAACCATGGCATTACTTATCATCATTGTTTTACCAGTGAAGTTGAATAGCTTAGTGGTTAAGATGCTTGCCTTCTAATTCCAGGGTGCTGGGTTCAGTTCCTGTGACACCGGGCTTTTTCTCACGACCAAAACCAACACCACTTTCTAAGCATCACATTCTTTCATATATTTAAGAGGGCCCCTGAATATCAGCCAACCTTCTAGGATACGCTGGAAGGGACACTGTGTATAAATATGGTTAAAAAAAAGCTTCCTTAAAAGCATGTGGGTGAACTTACCTTGTTTCTGACAAGGTGAGCACTGCGCCGTTGTAAAGCTGATCACCAACCAGAAAGAAAGTTTGGGAATTGCTGGTTTAATTGTGTTAAAACAAGATTCACAATTGAAGGAAATAATGATTATAACTGTACAACTTGTACTGTTTTACTCTTTAGGGCTCATCGACTATCCTCATCCAGCTTGCACAATCGTCCCTCACTTGTCCTCATACTTCCCTGTCAATTCGCTTCATTTGTGGTTGCCCAGCAACAAAGCATCTTCACTATTTGCAAACACCTAAGATAACAATGGAGGAGTTTCTAGAAGGGGACAAAAAAGATGAGAAAAATCTGCCAATTTTTCGTAGTCTCTCGGTAAAATGATAATTATATTGTCAGTACTATATTCTTTTTAATACTGTTTTTTATATTGCAAGATGAATAAATTATAATATCAAAATGTGCAACAACTCTGGCCACCACTCCCACACTCTGAATTCTAATTTGTGGTGTGTCATATGGGTGCCAGCAGCAGATTCAAGGAGGGACCTAGCTGCCCCCCACCCCTTATTTTCAAAATTATTCAAAAAATTCGGAGGAAAAAAAAATTATATTCTTAAGTGTGAGGGTGCCATTTCCAGTCATCTAAAGTTGCCATAATTATACATTTCAAAATAAACATATGTACTCCATTATTTATTGTTAATTGGTTTCATTTCCATACCTGTCCAAGGTAATCCTTACTAGATGATGCACATACTTTAATATGTTTTCAGGTTAGTTGTCATCCATCATCTTATATATGTATAGTATATAATGTATTTATAAATCATTTTTCAGGTGAATTATCGTCCACCATCTACCAAAGGTGTGGCTATTCCACTGTCAGATAATATCTACAATGCGGATCCATCAATGCCTGTGCCAAGAACCAAGTATCTGATCTCAAAGGTAGTTTACATAATATGTTACTTGCAAAGTATCTCTGAAGCATACAAGGCATGTCTTGGCAAACTGGCTGAATTGTGTCGCACAGGCCAGTATTGAGTAAATGAGCTAGAAGATATGGGAGCTCAAAAAAGTGTAGAACTGATGGGGAAAAGGTGAAGTGGGTGGGGGCTCTCGATGAATAAGTGAGAGGGTGCTAACTCGCAAAATAAGGTAATATGAAGTTTTTTTGCTCTAAACATTTCCAGTGGGGAGGGGGAACGACTGGAGGGGGAAGCTTTTACATGGGCCCTTCACCCCCATGATATGCCACTGGGACAAACCAGTTAACAAGAGCTCATACTCCTAATAAATTTGATGTAATTAGCACAGACCTATTTCATTCAAAGCGAAAGCAAAAAGCTACTGTACACAAAGCTTTTGTGTCTCCCTCTTTTTAGGAATCAGGATCGTTCAAGCAATGCGCCAATGCGAGAGATCACGCTGACTGTAACTGCTGTCTCTTATACACATCTAGATGTGTATAAGAGACAGGTATATGCCCACCCCCAGTCCTGCCCACCCCATCTTTGTTTTTAGGGCTACCCACATGTAAAAAAACAATTTGTTATCTGTAATATTCTCTTCTTTCAGGGTATTTACGGGGATCGAACAAACGGTTGATGAAGCTAACAGTAAGTAACCGTTACCTTGTGCATGTTGTACCAGAGTATCAAAGATCATTCATTATATTAGGTCTGTCTCTTATACACATCTAGATGGGTATAAGAGACAGACACGAAGCTTTTGTGTCTCCCTCTTTTTAGGAATCAGGATCGTTCAAGCAATGCGCCAATGCGAGAGATCACGCTGACTGTAACTGTACCAATGAAATGAAATATTCATCACTGGCTCGATATTCAGATTGTAAAGAAAAGGTAAGCTGTAGAAGAAAAACGAAAAGAGGATCACATTCTATCGGAGTATGGTATTGTAATTTGCAATTGATGGATTGTCTCAAGACGCTTAAATTATAATAAATCAATAAATAAAAGTAACACAAACAATAAATAATTATTAATTATGTAATACTAAAATTCCATCAAGCACATCTTCTGGGACTCCCTTTTCTGCAGGTGTATCTTGTACTCTACCCAGGCCGTCTAGAACCAAGGTTTGTTATTCGGCAGTATGGTAAAGCTGATATTGCTCTTAACGGCTCTTTTGCTGTAGCCCTAACCGAGTTAAATGACAGAGAAGATTTCACAGTCACAAGTAAGTCTTCTTGAGCACAAACCACTTTGTGCTTCTTTGTGGTGCTTGTCAATGCATTTAGTCATGTTTTTTTAAAAGTTTCTTTGTAGTGTTTGTCAATGCATTTAGTCATGTTTTTTAAAAAGTTTCTTTGTAGTGTTTGTCAATGCATTTAGTCATGTTTTTTAAAAACTTTCTTTGTAGTGTTTGTCAATGCATTTAGTCATGTTTGTATAAAGAAAAAAAAGTGCAATTATAATATTTATTATATAGGAGTTATAAGTGATATAATTTATGTATGTATTTTAATTATTTCAATATTTGTTCTATGTTAAAATTAGTGTGGAATTATTTAAATATATTAAGGGACTTTACGATATTGCATGATGCAATTGTATATCTTGTTTTAGATGTGCCTACGCCAAGTTTAGAGGCTATGAAGAATGATCCTAATATTGTGGACCATGATACTTTTCTCACACCAGATACCATCAAAATTACATTACTGGTGAGTCTATCGTGCAATTCATAAAATAATTTAATACTTTTTGAATTTGTATTGTCTGTATTGAGCTAAATATATTTAATACAAGTATTTGGATTGGTTACTTCGTATATTAATTAAGTTATTAGCTTTAAATTGAAAAATAGTATGAAAAAAAGCCTGCTAATTTATGAATGTATTAAAATTGTAGTGTTTCTTTATTTGTAATGGTGGATTGGTCTGTCATTTAATTGGTCATGCACCGATATCGGATGTGCCTCTGGGGTGTGGCTCTATTTTAGAAGAAAGATAATTAACTCTCGGAAATAATACAGACTGCATCCATGTAAACATGTGTCAAAGGTGCTGAGAAGTGGTATTGAATAGTCTTTCATTCCCCATCATAGTGTCAAACATGAGCCCTCCATGGCCCTGAGTGGCCCTTATTTAGATACTTGACCTGTTAATATGAATCCCAGTCGGCCCTTTATGTTACAGGGGTCAGAGCTTTATCACTTTAAGATGACTGTTGTACATGGATTCTCATACTGCCCTCTGGAAGATGAATTCCAGGTAAGTCAGTATTCCACAACTATAGAGTACCACATCTTTGAAGTCACAACATCATATACAGTATACAGTTATATTATATAATTATTATATTTCTTCTATAAAAATTCTCTATAGATAGAAAAATAGAAAGGACACAAAGCATTTACCTAGTAGATCTCAAACATTGATAATTTTTTTTCACAAGTCCACGAAGACGGTGGGGTATAACCACCAGAAGGGCAGTTCGAACCCTTATTTTTTGTCAATAATTACCGTCTTTAATTCATTTACATATTTCTTTACAGGTGTATGTTCACCTGGCGCCGCTACCGAATCCAGCACCACTTGTCATCATTGCACTGACTAGCATCATTATAGGTGGCATTATATTTGTCATCTACTTGTTTTACCTAAATCGTCACTTCAATTATCGACCACGTAAACATGGCTCTCAATGTTGGCATCCTCACCACGTGCAACATCAGTGATTGATGTAACACCAACATCTGAATTCTAACACCTGGATTGATGGATTGATTGATGGATTGATTGAATGAAACATACTGTAACAGCAAGATTCAACCTAACACCTGGATTCAACCTAACACCTGGATTCAACCTAACACCTGGATTCAAATGCTGCTGTAATGCTCAGCAAATTTGTCTAAATGTGGAAATAAACTGCACTACAACATTTTGAGAAGATGCAGACATCTGGATGTGTACATTTTAATAATGCGTGTAGGATGAATATATGCTGTAGTTATATAATAGTCACATTCAAAAGACACATTGGAATTTTTTAAGATGGTTAAACCACAAAAACTTGTTTCTTGTTGCTAAGAATAATTAAACATTTTGTCCAATAAACATGTCTTAAAAATTGTATGATTAGCTGCTAAGGTGCTCAATACAATACTGTAGAGCATATATATATAGTATAGTATATTTACGCTAGGTATGAATATGGGTGGTT